>NC_137266.1:29473449-30015949 GCF_053477335.1 Acartia tonsa | reverse complement strand
CAGTATTAAAGTTGGACCGTAGCCCTTTCATTATGAGAATACCGTTCTCTGGCAAAGATGATAATGAACCATGATGTCTAGATGCCTAATTAGCCAAGGATTGTAGTAAATATTTATTTCAAACAATGCTTGTAAACAAAAAATATGGCGGTTCTTAAAAACATTAATTATCAACAGTATTACATAACACTAGTAGGGTAGATTTGGCATAGACTTTAGTGTAAAGACATACTATTTGATAACTCTAGAACCACTTCAAGATAGGTTAGGTATGTAATGAAGTGTTATGCTTAGTTATATATACAGGTTAATTCACTTAAAGAAATATGTTGAGTTTTTAAACTCTAAGTTAAACAGGCATTATAATGACTTATAACGTTAATTAAGCCAGTCAAAATCTAGGAAATATATTTAGAAAAAAAAGTTATCCCAACTTTAAAACATGAATTTAGATGTGTAAATGCAAATAAAATCATTTGGATTTTCACGTAACATTGTGCATTTTTTTTTTAAATTAATGCATGTTTTTTGTTATTCGTTTAAAATTATATTATCTCCAGTTATGACAGAGTTTTGTCAGAGACTCGAACCTATTACCTACACGAAAACACGCAAACTGTGTACCTCAGGGATGAATAATCTACCCTATTTCCTTGGCCATCGTAATGAAATGATGAGTTGGAAATATTTTCATAAAAAGTTGATTTGATCATATCAAAATGATAAAGTAACATTAAAATTAAATAAAATTGTTTTAATTTTATTCTATTACCTAAAATGTTATACAAATATTTAGGTCACTTGATGTGCATGTCTATCCACCAAAAAGATATGTCTGTATAAAATCACCCAAAGAACTTTATTTTTTACAAGTTGCGTAAAAAGACACATTTTTTTGCAACTTTGCAACATTTTACATATATTATAGGCTTATTAATGATTAATTTAGGTGTAACTACCCTAAATATAAGTAGAACACTTGATAACAGACATTTCAAAAGTATAAATATATGTAGTTCTAAAAGGATAACTAAATAGTACAGTTACTCATTTTTTAAAATAAAATTTACAAACTAAGATAGATTTGACATAGCTGCGCTACTATAAGAAGAATGTGAGTGTTTATCCTTGTTTTTAACCTGTTTATCAGTTAAAAGAATCAGTGGTCAAATTTCTAATAATTCAAGAAAAGAATACACAAACCCGAATAAGTTTGTTATAGCTGTGCTACTTATAAAATATGAGTGTTTATCATCCTTGTTTTTAACCTGTTTATCAGTTAAAAGAATCAGTGGTTAAATTCCTAATTATTTATGAATTCAACTTCTCAGAGAAAAATACATTTGAATATTTCGGATTCCGTTCCATACATAATTACAACATTTAAGTTTGCATCAAATTCATTAAAAATAATCTAATCTGTGTGCCTTTCCTAAAAGTGCCTGTCGATCAATATACACCCCCCCCCCCCTATTATTTAAAAAGACAAAAAAGGCATTTCCCCCCCCCCCCCTACTTTTCCTAAACATCCTTCCTTGCATATTGCTGTATATAGTGTACATATATTACTTATATAAAAGACCGCTTAAAAAACATTTAAATCGAAGTCTAAAATTTAAAGGCTGTCAACACCGCCCTCAGGCGTTTTTCAGTCCTTGGATACTTGTATTATATTGTGTTAATCCTATATTATTCATTGTTTATAAAATAGTTTATTAATAAATTCTTAATGCAATGTAATTACCATTTATGAATGTGGAATATTAAATGTATATGTTGTTTTGTCCCAATAAATATTTGAATTTGATTTGAATTTGATTTTAAGGACAAATGTCCTATTATGTATTGCACATATTGTATTAACGTTTATTGTAGATTTTTTTCAAAGATTTTTACTTTCTCCTTATACTAGCGCCTTCGCCCCTAGAGGCTTTTAGGGGTAATTGAAAAGGGGGGAGTTAAATGAGTTAACCCATTTTTGATCTTAGATGTAAATATAAAGTAAGAAAATATTTTGGGTGAGAAAGGGGAATTTTTTTTCTAGGTGCAGTTTCTCTTGGGAGGGAGGTGGAACCCTCCCCGATAGTAGTTATAAACCTTCCCGGGACTTATGAGAAGCTACCTTGTAAAGGAGAACTTCAGTGCAGACAAACAGTATTCATAAAATTATCCCTAACTCCCTGACCAAGCGGATGAAAGGATTTGAACAACAAAATAGTTAATAATTGAACTAATTATTCACACTTTTGGAGGAAGCTGGTTCATTAAGCAAACAGGACTGCCATTTAGGATGTTTTTTATGACTTTAGAAATAAAAAAAAAACATTTTGCCAAAAATACATCTACTGTAAATTTTCTGGATGTGAAATGCCCCAAGTAAACACAATTTGAACTTATAATGCCATGGTTGCAATGATTTATATCAAACTATCGAGTAGAAGTGTAGGCCATTAGAGTAATAAGTAATCTTGCCCCGAATTCTTTTTAAAATCATGCCTTTGATGGCTTGAAATAATTTGAGTAAAGGCTAATCTCTTAGCTAATGGAGTAACCTACTGCTCTCGAGTCTAAAAATGGATGAATACCTATGAAAGAGCAATAGACTGTTCAGCCGTTTGTGATATCTGACTGATCATTCAGGTGCATTTTGCATAAGATTTAACCTATAATTTTTATTTTTAGTAGGCTATCGAACTAGGCTATTTTTTACTTGGTATTTAGTCTTGTTATTATTTCATGCATTTTTTATACATTTTGTATGCCTATTACAAATATATAACAAAAACAAAATAAAAACCAAGTATCAAACCATCCATAGGAGAATGGAGAAGCAAAAAAGAATTAAGAAGACAAGATTTAATCCTATTTGTCACTTTGTTTTTCTTGTGCAGACTTAACTTAAAGAAATTGTTAAAAGATATAATATGAGTAACCAAGTAGTTTCGACTTTAGCCTCTTTAGGGACTTTTTTAGTTTTACAGTCTAAAAGGTAAATGTATATCTTTACGATCTTATGTTTAGCCGTTTTTAAGCTTTTAATAGACATACAGACAAGCAAATGAACACAATCTACAAATTTTATAATAACTGTTTGATCTTTTATCCATAAAATGAACTGTATCCATATCTTGATTTTCAATGAAATCATCTTTCCATTAAAGGACACTCTACGACTTCAAAATGTTAACTGAACAAAATAGTTCAGTGGAGTGTTTTTTTTTAATTAGGTCTTCAGGATCTACCCCTAGCATTTAGGGCCTTTGCAATAGGAGGATTAGAATCAGAGAGGGAGGGGTCATCGTGCCGTTTATTACACTGTTCATTCGTTGGCTTAACAACTTTGGGGCTTTCATTGAATTTTATTGGTTGGTTTATTAACTTGAGTGTCAAGCGTTTCAAACACTAATTGTATCTACACAAGGGGTTATTTTGTGTATCATCATAGAGGATATACATCAATTTATCGGCTATTGTCTTATCCCTTTAGATCTCTGATTAGAATGATTCCCTTAACAAAACATTTTTTTCTTGCGGCATACATCTTCTTTAAAGAACACTATCGGGAGTATCCTTAGAAGTCTCTAGGGGCAAACCAGGATACGATAAAAACAGGTTATCAAGACTTTCAGGGTTAGAAAATTCTGAAAAAAGATTATCCCTTGAAATGTGTCTGAAGGCACATATGTCTTCAAAGAAAAATATCCGACCTTTTTTACTCATCATAAAATAACATAAAAATTCCATACTAAACATGAAAGGGACTATTTAAAAGGAAAACAGGAATGACAATATTCACAACAGTGAAGCTGTAAAAAAAATCAGTCTATTATAGCTATTTAAAAAGAAAATATTGTAAATTTTAAAAAAATTATTTAGATTTATGAATGGTATTTCAAACTTTTACAAATATTTGCTCTAAAAATCTAAAAGACTGCTGTACACTCGTAAAGACTGACATATTTTAATTGAGAAAAGCATCGCTCTTGATAAGAAAGAGAGCGAAAAGGGTTGATAAAAAGCAATAAAAATTGGTAAATCTTTTTACAATCGAAAAAAGATTCAACGTAACAATTGCCTTAATTTGAATTCTATAAAGATCTTTTCTTTTTTACTAGCTGTTGTTGAATTTAAAAAAATCCAGTACGACTTCGTAACCGATTAATATCAACTGGATTAAAACCTGTGCTTAGCCATACTGAAAAATCAAGTATAGCATCATATCTTAATATCCGCGGAAATCGTTCTATATTATGCTGCGATAAATTTATATTCAATTAATTGGTCATATCCTACCCGACCTAGGATAAAAATAGTTTGTACAGATTCAAAACATGTCCATAACTTTTTAAAAGACTTAATTTGGTATATAAAAACATAAATAAATCCACAACCATGACTAATTTTAACTGGCAACAATTATTTTACAACTTAATCCTTTATTTTATACGTTTTAGCATCTTTAATTTAGCCATAACTTTATACATGATTTCAGCAATTTCCTGCTAAAGTCTTTTGGGTTCTTTCAAATACCAACCATTTGAAATTGTATAATTTCTAAAACGTCTTTTGCATCCCAATATTCTATGGTCATCTATATCTTGACCCCCTTGAAAATCACACCTAAAAACAGAGAAGCAGCTCTTTGATTTCAAAACATTTGTTTGAAGGTCCGAAGGCCCGAGCTAACAAAACTGGTATTAATTTTATCATTTTTATTTTAATCATCATAGAAATTTGTCTGTAATACGATGCAATACGTTATTTTTCAAAAACCGGTCTTGTCTGGATTAAGGCCGTGACAGATATAATTACTTTGATATAGGAAAGACGGCGTGCACTCAGACAGACGGGCATATTCAAATAAAAGCATCGCCTTTGATAAGAAAGAGAGCGAAAAGGGTTGATAAAAAGCAATAAAAATTGGTAAAATCTTTTTACAATCGAAAAAAGATTCAACGTAACAATTGCCTTAATTTGAATTCTATAAAGATCTTTTCTTTTTTACTAGCTGTTGTTGAATTTAAAAAAATCCAGTACGACTTCGTAACCGATTAATATCAACTGGATTAAAACCTGTGCTTAGCCATACTGAAAAATCAAGTATAGCATCATATCTTAATATCCGCGGAAATCGTTCTATATTATGCTGCGATAAATTTATATTCAATTAATTGGTCATATCCTACCCGACCTAGGATAAAAATAGTTTGTACAGATTCAAAACATGTCCATAACTTTTTAAAAGACTTAATTTGGTATATAAAAACATAAATAAATCCACAACCATGACTAATTTTAACCGGCAACAATTATTTTACAACTTAATCCTTTATTTAATACAGTTTAGCATCTTTGATTTAGCCATAACTTCATACATGATTTAAGCATTTCCAACTGACGTTGCTTGAATTTTTTATTAAACACCCCCTTTCAAATATTTTAAACTCACCATGTTCTATGGAGTAAGGTCACCCATCTCTTAACCATCCAAGGTAATTGTTAAAATAACAAAAATCAGAGAAGCATTTTTGATTTTACAACCTTTATATGTAGTTTCTGTCTGTGGTAACTTATTTTTGTTTATGCAGAAGAAAAATAGATGCAATCAAAATATGTTTATGATATAAAATCTTGAAAATAAGTAAAATTTACTAATATCTGAAGTTTAGATGTAAGATTTAAGCAGAGAAAATTTTACCTTCAATTATTGGTCAGGGAGGGAGGGGACATTGGGCTGTTTATTATACAAGTCCCAAAAGTCTTATAATAACGTTTTTTCATTCGTTGGCAGAACAACCTTGGAGACTTTAATTGAAATTTAATTGGTTGGTTCATTTAGTTGAGTGTCAAAACGTTTTAACCACTAATTGTAATCTTCAGAAGGGGTGATTTTGAGTATCATCAAGTGGGATGTACATCAATTTATCTGCCATTGGCTTATCCCTTTAGATCCCTAAATAACTTTACCAGTGTCGCTGTTTGCAACAATTTAAACCTTTAACAAGATGAGATTCGGTAAAACATGTAATAGCCACATAAATTGGAATTACTAAGGTGACGACAATTTTTAATGCATGGCGTTAACTAGGATTTAAATTCACAAAAGACGTATTAGATCCAAGGGTTTAAAGTTTGTAATTTTTTTCATTAAAAACTAGTCATTGTTTAGTTAAAAAAAACGTCCAAGGAGTTTTTTTCAGTATGGTTTCGAAAACGATGAATATCCGCTGGATTTGAACCGATTTTCAAACCATACAAATTAAAAGGATGATTTTCCCCCCCTGTAATTGTTACCTTTATTGCCAAAATGCCATGAATAAAGAAGAGAGGGAAGAAAAGGGGGGTGTAAATAAAAGATAGAAGCCATGAATCCTCATAAAATAAGATTTAACACATGAAAATATTCCTCTATAATTGTTAACTTTATTGCTAAATGCCATAAATAAAAAGCAGTTTTAAGGAAGGGGATGTAAATGGAAGATGGAAGCAACAAAACCTCATATAATAAGGTTAAAACATCATAACTTTCCTCTATAAGTGTTAACTTTATTGGTAAAATATTATGAAATAATTAGCTGTTAGATGAGGATGTCAAGTAATAGGAATGTAAGTAATGGATCTCTTTAGGATGAGTGTTGAAAACATGATGATTTTCCTCTATAATTGTTACCTTTATTTCTAAAATGCCATGAATAAAAAAGAGAGATGAAAGGAAAATGGTATAAATAAAAGATAGAATAAAAAATTGAGGAGGCGGGTGGTAATTATTTTTGGAGGAAATCTCTCTAGGGAGGGTAGTGGTACCCTCCCTCAAAATAGTTATAAACCTTCCTAGGAGCTATGATAAGCTATATTGTAAAGGAGAACCATATCGGTGCAGCGGTTAGCAAGATCCTTCAGTACAAACAGTCAGCATTTAACTATTTCACTAAATCTTTTTTTTATAGAACATTTATCCCAATAACTTTCATAGGCCATTAAAAATTTTCGCCAACATTTTAGCATATGTAATTTTGTATAAATGGCTGGACAATTACAATTTTTGCATATTCATGATCAATAGAATAGTTGAGGTATGTATGTACGTATGATGCTTATCAGCATAGCTTCTTTACAAGTTATATTTGCTTTTAAGTTTCTTGAGGCAATTGAATAAACATACTAAATGGGTATTTTGTAGTATTTTTGAATAATTTAAAAAGATATAATAATTTTCACGTTTTTGTTTTACTAGTTTCTCTAGGGTTTTTTCACAATTTTTTTTATAAATAATTGAAGATGGGAGATGAAGGCTCATTTCTCGGGGGGAAGTGGTGAGTGAACTACACGAAAATACAAACAATTTGCAATTTTAACAGTCTAGTGGTTTCTGTGATATTTCTGGACAATATAAAATATTTTTCTAGTTTGGCTTTCAAACCGATAAATATCCACTTAGCCATACTTAAAAAAACATTCATCGTAACACAGACAAATTACCACAAATATAAATAAAAATCTTAAAATTAAACATAGTTTTGTTAGTCCCGAGGGCCAAAAGCATTAATCCTATAATATTTTATTCTACAATACAAGGATGCAGTCTAAAATACAATGCAATAAGTGAAGCTAGTAAAAGTGGCTGACTCAGATTATGAAGCCAAAAAAAATTTAAAATGAGAGGCCACTATAAATTTTACCATCAATCAATTACAGTGTATACTGGCCTCTCATTGGTTAGTTTTTTTTGAGTCAGCCACTTTTACTAGCATCGCAATAAGCACTTATTCTGTAATAAAAAGTTAACGTTTGTGCGTCTGTTTCATTATTTATCAATAAAAAAAATTCTTTTTTGAAACTGTTCATGAAATTAGAAATATTCTAGTATACTTTTACAATCTTTAAATTGTACACTATAACATACAATCTACATAATATTTTCATCATTTTATTATAGATAAAAAGCATCGGTATTTTATTAAGAATTTTTATGACCAAGAAAAAATGGCTGTTTTATATCTGAATGTATTTTATAAGTTGCCCTTGGCAGTGCGGTTAACATATCTATAGAGCACGCACTTTTTTAAAGCGAAGTTTTTCTATAATCAGGGTCGGTCCGTCCGTACGTCTGCAACAGTTAGCTCTTTTAGTTAATTTAGATATGTTAAAATTCTATCCTATCGAATTCAGACTTGCATTATTTTTTTTAATGCTGATTCCTATTACAACAAGGTACAATGTCATAAGAGAAGCATATCTATAATCAAGTTTTAAAAATGTCAATAAACACCTTACAAGTTTTAATGTCTGTTTATCCTACTGTTTCAGAGCTTCGCTTTAATGGAAGTTGCCATCCTTGTTTTCCTTTGATTTCTTGGTTTTTGTCAGATTTTTTCTTATTTCTTTGTTTTGATTGAACTATGAACATTGACCCTTGGGTAATGTTTTATTATAAGCGAAGCTGCTTTATAACTCGCAACAGGGGGCTGCGCCCCTAGTATCTGGAGACTTTTTATTCCAGGGAGTAGAGAAAGGGGTTAAAAATATCCTAAAAACATCCCACGTCTAAAATCTATAGTATAAAACCATTCCGAGAATTATGTGAAGCTTACCTAAAATGGATAAGGTTCAGTGGTACAGCCCAAAAAAACTTACTACTTTATATTATAGGAATAGAAATAGGAGAGTAGAAGAATATTCTGAACCCTTTATTCGTCAAATCTAAGAGAGAACATTCCTAGCAGACAAAAGTATTGTTTACTTTCGACTCAAGCTGATGTGGATTCTTAAAAAATGATAGACTCGCTATTCGATAGTGAGGCAAAATTATTTTTGTGAAAAATCATCCAAAAGCACATTAAAAATCTACAAAAATTAAACAAAATCATATGTTAATAACCCTCTTAAGATTTTATTTCATTTTTGTAAATTTTTTTATTCGATTTTGGAGGATTTTTCACAAAAATAATTTTGCCTCACCAGCGAGTTGCCAGCCTAACTTTTTTTTTAAGAATCCAACTTTGTTTCAAGCTTTCAAATTGTAAACGAAATTTTTGGGCAATTAATTCTGATTCCGCAAAGCTTTCTACTAAGAAAATATACTGTTAACAGCTGACTTTTATGTATGTATGAAATGAAAAAAAACATGCCTTCGTAGGAAAATGTGTACATAATTTCAACCAATGAGATCCAATGTAAATTCCGATGCGATTCTCCTATTGGCTCAATCAGACATTCCCTCTCTTTCTTAGTACCTTTATTATTATAGGTAGTCTCTCCATCTTTTCTATTGGAAAAGTGCCTATTAAAGATAGACAGCTGACATAAAGACATAAATAAAGATTATATTTTTTCATGGGTTTCTACTCTTAAAGTTTCTTGGTCTATCTGTTGTGCTTTTATGAATATCTAATAAAGGAAATGTACTATTCTATGCTGCTAATTAAGAAAGACGGTTCTTATTTATATTTTATATTTTTACGATTACTTAACCCGTTCCAAAAAGGAATTTCTGCTGATATTATCAAACAACATGTGAGTGAACTTTGAAGTACAATAACAATAACGCAGCATATATACTGTTAAAGGTTATAAAAAAAGGCTTTTTCTTGGATTGTTTAGGCGAAATAAATTAAATTTTTCTTACTTTGCTTAACAAGGATGACAACATTTATTAAAGCAAAGCAAAAAAATAAATATATTAGATATAGCTTCCTAACTAGTAACTTTGACTTATTAGAACACAGAAGGGACAATTCAGCCATATTATTGGTTAGACTGTGTACACATTTTGGCATATGATGGTGCAGTAAGATATTTCCTCATTGTTACAGGAATCCTCATGCAAGGTTTAAATTGTGGAAAAGGTTCGCCTTTAAAGTTTATTTGACTATCCTGTTTAAAATGTTCTTTTTGTTTTTAAAAGTTAAAACATCAAAGTAAAAGAATAGAGGGGGCACGAGCTATATATGTAACTCTATCCAAAGGGGGAACCCCGAGTCTACTTTCAATTGGGTTTTCAAATATTAGCCAATAGCGTCGGAAATATTAACACAGCCAAGTCGCTACAAAAGAACATAAAGCAATTTGCTAGCAGACGAAAATGGTCCTGACTAATAGGGCTAGGTAGTTGTCTGGATTATATATCTGTACTTATACATTAATTGTTAAAACATCTAATTGTATAAATCTAAAACCCTACCACCTAAAACTCTCTGGTAACTCTCCAAATATGTATTGCAAATGTATTTTAGTCTGCGCGCAAAATATAATAGCAAAAATCAAGGATTTGTTTGTATAGTGTTAAAAATTAGAAATAACATGGACTATTATAGAAAAAAAGAACAGTTAGCAGCAATACAGAAATAATAAAGGTAATCATATATGGAATGTTTAAGAAGTGTATTGGTTGCACAGGTCTGTACAGGTTTGTGTGTGCGTACGTGACGTTGGGTTGTAAAGTATACTGGTACCCAAAGTGTTACAAACACCTTCCTTTTTCCATTGGCTTGAAAATTTTGTTTTGAACAGTGTCCAAACTTACAACCAATAATCTTAATGTACAGAGGGGGTAATTTTGTTTATCGTTGTAACAGGTAAGCCTGCTAATTTTCCAACATTGCAAAAGTGTGCGAAAATAGTTTTGGAATACATACATATAATTTTGTGCAATTTAGCAAACCACTCACTAAAGACAACAATTGCAGGCTGAAACATCAATTCCGCAGAAAGTCACTTTTTTTCTTCTTAAAATTGTCAGCAATCTTTTCCAAAAACTATTAATATAGCACCCCCCCCCCCCCCTCGAATTTTCTAAGATCTCAAACATTCAACGATTTTTGTTTTCTTGTTATATGTTATAGTCATTATTTTTAAATACTTCATTGTTTTGAAACTCTGGCGGAAGTCATATCACAACCAATTGCAGACGTACGAATACCAAGAGAAGGTTGATTATATTCAAGAGAGGTATATGACCAGATTAATAAAAAACCATAATAACTTGATTGAGGTAATTTAAATATCTTAACGTAAAGGGCGTCAGTCTATCAATTAAGATCTAACAAACGACAGGCCAGAATATGTACTTTTTATAAAACCATTCCAAGACTTAAATCTAAAAGTAGCAAACCGTAAACCATCCCAGGACCAATTCGAACCTTTCCTAAAATAGAGACCTCAATCTGTTCAGTAGTTCTTGAAATCTTAAGCTACAGACAAAATAACCTCCCCAAGAAAATTGATTAAGACCAGTAGCTATATTCCCTAATGAATAGAGCCATATCGGTTCAGCGGTTACCGAGATCTTAAGCTTTAAAACTTTGTAATTTAGATGTTACACCATTTCACACAAATATATATAAACCAACCTAAACTTGCGAATTTTTGTGCAAAAAGGATGATTCATAAAAACAACTTTAACCTAAAAGTTTGCAATGGTTCAAAATAACAATTTTTACGTTTCCCCCTTTCTGTGGGAAATTTTTGGGTAAATTAATAATTTGAAAAAAGGGGGTCAATTAGCTTGGAGGCATTTCAAAAACAATAATAAGCTAACACCTGCTTTAAAAGTGTAGCACAGGAATATAGGGGTAAATTAATGATTTTTTTCTCAGAGGCTATAAAACATAGACGCCCACATTTTTTGGTTATATAGTATGTTACCATTAGGAAACAAGCGGCAACACACCTAGCATATAGCGGCTCTATTTTTAAAGGGAACGCTGAAAGATAGCCCAAAACAAATCTAAGGCTTAAATCTAAAAAATGAATTAGCCTAAACCTATCTTGTGATATATGTGAAGCTTCCCTAAAAAGGAGAACTCTATCATTTCAGTAATTATTGAAATCCTAAGCTTCAGACAAAAAAATAACTTACTTCTTTATATAGTAGGATAGGGTTTTCATGTTGGGAGTTTTAAATGTGATTTACACGGCTCTATGGTCTACTTTGTATGTTTGTCCTTCAGTTTATAAAACTTTATCAAGTTTCTGTTCCCTTCCAACCGTAAGTTAAAAAAAATGTATGCAGTATATATACAGTAATGTACGTATTATTACAAATGCAAAAGTTGAAACCGTTTCCCTCAATTTCCTCTTAACTTTTACTCTTTAAGAAAATTAAACAAAAAAATATTTATTCAAACTATTTGTAATAGCCCTAAAAAATGTATTCTTAGCCGAAATAAAGAGATGTTACTTTTTTAATGACTGTATGTAGGACAGACTATAAACACCACTTGTTCTAGAGTAGCTTCGCTAGAAACTTTGTCTGTTGAATGGGTGGCTTGAATAATCATGGAGGTCCTTTTTAAATAAGCAAGAAATTATAAATTCTTATTAGTTGGTCAAACTTAATGCTAGTTCTAAATAAACCTTTGTAATATTGTTTCACAGTAAGATTTAAGTACTTTCAATACTTCTATCGTATTATAATTTTAGTAATAACAGCCGGCAGTTAATTTAGAATTTAAATTTCATAAGTTCTCACAGTTAAACTTAACCCTCAAAAGATCTTTGAAAGGAGACTCTTTAATTTTGGATTATCCACTATAAAGTATTAAGTTTTGTAGTGTAAGTCTCATGAAATTTCATTAACGGCTTGAACGATTGTTTCATTACTTTCAGGAAAGATTTGTATTGGTCAAGCACATGTTTTAGGCTATTTATCAGATAGGCATTACACTCTTCCCCAAAATATATGGATCCTCATTTTGAAAAATTACCCAACCTCCCAAAAGTATTTTCAACATTTTGGGGAGGGGGGAACGTCCTCCTATATCTATTTTGGTTATGTTTCTAGAGGCTCTGTGCAAAAAAAACTAACGACAATATTTATATTTTGTGCTATGGCAGGCGCGTTACATCAATAGTGAAATTGGGGGAGGGGGTCCGTTGGCCCGTAAACAGGCGTAACATCTTACCATTCACATTTAGATTTCAGGATTAAACTCCTGCAATCAAAGGGTGATTTGCTTAATTAAGACCAATTCTAAATAAAATACCACATCCGTAAGGTATATTTAAGCATGTTTTAAAATACATTTTGGTCTTTCTTGTTTTACTTAATAAGTTGAAAATGTGTATTGTCCATTTGAAAAATGTAAGTAATAAGATGATTAAAGAAAATATATGAATTATAATATTATGGTTAGGTATACCTCAATGTCAAGGGATAGTATACCTTCAAGGCATATTCCAAGGTTTTTAATGTCAGGTTGTCCATTTAAGGAATAAAAATGCTTTAAAATTCCCTATATGTCAGAGATATCTACGTTAAATTAAAATACATATCCCAATTTCGATAAACAAAATTAAATGTATATAGATTAAAATGAATTATGGAAAAGTTTGGATAACGAAGGTTTATACATTCAAGTAAAAATTTGATTATGTCTCCAAAGTTTTTTAGCCCACGAATTAAAGAAGAAGCATATAATAAGGAGAGCAAAGAGAAAAAGTAAATTTTGGAAGAGAAACAGAATTGAATAAAAGCGGTGAATTTTTTTATTTTTTCATACTTACTCACATAAGGACATACTATAGTGATTAAATAGCTTTGCTACAAAAGGGTAAATTAAAGCGCATTGTTTTGAAGTCCACCTTGTGTGTATAACCTTGATAAGGCATACTTTACCTTTTTATTTATTCAAATATCTGCGTTTACATTGTAATTTTATTACGTACAACTATTTTCATTACGTTTCATTACGCTCCCGGGTTTTTAAAAAGATTTATCATTTTTTCATCTGTTTGTCCTTATTTTTGTTTGTTTTTCTACCATAAGCTTAAGATTAGGATTTGCTTTTTCGTGCAGAATCGGCATATTGGCTCTTTGGTGTAAAGGACCATATTGCTATGGAGACTTCGAGAGTAGCTTCGATTAAAATCCTAAACGCTGAACACAGAGAAAAAAATAAAAGAGAGGAATCGAAGCAACTAGAAGACGAAAATAGGCAGTGGGCCCAGAGGCCTACTCAGCGTTGTTGCCGCGCTAAATTTTATTGCTATTCCATCTCTTCTCAAATGGGAGGATTGCAAAATTAATATGTAAAGTTTTAATACTTAGAATTTAATTATACTGATGAACTAACAACCATCTGATTATATAATGTGGTTTTAATGTTTTAATTAAAAATCATATATAATTTTATTTTTATTTTTAAAAATTTGTGCATGAATGATGAATCCTTCCATTTCTAAAAAGGGGAAACTTTTTTTCGTAATAAACATTCAGCTGATTCTTACCGCCCACGGCTGTTTGCTAAATATCACTTTTCTTTTTATTCACATTATTATTTATGATTAACTTACAAAAAGCCCTGTGCGGTTTTCGCTTTTCGTCTGCTATATTTTCTTTAGAAATTTAGGGATGGGGAAGTAGTATTTTACCATGAAAAGGGGGTGAGTATTCATCCTCTTATCCTTTTTCCTTATGACGCTGAATATGTTTTTATTTCCAGTAAATTTTGTAAATAATTTTTTCTGTATTGGAACATAGTTTTAGTTCTGGGCAGGTTTTAGTCTATTTGGCGCCTGTGGTATTTCTATTAAGATATATTAGAATAAGAAAAAAATCATTTTAAAAACTGACCATTTTGAGATGATATGAACAGTAGATGTTTTTATACATTTAAATATGGTCAAAAGGTTATGGAAACCTAACTAATAATATTCTTCCCAGAGATCTACACTTGTATATCTCCTCTATCATTTACTTTATCTGTCATTTAATTTTACATTTTTACCCTCTCGTTTATCAATTTTATTAAAAAAAAAATAATTTGAAATCTCTTTTTATAAGCTATTTTATTTCACTATTTTCACTAAACATTTTTACTGTATCATACTTTATTGTTTACTTTCATCTAGTGGCTTCATTTTCGTAGAATAGAAAATAGCTAAAACCATCCAAGACTTAATGTTACAATTATATAGCCTAAAACCATCCCGTGAAATATGTAGGATCTTCTAAGGTAGAGAACACAATTGGTTCAGTAGTTATGAAAATCCTAAGTTTCGAACACAAAACCTTACTACTTTATATAATAGGATTGTCCTTTTTTCGGATTCTCGTTATTGCTGCGCTGACTATGAACTAAATCATCTTTGTTTCTTTCTTTATATGGATAATTGTACAAATCTAAATGTGGATGGTTTTTAACTTTTTACTCAAACAGTAAAATGTAAATTAGGCACGACCCCAGGATAAAGATAGGTTTTCTAGTCAACTAGTCAAATAAAGGGTATTGCTTAACCCGTGACCGTGGCTCAACACGTAAGTGCATCTGTTCGTCGTCGGGGGAGGTGATAGGGTCTTATCTCGGCTCAACTTCTCGTCATAATAAACACGCTAGAAACGTTTCCTACTGATACTATGTCAGATGCGCGACTTTGAAAGTTAGATTAAGGGGGAATGCATTGGCCCAAAACAGGCGCAACTCATCTCATTACCATGCACAGTTAGGACTTCTCAGACAAAGATCTTGCAATTAAAGAGTTGGTTGTCTGATGGGTGTAACTTAACCTAACACCTCTGGTGTTTGGACAGAAAAGGAGACATTTAGCTTCCCTTAATTATCTTAGTTATCCTGGGTTGTTTTACATGGCGTTTGAATGTTATGGACAGCATCCCCGCACGTATGAGGTGATTGATAAGGTAAAGGGAAATACTCTTCCCCTTCTTTCAAAGAACATATAAAATTTTACTCCATAATTTTTACCAATTAATATAATAATACATATTCCTATCCCTGCTAAAACAGAGCATGTGAAAGGATTTTCAAGAATTTTAGTTCTGATTTTCATTATAATTTATGCTAATTTTTATTCTACAGTGACAATATATAATCTTTTAGCAGTATGGACAAAATTCTTAACATTTCTAAAATTCGATTATGCAAGCTTTGGGTCTACTTTAAATTCTCATTTTTTATAGATTTTTTGTTGAAATAATGTATTTCAATTGCCAAGACACTGTTTCAATTTAGAGCCTTTTAAACTATATGATATCAAACTAATAAAATATATTATTCAATTATAGAACTCATTAGATTTTTACCTTATATTGTTATAGGAATCCTCAAACATGAAAAAAAAATCTTCATATATGTTAAAACATAAATATTGCAGTCTAATCTTACTTAAACATATATAGGTAAACGCCAATTATTTAAAATCCTCAACGTTATATGCAGTACAGCAATAATATAGGAAAATTATAAATTATTACCCTAAACAATATGTTTTTTTGCAGGGTTAGAGTGAAAAGCATAAAAGTAAAAAATTTGTTTACTGAATTGTAGTTTGTAAAGCCCTAACATTTTGCCTCATAATGAAACATTTCATTGTTTACACCATTTAAAGATGGATATGCATAAGTTAGACAAAGACACACTAAACAAAATATATTTTAAAATTGCAGTTAGACAGAGATACAAACTTTAGTTATGTAGAAAAAGACAACCTGACAAAAAAATATTAGCCAGATAGACAAAACGAAAACAAGGATGACAACATCCATAAGTAGCGAAGCACAAAAGTAGATTTAAAGTGTATTTATTAAAAACAAGAATAGATTTATTGGAGAAAATAAACACGAAACCTTGTTTTTTTTTAGTGATGACGACTGTCAAAGTATATTACATAAAAGATTCTCATAACAATGGGAAAAACTATTTTGATACTGATATCCCAAAAAAGTTTGAAAATTCGACCAAAAACACCAAATATTTGGGAAAATATGTAAAACATATAAAAATAGCCAAAAACCTGATAAAAGGCAGTCTGACCGCCATGGTTGTTTTCTTTAAACGACGGGAAATTTAATTTTGATATCTATAACTGAAAAAATTTTGAAAATCGGACCATAAACACTGAAGATATGGAGAATAATGTGAAAAATACAAAAATAGCTTAAAACTTGCAAAAAGGCAGTCTGGCCGTCATGGTTGTTTTCTGTAAACGACAGGAAATTTAATTTCGATATCAATAACTGAAAAAATTTTGAAAATCGGACTATAAACACTGAAGATATGGAGAAAAATGTGAAAATACAAAAATAGCCTAAAACCTGCTAAAAAGCGGTCCGACCGCTCTTGATGTTTTACAGTTAATTGTGCTCCTTAATAATGGGAATGCTGTCTATCTTTAATAGGAGCCGAGAAAATCACGTTTCCCCTATTCTGTCTCAGACGGACGGACAGACGGACGGACGGACAGGCGGACGGACGGACGGACAGACGGACGGACATTTCGAATTATAGAGTAGCTTCGCTACTAAAAATAGATAGTAAAGCCAAGCAAAACATAAAAAGAGATTTGCTAGACAAGAAACAAACAGACACAGAAAACAGATAAATTGATTGATAAATACACATAGACAGATAAACATTAGATAAATAGATAAAACAGTATTTAGTGTTTTTGCTTATAAACCTATGGTGTCTACGTTTGTAAAAATGTTTGCAATAATAACTTTGCAACACATTTTTAACTAGATTCGAAGATAGGGATAATTATTTGCTAAAACAAAATTGTGGAGTTTATTGAGATGAAGATCCTATAGAATTTGGGCTATAATCACTAACAATCATGTTATAGATTGAGGGCACTTTAATATTTTTTTATAAAATCAATGTTTATCTTTTAATTAGTAGTTATAATGAAGTTGGCCATTATTTTGGAAAATCCTGGCGAAAAAAGCAATAAAGAATTGTGCCTAGTTTTTTTGGTAGAGTTCTAATTTATTTTTTTCTGAATAACGCTACCTCTCCCTAAGCCGAAACCCCTTTTTAGCCGAAGTAATTTTTAAGGGCGTTTCTGGTATAACTTTGGAATCTTTTAAGCGGTAAATTTCTTCTTTATAGCCGCGTGCTGGCGTAATTTGAAGCCTTACTCAAAATTTCAAAATCGTCATTTAAATTTTTAGAAGTCATTCGTCTTAAAAAGTAACCCAAGCCCAAATTCAAATGGTCGAAACGTTCCATGACTTAGTTGCTTTATGAATGTTTGTAATCGTCTTTAGTAGTGAAGCTATTCTATGATTTGACATGTCCGTCTGCCCGTCCGTATGTCCATCTGAAACGTTTAAGGGGAAATTTGATTTTCTCGGATCCTATTTAAGGTAGACGACTGAAATTTTCAGGGATTAAAAAAGTTCACATTTTTCACATGTAGGTTTAAACAAGCTTTTTAAAGATTTAAAAAAGTTGAAGGATATTTTTATTTTAAAATTTGCCTTTTTGAATCAGTCTACTATTCTAATATCAATTTTAAGTTGGTGTAAAATATTATTATATGGTCAAGCCCAATTACGAATCGTACAACAACATACACAAAGAAACAAACAAGGAAATCAATATTAACAGCAGGGAATTTTTTTGGTATAACTCACAAATATTAATGTCCATGTTAGCGACCTAAATTGACGACATTTTTTACCCTATCATATTATCCACATATATTCTATATCCAAATCCATTCTCTAAAAATCAATAATATACATACATTGATAAAAAAAATTGGATACAAAATTGAATCATAAATGATCACCCTAAAACTGAGATGTGTGTGTATCCTTTCTGAAGAGTTGCTTCGTTGCAAAAAAAAGAACTATCAATTTGATTTAATAATCATCTATATTTGGTTAAGGAGATATTAATTTTAATCATTTTATTTGCAAAATATTGCTTGTAAAATTATATTTTTTTAATAGCCAATAATCTTTGATTAATGTTTGTAGATGAAAAACAAGGTAGCTTTATGCTAAGTTTGTTAATATTAGCTCATCTATTATATAGTTATAGTTTGACTAAATGAACGTGCAAATTGTTTTTAATTTTCTTAATTTAAAAACATAATATAAAGAAATATATGAGCTATCCAACAGAAATTTCTTATTCAAGTAATTTATGAGCATAAATGAAGTTTTTTGTATTTCTATTGTGTCTATTTACACTAAATTAGGCAAATTAGACATACAATATCTATTCTAATTTTTCTATGGCAATTAAGTTCTATTTTTACATCCATAATTAGCTTCAGATTTAGGCTTTGACAAAATTATTAAACCTTTTTAGTTAAACAAAGGGATGATATTTTTTTGGTATAACTATATTTTCAAAATATATTTTTTTAACGATTTTCCATATTTAAGGTTTATCGTAACTGACATCTCTTTTATTTACATATTGAGAATAGTTTTTATGATTTTTTTTTCATTCTCAAAGATATCTTTATAACTATTATTAATTATTTTCAAAATACACAATTTATTATAAGATAAGAACAAACCTTATCTGAAAAATACAACAATACGACATTTTTAGCCATTTAAGAGATTTTTTGTTACAAACAGAAATACCTTTTAATAATAAAGGATTATCAACTTTAGACATTAATATTGTTTGTGTGATTTATGGTCAAGGTTCATAATTAAGGTCACGCAACCTAGCAACATTGGAGAAGCGAGAATTTTGTGACTTTAACATCAGTATAGAACAACATCGTTCTTTTTGTGATTTTCACTATTTTTATTTAAATTACAAATCAATATTTTCGAAATTTTAACTCACAGTTTAAGAAAGACAGGCGCGGCCAAAAATGACCGCGAGGAAGAGAACCTTAAAATGCTAGGATGGTCATGAAGAGAGGCTACGAATCTTGCCAGGGACAACCCCCCTTCTTTACTAGAATATACAAAACTAAGAGTATTTCAAAATTCTACATTTAAAAGCAGTATTTTAGTTGCTATTAACCTCTGTAATTTTGTACTTGCATACGTCATCGGTCTACTGGGTCCTATATTCGTTTCTTTCCCACTTACCTACTCTATGTCTCTATTTTAGCGCTCATTTGTACAAATCATTACAATATAACGTAATTTTGCTTACATGGATGTTTTCACCTTTTTTTCCTATTAAAATATGTTAATAAAGATGTCTGTCTGCTCTTACTAAAGTAAACACCAAACTTAACAATTGCCTGACCCTTTATAATCTGTCAGTTTAAAAAATGAAATTGATATTTTCTGTAGTTTACTAAAACTTGACAAATACTTATCATTTATACAAGGATGACAACATCCATAAAATCGATCATATCAGACAATGAACAAATATATAGTGACTTTTCAGAGAAACAATGCAATCTAAACAGAAAACTTGACGTCAATAAAAAAAGCTAAAATTTCAGGATGCCTAACAAAGATGTAATTTATGATGTAATTTAAGACTATAATTATAATTGTAGAGATGCTGCTCCTACAACATTGTACCTTATTGTTCGGGAATCACAATTTCAAAATAATCATGTTTAAATGGTAATAATTTCAGAGTTTCTTAGCTGTCATGAAAAGTTTAAAATGGAAAGGACGATTCTTAAATACCTATTTTATCATCATTGCAGTCTATTAATTGTATTAGACTAAAGTGATTCAAGTATATTTGTGTCATTTTTTTGCAAACATTTTGTGAATCTTAATTTGATTTAATTTAATGACAGTGTCCAAACTTTTCTACAAATAATCTCAATTTACATAATTATTAATTTTGTTTATTATTATTGGGAGTTCAATTAATTTATACCATCCCATATGATATCTAGCTTATTGCTATGTGCAAGAAAATCTCTGAATTAACACTAATTGACGGGGATATTTGGAGGTGGGTCCGGGGGGGGGGGAGGATAACATTTAAATTCCTTCCCAATTCCGCTGTGGATCTTGGCTCTCCCAAAATTTTGATGATTACATATGATATTAACCCCTTTTACTACAGAATCAAGGAATATGTAAAGCAACCCATGGTGGAGTATTGAGTTCGAGTCTTGACCACACAGCGCTACAAATTTTAAATACTGCTATTGGGAAAAAAAACTAATATTATAGGGAATGCCTTGGACCATAAAAAGGTATTTTTCCTATACTTAGACAGAAATATTGCCTCCTTTATTTGCCTTTGACTTTACATTATGACATAGCAGCAGGCAACATTATAATTGTCTTGGTTATGATACAGTTTGAGCAATTTTTACTTATCACCCTCAACAAATGAATAAAATTTTAGTGTTTAGTCCTAATATATTATATTTTAGTTTATAGTACCTTATGCTTTTTTAATAAATTCGCATAAAAATATGTAAATTTAATAATCCCTTTTCCCCCATATAGTGTTAATGTTGTATGATATCCTATGGAGTATAAAAATATTTGTTTCTCCACGCCTTTTAACCCTGGCAATTTGGGTGGTCCGTAATATTTAGCATCAACGTTATATGTATATAGTGGTTGTGCCCTTAGCATCTAGAGGCATTCGAAGGGGTATAGAAGTGCAGAAAACTAGCCTAAAACAATCTCAAGATCTTAATCTGAAAATAAAATTGCCTAAATATATTTGAAGCTTCCCTAAAGTGGAGAACTTAATCGGTTAAGTAGTTATCTAAACCTTACTACTTCATACAATAGGATAAACATCAAACTTCGAAGATAATGATTTAAGCAAATGAAGAGTGAAAAGAATCCATTAAAAAATTATAATTTTCATTACACATTCTTCTTTCAATTTCAAAAGTCAAGTTTTTTATATGATTAATAAGTAAAACAATATTATAAATGACACACGACGTTCCTACCTACCCTAACTATAGAATATATGAGCTTTTTAAAAGCGTAAACATAAAGTACAAAAGTTTCTTTTACACCTGTAGATACACAACGCGTGCAAAATAGTCACCCGTTGAGAATTTATAAATTTTTACTGTCATCCATGTTTAAAATTTGACATTATTTATTACCTATACATGTCATTCTCAGCGAGAGGGAGGGTTATTTCAACAATTTCTATAGCATCGTTCCATGAAAAAGTAAGATAGCCCCCCCCCCCCCCAATCACTCAATTATTAAAATTATTATTTTAAAGAGAGAAAGGTGCTTTTATGTTATTATATCTTCAGCAAACAATTGTCAATTGCCATCCCTTCAACGGTCCATCCGTTTGAGGAATCTTACTGAACAAACAAATACAGATACGCCAATAAGGATTGGATTCTTCTATTATCTTTTTAATTTCCTTAATTTTTAAACCTTATGAAAGAGTATATGTATAATGTAAATAAGGATGATAACATCCATAAAAGCTAAGCTCTGAATCGAACATTTTACCTTGTTGTAATAGGAATCAGTATTCTAAAATTAAGATGAATATGATGATTGTATCACATATAAAATTGTGGTTAAAAAGTTTTAAAATCAACATGTTTTATATGGACGTACGGACATTCTAGTAACGAAAGTTGCTACGCTTCTTAAATTGTACCTAATTGTAATGGAAATCATCATGCAAAGTTTAAAAATTTATTGGACAATTCTAATACGTCTAAATTAACCAAAAGGTTAAACTGTTACGGACAGACGGGCCATAATTATAGAAAAGCTTAGCTTTTAAAAAAAATTGAAGCGTATGATACTAATGATAAGTTTACCAGAAAACCAAAAGATAAAAAGACAGATAGATGGAAAATAGATAAATATATAGATGAATAAATAGCTAAACCAATAGATAAAAAGACAAATATATGGAAAATAGATAAATAGATAGATGAATAGATAAACAATATTTATAATATTTTACTTCCAACTAATTTAACTACATGTCACCTATATCCTCCTTCCCCCCACCCCCACTCCTCCCTCTTTAAAACTAATCTTATAGCTATTCTGTTAATTACTATGTCTATATGATGTAAATATAGCATTAAGCTGCAAATTTTTAAAGGATAATAGCTGCGAAGCTATGTTTGTTGTATTCCTTGTCTTGTATCTAATTTGAATTTCACTAGAAGTCAAGTTAGAATTCTCCCTAATAATATTTAGTTGACAAACAGTGTCGTATTAATTATTTGTCCATATCATTTCTATTGATTTACAACCTTTTTTTCCACATACACTTTACCATCCACCAGGGGCATAATTCGACAAGACTTGGGGGGGGGGGGGCCGGGGGGGGAGAGATAATTTAACGTCCATTGTGGTATCTCTAAAGACCTCTGTTTTATCCTTTTTAGTTGTGAAGCTACTCTGGAACTAACATTGTCTTATTGGGGAAATGTGACTTAAGATAGACTGCAGTTTTTTTCTGCTGAAGAAATTCTTTACCAATTAATTATCAACCAGTAAGTAATTTGTCAGTCTGTCAGTCATACAACAAACCCGAATTTCTTTATTATTTAGAAAGGTTTCGCAATTTTTTTGTTTAATCATTTGTCAATCCTTTTTTAAACTATCCATCTATCTTTCAACTAACAACTAATCTATTTATCTAACTAACTGTTTATTTATAACTAACGGCTACGCTCCTAGAAGCATCTAGGGGCACTTAAGGTAGGAGGGGAGAAAAATGACCTCAGCCTATTTTGAATTTGAGTTTCAAAAGAGTAAAAAAAAATATTTTTTTTGGGGGGGGGGGGTGGTGAAGATAACCTCCCCAAAAATAGTTTAAAACAATCCCAGGACCTTCACTGTAAAGGAGACTAATATCGGTTCAGCGGTTAGCGAGATCCTTCGGGACAGACAAAAAACGCTTACTACTTTATATAATAGGATACGTCTTTGGAATCCCTTAAATACTGCATAGTTGGGCTTATGTAAGTCGTTAATAATTTGGAATGGTAATATTCAAATTTTGTATGTCTTTAAAATTAGTTTTAAGATTTATACAGTATGTAGAATGTAAATTTTTGTTATATTGGATAGTCTTGTATTTTATGCATTATTGGGGTATAGTCCTTTCCACGACATCCCTCCATAAGGGGCGATTAGTCGTATTTTTAAAATGGCTTTTTATAGGTTATTTTAGGTTAGGTTAGGTTATATTGTGTTAGGTGATTGCCCCACAGGGTTAGGTAATTGGCCCCGCAGGGTTATAGCCCCCCGCAGGGGCTATAAATAGGAGAAAAGCTACTGTGAAAAATACGAAGAATCGCCCCCTTATGGAGGGATGTCGTGGAAAGGACTATACCCCATTATTGTTCTGTACCTGGATGACCCAGCAAGGTTTAATGATGTCCAGTGGCCGCCAGAATAATAATTATATAAGTATAGATGAATAACCCAGACAACTATTTGGTTCCAGTGGTGGGGATCTTTTTATACGAAATTAAAAGTCGGCACAGGGTCAGATATTTAACCCCTGTCCCCTCTATTCTTTTACTTTCATGCCAGAATTTAAAAATATTTTTTTTTCATTTGTGTACCATTAATATTATGAGATTTAATTCTGACCGTTAGCTTCTACAGACTGAAAATAGGAAAAACGAAGGGGGGGGGGGGAGTGAGCGGGGTTGTTTACCCTCCATTCCTAAGCTTCTAAAGTCTAATAAAAAATCGTATAGCGTAAAGTACAGCAGTCAGTCTGTATGAATCATATTATTGAACAAGTATGACATAAATGTTGAAGAGGAAAGCTTGTCCCAGTAGGTGACAATATGCTAATGTGCAGGGTATACTTACATTTCAGCAAAAATAAAATATAAGAAATAGCACAATTCATATTATAACAAACACATGTCATATCCAATTATATAACCCTTTACAGTCGGGCCCCTTGCCGCACCTTAATCGGTCGGGGGGGGGGGGGGGGGGCGTTCAACGCCCCCCCTAATTATCTCAGTTCCTATTAGAGCTAGAGGGCTAAATTTTTTTGTGCAAGTCCCCTGTTTGATAATGAATTTCCGACTTTTTATAAGTCTAAGTCAATTTTCGCTTCCTTCACCCTTTTATTTAACAACCTTTGTTTTTAGGTCTTTTTTTATTTAAAAATTTCAAACGGCTGTAATTTTCTTATTTTTGAAGCTAGAAGAAAATTTTTTTCCCAGAAAATGTTTATTTTTATGTAAATTTTACATTAGAAATATCAAAATATAAATTTCAGCGGCCGCAGCTGTACTTGGCAGCTGCCAGCCGCCGCAGTCGGCGGTCGGCGGGAAAACGGCGGCGGATCTTCATGAAATTTTAATACGTTATGTAGACATGTAAGCAAAGCTTAAGTTTAAAATTTGAAGTCTCTAAGTCAAAAATTGCGGCCACAGGAGCCTTTTAAAGATTTCTGGAGACCTGGAGGATCAGGACCTGCAGGATCATACCTGGAACCTGAAAGTGACTTGAACACCTGTATTTCATATAAGGATGTACTAATAGAGGATTTTTTAGTATTTTGGTATGATAAAATGCTTTGTTTTAGTCAAAAAAATATTTTTGCTCTTTACCTGGATGACCCTGCCAGGTTTGCTGGCATCCTGTGCCCGCCAGGATGGAGATATTCAAAAAATTCCAACTCTCAGTTATGTGTCATACCCATACTTAAAAAGTCAAGCAGTTTGGGCTCTTTATCTTTCACACACAGAAAATGAGATAGAAAAAACCGGATGGGGGGGGCTGAAACGATTGAGTGTTGAGGAGAAACTTGACATAGGTCTGGGGATGGTTTTAGACCATTCTTAATTAAAATTATGGGATCATTTTAGGATATTTAACTGGTAAAATTATCAATGATATTTTATTGTGTAGTTCTTTTCTTTTCTTTAGCATCCCCCCTTAAAAAACAACCACGGTAACTGATGGAGTAGATTCGCTACAAAAAAAATTGTAACATTGTTTGGACGAAAATGATGCTAAGTAAGGGTAGATAATATTAGAAGTCATGTAAAATTTGGTCATAAATTATACATTTACTTTTGAAAATAGTATGGTTGGTTGGTTGCTAAGAAACAAAATATAATCACAAACTGCTTCGAACCAATCAAAGATCATTAGGTAACTATCCACCTATAAATATGATTAAGAAGAAAACTAAGAAAACTTGAGGATTTTAAATGATGAATACTTAATCAAAGCAATCTTTTTTTGTTGACTGTTAGACTCCAGATTATTTTAAAATAGTTGATATACCTATGTAAGACAAAGAAGCTTTTTATAGTGCCTACAAAAACGGGATAATCCATTACTCTAATAGGACGTCATTTGAGAAACAAAAGTTTTATAATTTATCCCCTTTTTCAAAGGCACTATAATAAGCTTCGAAAAACAGTATAAATTTTATATATTTTGATTTGTAATTTTACCTATGATAAGTAAAAAAAAAAACAGAATAATGTTATGCTTTAAAGCTTCTAAAACGAGTCTTTATTTCTATTTTAAAGTCTAAAAGTCTAAAATGTAGGTCAACGTTTAAAAAATTAATTTAAAAGACAAATCACAGTAAATTTGCAAGCTTGACTTGGGTGGCGAAAATGACAAGAATTCTTAAAAACAAATTAACAAGGATGACAAAATCAATATCAATAAGTGTTTTGGGTGTACAGTAGAACAAATATTGGTCAAAGATAACTTTGCACAAATTTCAGCTTTTTTTCCAGAATAAACATTAAAATTTCTTTTTCTTGGTTAGAGAAATCTACCATGTTGAACTTTTTTAACGTGCATATAAAAAATGGCATACTGGCCTACAAATGGTCAATTAAAATGTATACTGACCTGCAATAGATCATGTGTTTTACATGATGTAATTTTTCCAAAGGCACTATAAAGAGCTTCTACCAAGTTGTGTTACGGAATGATTGACGAACAAATATAACATCAGCAATTGAGTATCTACGCAACTTTAAACATGTAATGTCTGTATGTCCTGCTCTACTAATTGTTTTACAGTAAAAATGTCCTCACCATTTTTGCATGGGTGGTCGAGACTCGCAAAAATCTTTGCCAATAATGCATCCGCCATATACCTCAACAAGGACGACTGCGTACATTAGTAGCTAAGCTTCTGTCTTATGTTTTATAAGATACTAGCGGCTACGCCCCTAGAAGCCTCTAGGGGTACTTAAGGTAAGAGAGGTAAAAGTTGACCGTATCCCATTTTAAATTTGAGTTTCAAAAAAAAATATTTTTTTGGGGGATGGGGATGAAGACACCCTCCCCAAAAATAGTTTAAAACCTTCCCAGGACCTATCAGAAGCTTCATTGTAAAGGAGAATAATATCGGTTTAGCGGTTAGCGAGATCCTTCGGGACAGACAAAAAACGCTTACTACTTTATATATTAGGATACAACATTTAAGAATTAGGTTATCTTTGTCAATAAACTTTTGATTAACAATTAACATTAGAATCATTATCTAAAAGTTAAAAAATTTACTTCTTAAATTAAATTCAATTAAAACTAATTAATATGGGAAAAATAATTGTAATTTATACATTAATTAATATCAAAACAATAAAAATAAAGGCATGAAAGATTGGTGGCAAAACAGGAATTCACAAAAGAGAGGAAGACTAAGGATGAGTTGTAGAGCAGTTTCGCCTTGGAGAATGGTCTGAAAAAGGTCTTGAATTGTAAATGGCTTCGGGTTTACAGTCATTTTATTAGTTAAACAGAGATATATGAGAATGGAAAGGGAAAAGATTTTTAAAGTCATGGTTAAGGCATAATAGGATAAAATAAATTTTGGTTTCATATACAAAGATTAAATCCTTTATCAACAGACAGAAAATCTTATTTTTATTCAAAAAAAATTAATCAGAAAATTTTGTTAAGCCATTCATATAAAATTCTAGTAAAAAATCCGGTAGTTTTTTCCCTATGCCTAATTCCTACAGGGGTCCCTAACACTGCGGGACTATACTTGCCTTGCCCCAACAATACCTAGTATTCAATATAACATAATCAAACCTGTCCTAAAGTATTAAACAAACAAACGAAAACCTATCCCCCATTATTTTCAATTTAAAATGTGAAAGCTACAATGACCACAATTTATATTTTCTGGAAATACAGGTGGAATATACTACTCTTGAATGTTCAGTGTCCATTATCCCTGATAAAGAAGAAAAAAACTAAGTGACCTTAAAGTGAAAGTATTTAGAGTTAAAGCTGACCCTGAGAATTAAATTTCAATAAGACTTGTACCGTAGCTCCACATAGTGTATGATAATTTATTTTAACAAGGACAATTACGTACAATAGCATCAAGGTATTTTAAAAATCGATTTAGGACCAGAAGAAAAGTTGGATCATAGAAAGAAAACGAAGAAGCGGGTTTCGTCGTATTTTGAGTTTGATTGGTTAATATTGGATAGGTTAGGTAAATGTTAATGATTGTCCCGCAGGGTTAGGAAATAGGACCCAAAGGGTTAGATCCTTTCAGAGGGGCTAGGAAAGCTACTGTGAAAATACGATGAAATCCGATACTTCGTTTTCTTTCCATGATGCGAATAGTTTTTTTTCTCTTTTTTTTATTCTCCACCTCTAAACAACCATTTTCTACTATCATAACGATCAATGTTCTTACAAAGCCAACTTACAAGTACAATTTATGAAGTAGTTTTGCTGCTAAAAAGTTAACCGTTTTTCCCTTACATGTAAAGATTATATATGTCCTTCTGACATAAAATTAGACTACTAGGGTGCCTAAAACTTTTTTTTAAAGGTTGGAAAAAGAGGAAATTTGAATGTTTGATAATAATGTACCATTTTTTGCACTTTTTTATCAATCAGCTTGACGTTAATTTAAAAATGACAAACCTAAATATAGTAGATCTAGATGGCCAAGCTGGCCCCAATATCTGCCAGCAAACTTTAAAAAGCAAGAAGAGGAACCCTTTTGTTTATTTTCATCTATATACAATTCGTTCTGATAATAGGAGCGATGAAATTTCTCGACGATATAATTTCGCGAAAGCTAACATTATCTGAAACATTATGCAAATGAAGGGAAACAAAACCAAACAATTACAGAAAAAAAAACAGTACAGGAGGGCAAAATGACAAAATAACCTATATTTAGAATTACTTCAATGCCTAAAACTGAAGCACCCTATAAAATAACACATATACCAAAAAATTGTAAGCCCAGTAGCTCACCAACTTCAATTATTTTACACACACTCACACAAACTAGGATAAAGGAATTGAATAATTTAAATCAACCAAATTATTTTCATAAGAGACTGTAACTTTCGGATGAACGATGTTTTAGAATAAGATTTGTTGGACTTCGTTAAATACTTTTATGAAAAACATAAATGACCAGTTATAAGATTTTCTAAATTACTTATTTGTACATGTCCGTCCGTATGTCCGTTCATCCATATGAGTAGATTGTCGATTGCGCTCTGCTTTCTGAAAATGTCCCTTCCGGTCATACCAAGATTTTAGGCTATTTTTACGGGGATGGAACACCCCCAAACCCCTCATAGATTTAATTACCTTGTTTGCTTGCTATAACTGTATGCACTTTCAACTTATATAAATTACAGAAATTTCTTTCTCGTATTCATTTCAATCCGGTGGATAGGAACCGGTTCTCATGAATACGAAAAAACTATGTCTAGCATCGTATTATATCCAGTTTTCTACGAATATAGAAATGTACTATCATAAGATTAAAACTAGTTTTTTTAGCCGGTGCCTTCGGCACCACGGGGCTAAAAAAACTAGGTTTAATCTTATAATTGTACATTCTATATCCGCGGAAAGCCGTTTATAATACGATACGAGAAATAACTATTACAGACTTTCAGCCCATATACCAAATCTTTTACCCCTACCTAAAATAATATATTTAGTTAGCAAAAGGTAAAAGAAAGAAATGGCAGTGCCATGGGGCAAAAATCAAAATTATGAGATTTTCAGCGCTTGGAATTTTCCCACAACCAATTTTTGTGAAGGTTGCCTAATTTTGCCACTCAATAAAGTAAGTCAGAACAGGGGCGTTCAAGCTTTTTTATTTGGGGGGGGGGGGAAATTTTGAAAATAAAATTTTGGGAGGGGGGTAATCTTTATTTCATAGAGGCATTTTTTTCTATTTGGGGGGGGGGTAAAAATTGAAAATCCAAAATTTTGGGGGTGCCGTATGCACCCCCAAATTCGTTTGGGGGGGGGGGGGGGTAATCACCCCTTTACCCCCCCCCCCTTGGACGTCTATGGGTCAGAATTAATTATCTGGTGTTACCTGTAGTTTTTAAATTTTGTAATGCTTATTGATCAATACGCAAAATTTTTAACTGTAACACATATAGACAATGGATATAGAATACACGTGGATATTATATAACATGAGAAAAATTTTCGTCACTTTAGGTTGATAACATGAAACACATTTAGTGGTCAATTCGTTCATCCAGTAGGAGCTGCGGCCCGGGCATCACTATATCAGAGTACATAAAAATGTAATGCAACATCCAAGTAATAATATATTCATTCAGTGGGAAAGAAAACATGAAAGACTAAACTACATAACTTTTGTGTCACTTTTGATAAAGACGATTCCTTGTTCTCCCATCTCTTTTGAAGAGATTTTCTTTCCCCTTCCCTTTTTCTTTTCGGAAATGTATATGACGTCACAGGAATCGTCTTCCTCAAAAGTGACACAAAAGTTATGTAGTTAAGTCTTTCTCAAGAAAACCCTTGAAAAGAGATGGATAATCCTTCATTTTTATGACGTCACTTGGCTTATTTTTGAGACACTTTGTAAAGCTACAATTTATTATCACGAATCGTTCGTTTATTAGGTTATGAACTACCTTCAAAAATGCAAACTTAGGAAATTTTTATGGCACTTTAAAAGACAAGCATAGCGCAAAATTAAATCCTTTTAAATTTGTTCTACTGATCACAATAAAAGGACAGGGACGTATTAACTAAAGAAAAAAATACTAGAATACTATTTCACTAAATAAACGTTTTATTAATTTTTAAGCCGAATTTAATCTCTAGCCTAAGGAATTAATAACACTGGAATGAAAAAGAATTAAACAACCCTACGAGACATGTGAGGCTTCCTTGTAAAGCATAACCCGATAATATCAGACATTTCCGAGATCCTGTGCTGCACACAAACTATAAATATTGGTACCTTAATCCACAGACATTTAAGATATCTTAATGGAATTAGGATTAATTAATTGAATGAGATCTCATTAACTACTGAACCGATTGGTTGTTCAATTTTAGGTAAGCTTCACATAGTTCCAGTGATGTTTTTAGGCTATTTTGACTTGATTTAAGTCCAGGGATGATTTCAAGCTATTTTTTAGCCCCTTTGAATAAATAGCCCATAGATGCTACGGGTGTAGCCGCTAGTTAATATATATGGAAGTTTACAGCGGTTCACGGTCGGACGGACGGTCAAATATTTTCTCTAAATGATTGTACATGTCACTGGCATAAAAAAAAAACTAAAATAGAGGCGTTATATTTCCGTATAAGGTTGTATACATAGATTTGGAGCTAAAAAGGATTTTAGAGGTCAATTATTAATCAGGCTTCTCAAGGGATAAGACAAAGGACGATTAATTGATGTACATAATGGTGATACACAAAATTACCCTTCTGTGAATAAATTATATGTTAAAAAGTCAGGACACTACTAGTTTGGAACCAACCAAACAAATTTGAATAAAAGTGTTGTAAAAAAATACTTTTAGTACATTGATCATAAATAAATATTATTTAGTACGTAAATACGTTGTTTACTTAACAAACATATCGTCTTTTTATAAAGAAAAAAAAGCTTGGACGTGCTTGCCCATATGTTATAAAGATTAACCCCCAAATGAATTTAGGAGAACTGTAGGCACTCCCAAAAATTTTCAATTTTTACCCCCCCCCCCAAAAAAAAAAAAAAAAACCTTGGACATCCTTGTCTTGTTTTATATTTTATTGTTATTACAAATGTTTTCTCATAAAAAAAAATACTTTTAGTACATTTATAAATACTATTTAATACGCAAATACGTTATTTACCTAACAAACAAAAGTTTTTAAAGTAAATATATTTTGACGTCCTTTAAAACACAATGTAAAGAAAGAAAATATATAGTAAGTTACACATATGTATTTGTTTTTAGCAGCGAAGCTTTTCTTTTCTATAATTAGGGTCGTTGCGTCCGTCCGTAACGATTAGCTGTTTTCGTTAATTTAAACATCCTATCGATTTCAAACTTTGCATGATGATTAATATAGCATTTAGGTACGATTTAAGAAGCATAGCGACTCTATAATCGTTATCAGAATGTCCGTAAGCCCATTGAAAACATGTTTATTTTTAACCTTTTTGGCAACAATTCTTTATGCGTTATAATTATCATATTCATCTGGGTTTTGCAATAATGATTCCTATTACACCAAGGTATAATGTTAACGGCGAAGCATTTGTATAATCACATCATAAAAATGTAAGTATGTCCTTAAACAATATCCTGTATTTAAGCAGTTTTGTAAAAAAATTACTTGTGCTACATTTCCAGAGCTTCGCCTTTATGGGTGTTGTTATTCTTGTTTTTATATCTCAACGCGAATATTTTATACATTTTGGACATTAATAGAATACATCCGTCCGTAAGTCCTTCCAACACCTTATATGTCACTCCATTAAATTTATATTAGGTGGACTATGGGTTTTGGCAAAGATATCTTAAGGGATAATACAGGCCCCAATGATAATAAACAAAATTACTATTTCTGCAGATTAAAAATAGTGGTTGAGAGCCTCTTTAAGTTTGGAACTAACCAATTAAAACTTATTAAGGTACCTAAGTTTTGTAGCCAACGAATATAAGATAAGTAGTTATATAACTTTGGGTACCAGTGTAATTGGTAGTCCAATGTCCACTTTATCCTTGGTTTAGGGGGAATAAAAATAGATTTTAGTAATTTCTTGGTATATTTTTTAATTTTTTTCTAATATATTAAGAAAGGAAAATGTGCTATATTTCTAACAAGTAATATAGAAATCCAGAAATTTTTATGATCCAAAATTAATTAAGAAGTACAATTATAAAATACCTTCAAATGACTTCAACAACAAAAATGAAAGGACCAAAATTATGTAAGTAAAATAATTCAAGAAAAAAATGTAGGTTACAAAATCTGAGAAAAAACTTAAGAAAATATATTTGAGAGAAGAAATCATATACATTGAGAACCAAAAAAATAGGCAAATCCGAATATTCAGATTAGCATCTTCGTTATTTTTTTTGATGATTTTACTATAAATATAAAATGTAAGCATCTTTTCCTTACTAGGTCCACTGTTATTTTTTTATTAATTTGCACCAATAGAGCCCAAGATCTCAAAAACAGTATTTTGGGGAAATAATGGTGAACCAAAAAGATATGCAAATCCAAAGAAAATCTGTGGGAAAATGATTATTTTTGGCACCTTTCTCCTTTATTAAATATTGATTCTGATACCTCTGCTGAATTTAATTGAATTCTCTACTTATATTTTACAACCAATGAACTTTTACAATAAGTTTTGTATGATTTTCTAGAGTGGAAATTAGGCAGATTCCTATTTACCAAGCTTGTCGAAGATATGGGAAGGTAAAAAAAAGTCTTATAGTTGCTTTACATCTAAAATAAACATAACTTTAGAAAAGATATTTTTCTTCAAGGACATATTCTTTACAAATCATGAACAAATGTTTTTTTCAGTTTCCTTGGCAAAAATTGTATAAATAGAGAAAAACGCTCACATTAATTCATCAGTTATTTCATTATCTATTTCTCTATCAGGTAAGTTTAGATTTTTACACTAAAACCCACTTTTCATATTTCTTATCAATAATTGTTTTTTTCCCTTAAGTTTGAATCAGAAAGATTATTTTTAAAACCTCATAATATTATTTCCTTATATCTATAAATATATATTTGTTTATTAGTAGCGAAGCTACTATATAAAATCACTTTGTCTGTCAGTCCGTCCGTCCTTCCGTCCGTTCGTCAGTCAGTAACGCTATGGGGGAAACGTGATTTTCTCGGCTTCTATCAGAGATAGACAGCTGAAATTTTTAGTGAAGATTACTATGACATATGCTCATCTAATGTATACATTGTTTTGTCCATATGTCTATTAATTGGGGTGCTAGATCGATTTCTAGATTTTTACGTTTTTTGTAATTTTCTCAATTCCTGTTCAAGATAAACGGCTGGAATTTTTGGGGTTAAATAAATTCATACTCTACATATTTCTATAAAGTTTGATTATGATGCCTTTTTTGGCTGGGGTGCTAGATCGATTCCTAGATTTTTAAATTTTCGTGATTTTTTCGGTCCCTATACAAGATAGACAGCTGAAATTTTCAGGGATTGAATAAATTCAAACTCTACATATTTCCATCTAGTTTTATTACGATACCCTTATTGGTTGGGGTGCTAGATCGATTCTTATTTTTTCAAGTTTTTATGATTTTCAACTCCTATTCAAGATAAACGGGTGGAATTTTTAGTGATTAATTAAGTCAACATTCTTCATATTTTGACCAAGTTTTGTAAAGACTTACTATTGGTCGGGGTGCTAAATCGAATTTTAGATTTTAACATTTTTCTTATTAGATTAATGCTTCAAAAGACCATTATACATTTTGTGATTTTTAAAGTTAAAGTTTTTTTATGACATACTCTATAGATTATTTTTTCCAGATGTTTCTTGATATTTTTTTAGCTTCGCTACTTATGGATGTTGTCATCCTTGTTTTTATGAGTTTCTTAATTTAGTAATAATTTATTTCAAACTAGCGGCTTCGCCCCTAGCCTCTAGGGGCTTCGCCCTATATAGTCTGGGAAGTCAACCCTTCTTAATAGAAATATTCAAAAAATTATTCTTTGTTTAATTACTCTGTGGTAAAATTAAACCCAGGTTGTGCGCTTTATGCAGAAAAATTTAAATTTGTACAAATTAAACCCAGGTTGTTTGCCGTATACACAAAAATTTCAATTTGTAAAAATTAGACCTAGGTTGTTCGCATACACAAAAATTAAAATTAAAAAAAAAATATTTAGATTTTTTTTCGGGGGGGGGGGATTCATGGGGGCTTCGCCCCATGTTGCAGTGGGGTTCCCCCACCCCAATTACTGGTTTTTGTTTTAAAAAAATTAAAAAAAAAAAAATTTGGAAGTGGGGATTTTTTATTTTTGGGGGGGTTGGGGTGTCCCACCCCCCAAGAAAATAGCTTAAAACCACCAGAGGACCAGTAGGTATATTCCTAGAAGGGTAGAGCCCAATTTGATCAGCAGTTACTGAGATTTTACAAAAAATGTAAAAAAAAAAATTTTGGGGGTTGGATTTTTTTATTTTTGGGGGGGTTGGGGGTGTCCCACCCCCCAAGAAAATAGCCTAAAACCACCACAGGACCAGTAGGTATATTCCCTGAAGAGTAGAATCCGATCGGTTCAGTGGTTACCGAGATCTTAAGGGACAGACAGACAGACGGACAGACAGACGGTCAGACGGACAGACGGACAGACATCAAGCTACTTTGTATTATAGATATCAGATATGTGTATCTAGATGTCAAGACTTGGCTTAAACTCACATTTCATAGACACAATTGAATATAAAAATCTAAGTCTCAACTAACAACTTCCTTGTTTAATTCTTCTTGTAAAATAACAACAGATCTATAGTATAGATATATATACAGACAACTAACTCCCTTCCTTTTTCAAAGACCTATTTTGTCTGCTTCTAAATTATTTTCTGCTACTTGGCTGTGTTAATATAAGCGATATCATTGGCTGATTTTCAATGACCCAATAGAAAGGTTGCTCTAGGCGGTTGAGATGGGGAGATACAGTTATTTAACCCTTTCTACCTCTAGTGTTTTACTCCAATAAAATAACATAATAAAGAAAGTTAATTAATATTTTTGATAAAGGGTTGATTGAGAAATGGTTATGAAAATTTACCTGCTACTTGGAGCCATTTTGTGGACAGGTACATTCACTTTTTTAAAAATTAAAACACTTAAAGTTAGTATCACTTTTAGCTACTCTATAATTTAAAATGTCAGTCTGTTCGTATGTCTATTGTCCGTCTGTCCGTCTGAATGAAACATTTGGGGAAATATGGTTTTCTAAGCTGCTTTTCAAGATAGACAGCTGAAATTTTTAGTTAAGATTTTTATGACTTATGCCCATCTAATCTTTACATTGTATGTCCACCTGTCTATTATTTTGAGTGATAGATCGATTCCTAGATTTTCAAGTATTCGGGATTTTCTCAACTCCTTTTCAAGATAGAGGGGTAAAACTTTCAGGGATTTATTAATTATTTTAATTTAACATATTTTCACTAAGTTTATCAATTGGGGTGCTAGATCGATTCCTGGATTTTTAGCTTTTCCTGATTTTCTGGATTCCTATTCAGGATTGATGGCTGAAATTATCAGAGAATACGCTCATATTCTACATATTTTCAGCAATTTTCATTAAGATTTGTCTTTTTATTACAGTGCTAGATCGATTCCTAGATTTTCAAGTTTTGGTAATTTTACAGGTTGTGTGATTTCCCTATTTCATCAAGTTTAATGTTTATTGTATGACATGGCTCTATAGTAAATTTTTTCTCAATATCCATTCATTATTTTTTAGCTTCACTATTTATGGATGTTGTCACCCTTGTTTTTTGTTGATTTTGCAGAAAATAAAAAAAAACATTTTTGTTGTTACTAGACACTTTTCTGAGGATTTCCTTACAAAATATCTCCTACTTTCTTTTAATATCATCATATCGTTATCCCATTAGCAGTACTTTTGACAAACTTATTTTTCTTTTTGAAACAAATATACATATATGTAAAGTTAGTCAGTGTTTAAAATTAGTTCATCAGAATACTAAAAAGTTGTATATCAAGTATTACAATCCAAATATAAAAATTATGTTTTTGAAGGTGCCAATGGTGGTGCCCTGTTCAAAGAGCGAGCTGTGGAATCCAGAATGGATCTTCCATGTTGTCAAGATGACAATCTTCTGTCCTGTCATCAAGTTGACTTGGATGTGAACAGTCTTGGAGATCAAGACCTTGAGTTGGCCCCTCTGAACACTACTGTGCAGTACAAGGGACTGGTTCAGGGAAGTAAGAACTCTTACCATTATGAAAATGATCTTGTTGATCTGGTGCTTACTGTCCATAATGGAGACATTTATGGTCATATGGCATTGGACAATGGAGACTCTTATACTGTTGAGTATTGCGGTGATGGGATTCATGTTATGAAACAACTAGATGTAGAGAATCTTGGAGAAGACAATGGAGAAGAAGATGAACTAGATGAAGAATTTGCTTTTCAGAGAGCACTTACACCTAAAGACAGAGAAGACAACACCACTATTGTAACATTCACCATAAAGGTTTACTATACCCCTTCATTTGCTGCTGTTACTGCTGACATTGAGGGATTTGTGGAACAGGTGATTCAGGAAACTAACCAAGGTTACATCAACTCTCACGTTCCTCTAAGAGTTGCAGCTATTTGCATTGAGGCAGCCACAATTGATGATATGCCTACTGACATTGACACAATAAAAGCATTTAAAAGAATGAAAGGTAATGTCCAGGCACTGAGAGGCTCAGCAGATGCAGCTGCTCTCTTTGTTAAAAGTATGGATGGTTGTGGTATAGGATATGTCAATTCCATAGCCAGTGGAAATACACTGAGTGTGACAAAGAAGAGTTGTGCTCTTGGTCACTACACTTTTGGACATGAATTAGGTCACAACATTGGACTGCAGCACAATAGAGAGATCGACAATAATGTCTACTACCCTGATGGTTATGGATACCTCATCCCTAAAGGTTCTCATTCTACTGGACTCAGAACTATCCTTGCATACAGTGCAGTTGGTCACCGAATAAAAGTAAACTACTATTCTAACCCTAATGTAATACATCCAACTACAGGTACACCTACTGGAGTAGCTGGAGTAGCTGACAGTGCTAGGATTATCACCATGAACAGGTTTGCTCTAGCTGCAGTTGGGGATGAAAGTCAATGTGATTCCTATCTATTGGATAAGGAATGTTATATTGAAAATGTTAGTTTCAGAGAAAATACGAGACAACGTGTATATTACACAGGTTATACCAAGGAATCTTGCCAATCAGACTGTGAAGCTAGTTCAGCTTGTTTTGAATACTACTATGGCATTGTCTATGGTTATCATTACTGCATTTTACGTAACTTTGCCATAGTACAACCAGGTCAAGAACTACGTGGTTGGGCATATGTAAGAAGAGCAACTGTACTAAATGTTCCTAATCCCAAGTGCACAATTGTTAAGGATTGTTCTAAACCTGGAAGAATCGTTAGATACGCTACTGTTAATCCTAGACCTGTTACAGCTAGTGCAAAGGATTGCCATCTGGAGTGTTTGAAAAACAGCAAGTGCAAGTACTGGGTTTGGCAAGACAATGGATATTGTAATTTAAAAGTAGAAGACTTTAGCAAATTCAAACTCCAAAAATGGACAATCAACTACAGAACTTGTGGTGTTTAAGTAAAAAAAAATATATATTTCAGACAGTTTTCTTTAAAGAAAATTGAAAATCTTAACTTTAACACCTATTTTGTTGAGCCCAAGGGACTGAATGCCCAGTCCAACTAAAATGGATTTATTCTAGATTGTCTTTTTTGGTAAAAAAAATTATCTAGTACAAATATGATACAATACTTATTTCATATTTTCTGTATGGCTCAGAACCAATTCATCTAACGAAAATTTTGAGCAATACTGAAAATTTGATGAAAGTATTCTTTTTCTACAATAAATATTGAGCACTAAAATTGGTGTTTGTTATTGAATAATATAATCTATTGAACGTGGTACATGGACGTATGGTTTCAAAAGAATCATGTATTGCTTAAAAAGATTATTCTGTGGTGGCTTCCTAAAACTTGTATTACAGAATTGGCAAAGGCCAAAGGGTAGCATTACCTACAAATTTTTCTAATTACCCACCTCTGTATTACAGGTTTGTAAGATTTCTCATTTATTTAAAGCATTAACATTAATTAATGATATATTTTATTTGACCATAACTTTGGCAGGCCAGTGGGCCGGGCGTTGTGGCCATGGTTACAATAAGTTTAAAGTATCAAGAAGCATTATTTTGAACATATATTATCATATATTTTAATTGTAAATACAAACTTTCGTGAGAACGCCTCTTAAGTGTCATTTTGTCGTATTTTAACAATGGCTTTTTATGGTTATTTTAGGTTAGGTTAGGGGATTGCTCCGCAGAGTTAGAGCCACTGACAGGGGCTAGAAATAGAAGAAAAGCTACTGTGAAAATACGAAGAAACGCTCCTTAAGAGGCGTTGTCACGAAAGGGAATATACCCCAAACTTTAAACTACAATTAGCAAAAAAATATTATCAATATTATAATTTCCAGTATGGCTGCTAAACCGACTAATATCCGCTGGATTAGAACCGGTTTTGCAGTAGAACAGTATTGCACAAATAGTAAAATGAAAATCGTAATATTAACACCTGTAAAACTCGTTTTAATCTTTTAATCTTTTTATTTTTTTATTTTTAATTTTATTATCCGCGGAAAGCTGTCATAATACGATGCGATAAGTAACTATTCAACTATTCTTTTATGCCTATATTTTCTTCAAGCTGATTCATCAGGCAATTCTAAAGTTGTAACCTATTACATTTCTCCAGTTTTGACCGTTATCATCCTTGTTTAGTGAATCCACGGATACCTGCTCAAAAATGGCCCCCCAGCTTGGTATCTGAAGCTATGGTGTGGGTGGTTTTTTTATATTTATTTTTGTACACCAATAAAGTTAATGTGTTCATATACATTTCACGAGGGTGACACACAGCCACACTTGGCAATTATTCTGGAGTATTGATGCCAAAAAATCACTTTTTCTTTGCTTTAGTGGTATAATATCTTGGTATAACTTGGCATGTCACGTAGCGCATCCGCTCGTGTATGGAAGTTGATAGGTTCGAATCTCTGCCCAACATAAATAAGGACGTTAAGAATGGATCCTACTGCGGCTGTGACAGGTTGCAGCATTATTAGTAAGAGTAGGGGGAATGCTTTTGCCTGAAAAAGGACAACTCATCAACATGCACAATTAAAACATCAAGACAAAGGTCGTGCAACTAAAAGGATTAGTTGTCATCAAAACAAACAAAATTAGTTTGAAAGACCTAAGGGTTTATGTAACCACTTTTACCATCTATGAAGCTATGAATAAGTCTATAAAATGGTTTTGGCTGTTAAATAACAAATTTATGTCTTAACATGGTTAAGGCCATTTTTTCTACCTTACCAAGTATAATATAGAGCCCATAGCTAAAAGCTAGAAGCGAATCCGCTAGCAAATAAAAAATACTTTATATTTGTATTAGGAAAAGACCAAGAAGTATATTGTTCTTTTCGTATTCTCTAAAACGTAGCTGTAGTTAGTGCCCTAGAAAAATGGGGATAGATGTCATCGTTTTTGGCCTACCTTTTCTATTAACGTCATGGAAGAGGGAAAGAGAAAGGGAAGGGTGAAAGATATCCCCTAGAAAAAAAATGGGATATAGGGTATTTCCTGACATCAATAGAATAGGTAAACCAAAAGCAGTGGCATCTATCCCAATTTTGCTAGGGCACTATAGACAGCTATCTCCAAAACTAATGCCTCCGGAAAAAGAATAGCGGGTGGGGGGGTGTCAAAAAAAATGATCCATTAAACTCCAAATATAAAAGTATTAAATAATAATAAAAATTCATTAAAGAAGATGAAAACATCAATAAAATTGAGGCACAACAATTCTGTTTAGATATGCAGGAGGCCTATTATAAAGAAGTTAATTAATTTTAATTAAGAAAAATAAATTAGTTATGAATTATTATGTTTTAAATAGATATAGGAATTTCTGTTAACAATTTATAGTGTTATTTATAAAGATCTAGCTTTTTTCTGACTGATTCTTGTGGATTACTTTTATTTATCAGTTGTGACTTAATTAATAACTATTAAATAATAGTAGCAAAGATACTTTACTATACAGGTTTTATGTAGTATTTACGTACATAATGTATTTATTAATTAGGTATAATATATTTAGATAATTGTTTATTTTTTGTATTTACAAGATCTATTCAAGAAATGAAAAATTATGCCCTTACGTACTTAAATCTATAAAATGTTTGAACCAATGACAGGTCTGGGACGTACCGTCAGTATTCTCCTATTGGCCGAATAAGACAATATGTCTCTAGTTTATCTCTATTATAACTATTTATAAATAGATTTGAATAATATGGTTAATTCTGACCATTATTTCAGGAAGAAATTATTTCATAAGCTGTTTGCATTTTAACTTTAAATCTTTTTTCCTCAACTTTTCCTTCTTGATAAAATTGAAAATCCGCAAAAATACAGCAAATTTTTCAAATCAACTAATTTTGAGGATTTTTATTTGTGTTTAACTTTTTCTTTAAAAAGTTTTAAATTTATTGTTTCTGTGCAACTTGTGAATGTAATTGCCATTACTGACCGACATACTAACGAAATAAATAAGTTTTGCAGTAGCTATGTTTCAGAATAGTACAATGGTTAAAATAATATTTTCTTGGATAACAAAATCACCTAAACGTGAAATTTATGTGAAGAGGTCAAATTGAAAGTAAACCTTTTTGGCAAGGGCGTGCACACCATTTTGTTGGGGCCCGGGGGGGGGGGGGTTGAGGGGTGGGGGAAGTTATAAAATGTATATATAAAAGTTCTATAGAATCCCCCCCCCTTCTCTGTCTTCTCTGTTGACTTCACTTAGGAAATTTTCTGTAGAGGGGGGGGGGGGGTAAACTTCATTTAGTACCCCACTCATGTGCACGGATATGCTTTTAAGGGTGGATACTTGATTTCTGGTAATAAAATATAACATGTAAGATTGCTTTCCATTATATATATTTAAAGGTATTCTTAAATATAGTAAGGTAGCGTTTCTATTATTAAGATTTGTACGGACTTTCAAATTATATATTTACTTTTTAAATTATATATTTATTATAGCGGCTTTAGAGTCCAATAGGGGCACTTTAAGTGAGGAATCCATCACACATCACTTTAATTTTTATACTACCCAAAATAGTTATAAACCTTCACTGGACCCTAGAGAGGCTACACAGTATAGGTGAACCATATCATCCAAGCGGTTAGCGAGATCCTTCGGTACATACAGAAACACAAAACTGGTAAAAATTTTAAATACTAAATTCTTTAAAAAGAACATAGTACACAGTGCAAATGAAGGTGCTTTGACTTTTGTGTCAGAACCTAAATTGGGACATAGTGCATTTCATTACCCTAGGTTAGGTAACTTCATTTCACTTTTCAATAAAATCTAAAATGCAGCGGTTTTTCAGAAAATTAAATTTGAAAATTTCAAGTTCAATTTTCACCCACTAGGAGTTACAGCATAATCATGACAAGAAAAGCAAAGATTATTTATTTAAAATTTTGAACAATTTTGCTTTTATAAAGTCAGTCATAAAACCACTCCTGAAGTGAGTTAATTTATGGCCATTTTTATCAATTGCTTTGCTAAGGTCACGGAAATTCAGCCTTAAATAAATCATATATAGAGAGGTTTTATGACTGACTTTATAAAAGCAAAGTTGTTCAAAATTTTAAATAAATAATCTTTGCTTTTCTTGTCATGATTATGCGGTAACTCCTAGCGGGTGAAAATTGAACTTGAAATTTTTAAATCTAATTTTCTCAAAAACTGCTGCATTTTAGATTTTATTGAAAAGTGAAATGAAGTAACCTAACCTAAGGTAATGAAATGCACTATGTCCCAATTTAGGTTCTGACACTAAAGTCAAAGCACCTTCGAAGGCACTGTGAGTACACACCTTTGTCTTAAGTTTTAATTTTTTTTTGTATTTAGAAATAACAGTATAATTACAACACTACAAATGGATAAAATCGTATTTGTTTTGTTTAAGGATTACTATGATTTCATTTTCTACTTGGCTAACATTGTTAGAAAAAGTTTAAAAAGGTGGCATATTACTTTTTGGGTGGGGCAGTCTTATATTTTAACCCTTTTTGCCAAAAAAAAGGAATTAATTTACCAAAAAGCTAATAAGTTTAAGAGCAGTAAATGGAGATTTTTCTTCAAATTGCCCACAATCGAATTAAGGTTAGAAGAGCCCCGTAGTGTAGTACCCCGAAGGGAAAGTATCCCGCAGGGTTAGAGCCGCACACAGGAGCTAAAAATATTTTTCCTTTTAAAAAGGAAGAAAGGAGAGGGGGAGGTTGTTTATGCAATAGGTTTGAGTGAAAGCAACCAGTAAACTTTAATACAGTGATTTTCAAGAGATCATCTAGAGAATCCAGAGCATTATCTGCATGTAATAAGATGCGAAACTCTAATACTCAAGAATATTAGGTTAAGTAAGAATGAACAGACAACCAACCCTTGAACGACCTTTGTCTGAGAAGTCCTAACTGTACATAATAATGAGTTGCGTCTGAATTGGCCAAGGCATTCCTCCTTACTCTTACTATTTATGTCGCGCACCTAGGAAATATTTTGTATGTCTTTAGTTATGACGTTGGCCGAGATTCGAACCTATCACCTCACCGACGACGAGCGGGTGTATATAAAAGTATATGTAGAATTAGTACACTGTTTAGAGACTGTATTTCTAAAAGTATTATAGATAATAATAAATAAAATTAAACAATATTTTTTTTCTTTCGAAATTAAAGGGTTAAGCGTTAAATAGTCGTGATGGTAAATTTCGCGTATGAGCTAACTTGATATTTTTAAAATTTAAATTCATACTTTAGGCTTTACCACATATTTTTATAAGCATACTCCCTATACACATTTTAGAAATAATAATGATTAAAAATCATATGCTTTAAGTTGATTTCATGCCAACCTAATTATTGGAAGCTCTTTATAGTGCCTATGAAAAAAGAGGATAAAAACATTTGACCAAAGTTTTTTGCAATAGGCTCAATAAAGAGCTTTCAATGCTACTCTAAAAGTCTTGTTTTGTCGGTTGGTCTGTAATAATCAAATTATCACACAAATAAAAACACACATAGGCAAATTGAGAAAAATTGTCTAGATTTTAAAATGATTGTTGTTTTTTTGTATGAAGATATAGATCTCGGAAACTGCAGGTACAAATTGATTGTTATTTTGCAAGCTATATAATTGTCTTTGGGGGGTTTAAGGCTATTTGCTGGACCTTCTTCGCCCTCCCTTTGAGGCCTGGGGAAAAACAACTAGTAAAAGAACAAACTTGTAGTTTCTAAACTTTTTCACCAATAATTTGAATCTTCAGTAGGGACAATTTAAATTATCATGATTGGGGATTTATTTACATCAATTTATCGTTGATTGTCTTTTGTTTTACAATTCTAAAATCAATATATGTATTTATAGAGAAAGAAAAGTAGGTTTGTGTTTAAATGGTATAAAATCTAATAACTATTCCTTCTGACAAACAAGACATATTTATATAGTGGCTAAACTCCTTGATAGGTGCTTGGGGTTTAGTCTTTTAGAATGGTGATGTTTAGTCTTCCTATTATATAAAGTATGTCTATAAATAATAAAGTAGTATGATGTCTGTTTGTCTGTCTGTCTGCCTATCTGAAGCTTAAGATCTCAGTAATCACTGAACCAATTGGGCTCTACTCTTCAGGGAATATACCTACAGGTCCTGTGATAATTTTAAGCTATTTTCTTGGGGGTTGGACACCCCCAACCCCCCCCCCCCAAAAAAAAATGAAAAATAACCACCCCAAATTTTTTTTCTTTTTAAAACTAAAATTTAAAAAGGGGGTTCGACTACGCCACCCCCCCCCCCAAAAAAAAAATCACCCAACACCCTTTTTCTTTTAAAATTTAAATAACACAAAAATAGGTTCATCAAACCTCTTGAGGCAAAGCCCCTAGAGGCTAGGGGCGCAGCCGCTAGTATCATATAAAGTAGTAGGTTCTTTTTGCCTGAAGCTTAAGATCTCAATAACTACTGAACCGATTTAGTTCTCTATTTTAGGTAAGATTTACATAGGTCCTGTGAAAGTTTTAGGCTATTTCGTTTTCAGATTTAGTTCTTTAGATGGTTTAATGCTATTTTTCTAGCCCCTAGATGCTAGGTGCGCTGCGTAACCGCTAGTATTTTATAACTGACAAAGCATGGTAATAAATTGTATGTGTAGCTAACCGTATTACCCAGGAATAAGCATAATTTTAACAACATATCAGGGGTATAAAGATGATTAAATAAGTAAAAAATGAATTGAATATCTAGCTTCCCATAGAAGCATAATCTATAAGATAGAGTACAAAGATGTAATACTGAAAATATTTACAAACGCTTTGGGAGCAATGGTCTTTTACTTCAACATTATTTAATTTTTTAAATTTTTTTTAGAAAAAATCTCTAAACTCCATTCCACTGAAAAATGCTTGAATTTTGACAAAGAAATCTGCGTGGGGGGAGGGGGTTGTATTTTTTCGGGTTATTCATGTGGGGCTTTCCTAACCCTAACTTGGAATTAGCATTAAAACTAGGCTAAAACTAAGTTAGATTTGGGGGGGGGGGGGCGGGATTTCAGTCTTCAACAAGCACTACAAGGGAAAGCACAGTATTGTCTTACTTTCTTATTTCTTTATTTCTGACCAGAAATACTGCACGGAGTATATAAGGATGGGGAAACACCCTTAATTTTATCACTTTTCTGTCTATTTGGGAAAAAAGAGAAATTATTACTATACCTTTTGCGTTCTACAGCAAGGACCTAAAGGGATAATATAATGGCTGATAGCTCCCCATTAATGATACACAAAATTTCTGTAGATTACAATAAGTTGTTGAAAAGTTTTTACTTAACTTTATGAACCAATCAATCAAAATTCAATAAAAGTCTCCAAAGCTATTAACCAACGAATGAGAAAAAGTTATTATAAAACTTTGGGGACTACTGTAATAAACAGCCCAATGACCCCTGGTACTACAGTTATAAATAATATTTAATAAATAATAACAAAAAGCATGTGCTTATTTCAAGAAAAAATACATAGCGCAGAAATATTATATAATACAAAATACTTAAAACTAACAAATATTCTTTTTAAACATGTTCCAAAATATGCATATACGAATTCCTAGCAATTATATATTATTTTTCAAAAAACTTGAAAGTAAATTATGCACATTTTTAACCCTAAAATAAACAAATAAATAAAAATAAAATGGCGAAAAAGTAAGATGCTTGAATTGGCCTTAAGAATTTTAATTGCGCCTATAATTTTAACAAGTTTTGTACAGAAATAGGTTATTAAAAACTACAAAATAGTACTTATAATTTTACTTATGAAAAAAGGTAGTTTATATTCTAGCGGCTACGCCTCTAGAGCCCCCTTAGGCACTGTATTGATAGGGGGGGGAGGTTCAACCAACTAAATATTTTGGGGTAAAAACTTCTTTCAAGAGAGTGGAGGGAAATAGTTGTAAAACTTTCCGGTAATTAGAAGCTTCACTGTAACAGAGAACGATAACTGTTAGCCGTATACATTGATATACTCATAGACATCCTGTTACTTTGAAATAAGAATTATATTAAAATATTGATATTGACGTATTGATTAATAGTACTACTTCACATAAGGTTATCAAGGCTGTAAAGGGACCATAGATGTGGAAATGATTTTTTATTTTATTTCTATTTTAAAAATCAAGAATAGTTATTTATCGCATCGTTTTAAAGACAATTTTCTGCGGATATTAAATGAGTAGATTACAGCCAATTTTGATAGCCAGAGGGACCCAAGAATAATTACTTATCGTATCGTATTAAAGACAGCTTTCTGCGGATATTAAAACTGATATTAATATTGTAATTTTTTATTTTCATTGAAAACTGGCTATAATACGATACAATACATAATTTTTCAGTATGGCTTAGAACCAGTTCTTGAGGCAGCGGATATTAATCGGTTTCGAAGCCATAACTTAGTCTTGTTGAAATTCCTTTTGTTATTTGTGGGTTAGAGAAAAACTTTTTGGAATCTTTTTAAAAAATCAGAGCTGGATCTTTAAATGTGTAGCCGTTGCCGTTGCCGTAGCCGTAGTCGTAGCCGTCGCCACTGCCAGTGCTGCCTATAAAACATGGATTTTTAAGGTTTTTACGTATTATTATTATCATTTTTTTCTTCATATTTTTACTGAAAATTAAAAAAGTGGTTGTGATTTAAAGCCGTGTCCACGCGTAGCCAATTTGACTTATAGATCCAGGTTAGTGGCTGTACCTCTGGCAGCAGCAACGGCTACACATTTAAAGATCCAGCTCTGGAGTCTTTTTAAAATAGCTCCCGACAAAATCTAAGCTTTTTAAAGACAGTTGAAATTGTAGAACTGCTTGGTACTTAGTATATCTATGTTAATAAATAACGTCATTTTTTCTTTATTTGGTTTATCAATTTAAAATAACACTTGTTTATTTATTTATTATTGTATTTTTTGTAATATGTATATACGTACAAGGATTACACTTTCTTTGTGACGAAGATTTGTGTAGCTTTTAGAAGCGAAGCAAATACACAATGATCCGTATGTGTGTATTTATGTCCTTCTTAGTGTCTATGCGTTTGAATTGTTTTTTTTTTTTTTGTGGTTAACCAAAGAAAATCTTCTCAATTATTCGTCTGTCCATCTATAATGTTATAGTGGAAAGTTAATTTCTCTCAGAATAACAAGATAAACTTCTGAAATTTCTTCTGAATAATTCCCTTATTGATCATCTTTGTGTATAGCTATGATCCAATTTGATAAAATATTTAGAAATTAATTTTGGATGAATTAATCCTTATTTGTACACAACTTTTCTTGATATTGACAAAATTCACATACAACAATTTGCACTTGTCAATAATTCAATTATATTATAAATCAATATTTTCCGTACAAAAAATAAATATTTCTTCTATAGAGTTATTTTACCAAATAAATATAAAAATTCTAGATGAACAATCCTTTAATTAGAACAATTAAAAACATCCCAAGACCTAAATCTGAAACTTAGATAGCATAAAAAACCATCACGGGAACTATTTGAGCCTTACCTAAAAAAGAGTATCCAATCAGTTCAGTAGTTATTGAGATCTTAAACTGTTTTTAACCTATTTTTGAATGGGGGGTCAAAAATATACTAGGACACCTATAGAATCAGACTGCAGAGCCCAAATTTGAATTAAGTCCCAAATAACCTTTTTTTGGGGGATTTAAAAAATTAATTTTTAGTGTTGCTGTAATCATTTTGACTGAAGCAAAAGCTCTTTTTTTACTTCGGGTAATATTGTGGCTTACAGAACATTTTTATATAATTCACTTTATATTGATACAATAAAAAAACATTACTCTGTTCATTGGAAATAATTTTTTTTCCAAAACAATTAATTTCATTGAAAAATCTAACATTTTCAATAAAACAAATAATTCTGAAATCTAACCAATAAGAAGTCTTGTTTTATTTCAATTCCTAACAATTCAAAAAAAGAGTGTTTTCACAAAGTGACTTATTTCCAATGTAGTTAAATAATTTTTATTTAATTAAAATGAAAAGAATGAAAACCATACACATAAAGGATACATTCTTTTTAAAATTATTTTCAAAAATAAGTTTGAATAATCTTATTTTATAACGCATTTGTATATGTGACAAAAATAAATTTGTTGTATTGCATAAACATTTGTTGTCATTTAACCCTTTACAGCCATTTTTTATGTTTTTAAAATAAGTGAGAGAACATGTTAATGTTAATTCGTTGATATATTATAAAGAATTAACTTTTTGGTGAATTTTTATAGTAAAATCATAAGGCCTAATTTTACTCAATACCAGAATACAATATTTATGAAGCAAAACACTCTAAAAGCTACGAATTTTACCCAAATAAAAAAAAAAACCTTTTGCTTCGGTCAAAATGATCACGGCAACAGTAAAAATTAATATTTAAATCCCCCCAAAAAAGTTTATTGGGGATTTAATTCAAATTTAGGCTCTGCAGTCTGATTCTACTGGTGTCATAGTATATTTTTTATATATGTTTTAAAAATAGGTTAAAAACAGTTTAACCTAAAGACAAAAAAAACCTTACTACTTTATATAATAGGATAGACACTTTGGAACGAAAGGGTATGTTTCTGACTGCCCCTCTACAATACTAACCCTACGCTTATGTGTTATTTGTGTATAAATCACCTCTCTCTTGAACATGAGTTTGAAAACTGTGTAAGAGCCTAGTGGATACAGTAAATTTTGGTTCTTTAACAGTTTTCAAAATCACATTTAAGAGAGAAGTGAAATAAATATTGATTCAATATGAAACCCTCTTACTGCTGTCAAAAGATTTAGTAGCCAAATCTACTCTATAATTTATCTACTCTATATGTCTGTATGTTTATCTGTTTGGAAAGAAATGTTGAAAAAAATTTTTGCTGTTATTTATATTGGAAAAATTAGATTTACTTGGCTGATACTCTTATGGCCAAGTGTAACTATCCCCTGGCCCTCTGGGCAAAGACCCTGTCCCAATTTTGTATTAGTTATTTATAATCAGCTTCTGAACACTGTATTAACATTTATACATTTATTGCCCTTAAATCATTTCTAAAATTACAAAATTTAAGAATTTTTAAATTTGTACCATGCTCCCTCCAATCTTTGGAAATGCTTTTATTTAATAATTGCATATAAATAATTTTCAGTACACTTGCAAATTAAATTTAAAGATTTTTTAAAGACATTCTCAATCAAAACATCTTTTGTATAAATTGAAATTTTTTTCTAAATATATTAGTTAATTTTGCTTACTACAAGTAAAAGGTAAAATTTTATTAAATTATTAAAGCCTCTTTTTATATATTCTTATGTCATGAAAAGTTGGTAAAACACATTTCTCCAATGAATTAATATATAGTATTTTTTCATTTAGGACTAATATGAAGGAGTTCCTGCTAATAGGAGCTTTAATCCTAGGTAAGCACACAATTATCTTTGATATATGTATAATACAAAGTAGAACGCTACCACCCTCCCAAGATATATCGCCACTAAAAAAAATTGTCTAAAATTTTAATATATTAAATTTATTTATGTGAGGATTTTTATGTTTCCTTGTATTGTTTGATAATAAATTTTAGATGAGCTTTATGTAAGGCAAGCAGATCTTTGTAAATTCAATCAGGTCTTTTTAAATTCTGATAATTGTTTAAGGTGTGGACTGCGGATCACTGTTCAAAGAGATTGCTGTTGAATCCAGACAGGATCTTCCTTGCTGCCATGATGATAAGCTTCTGTCTTGCCATCAGGTGGAACTTGACATTAAGAGTCTTAGAGATGCAGATCTTGAACTTGCCCCTTTCAATACAACAGTTCAATATCATGGCCTAGTTAAAGGAAGTCACAACTCCTACCACTATGAGAATGAGCTTGTTGATATGGTTCTTACCGTGCACAATGGAGACATATATGGCCACATGCAGTTGGACAATGGGGATTCCTATGTAGTTGAGTACTGTGGCAATGGAGTTCATGTGTTTAAACAACTTGATGTTGATAAACTTGGAGAAGACAATGGAGAAGAAGATGAACTAGACAAAGAATTTGCTTTTCAAAGAGTACTTTTACCTGAAAACAGAGAAGACAACACCACTATTGTAACATTCACCATAAAGGTTTACTATACCCCTTCATTTGCTGCTGTTACTGCTGACATTGAAGGATTTGTGGAACAGGTTATTCAGGAAACTAACCAAGGGTACATCAACTCTAATGTTCCTGTTAGAGCTGCAGCTATTTGCATTGAGGCAGCCACAATCGATGATATGCCTTTGTCTAGCGACATGTTGACCGCATTTAAAAACATGAAAGGTAATATTCAGGCACTGAGAGGTTCAGCAGATGCAGCTGCTCTTCTTGTTAACAGTTTTGATTCTTGTGGTAGAGGATATGTCAACTCCATAAGTGTAACAGCAAAGAGTTGTGCTCTTAGTTACTACAGTTTTGGGCATGAACTTGGTCACAACATTGGGTTGAAGCACAATAAAGAGGTCAGCTCTAATGTCTACTATCCTGATGGTTATGGATACCTTATCCCTAAAGGTTCTCATTATACTGGACTCAGAACTATCCTTGCATACAGTGCAGAGGGTCACTGAACCAGAGTTAACTACTATTCTAACCCTAATGTAATACATCCAACTACAGGTACACCTACTGGAGTAGCTGAAGTAGCTGACAATGCTAGGATCATAACTATGAACAGGTTTGCTCTAGCTGCAGTTGGAGATGAGAGTCAATGTGAGTCCTATCCATTGGATAAGGAATGTTATATTGAAAATATTAGCTTCAGAGAAAATCAGACAACTCATGCATATTACACAGGTTACACCAAGGAATCTTGCCAATTCGCCTGTGAAGATAGTTCTGCTTGTTTTGAATACTACTTTGGTTATCTCTATGGTAAACATGCTTGTGTTTTCCGTAACTTTGACATAAGACAGCCAGGTCAAGAACTATCTTGTTGGGCATATGTAAGAAGAGCAACTGTACCAAATGTTCTTAATTCCAAGTGCACAATTATTAAGGATTATTCTAAACCTGGAAGAATGTATAGTAGCGGATTATACACACTTGTTGTACCTAGACCTGTTACAGCTAGTGCAAAGGATTGTCATCTGGAGTGTTTGAAATACAGCAAGTGCAAGTACTGGGTGTGGGAAGACAATGGATATTGTAATTTAAAAGCAGAAAACTTTGGAGGATTCCATCAATACTGGACAACCAACTTCAGATCTTGTGGTGTCTAATTATTAGAAAACATATTTCTTGCATCATATTTACCACTGTTTTCTGCAGAGAAAACAAAAGTTGAAAATCCTCAGATTTAACTTTTTTTGTGGAAAATTGTATTAAATAAAAAAGATACACATTACATTTGGCACATTACTGAGGGGTGCCAAAAGGGGAAGTCTTCACCTTCCTGAAAAAATTAAGTGGGGTGGATACACCCTCCGAAATACAAACCCCCTACACTCCCCTTAACAAGTATCTACACAGTGTGATCACCTTCTAAAAGCTAAGTTAGGTGTCAAGAGAAAAACGTCAAACCCTCTAGATCTAAAGGAGGTGGTTAAAAACGTTTGTGCTTTTCGTGTCAACTTATAGTTTAAGGACCTTTTTGCACCTTTTATCATGTAGAGTCTTCACATAGTTAACCCCCCCCCCCCTCCCTTCAATTTTGGTTTAATAGGGGTATCACATTTTCTCCCAAAACCATGTGCACAAATGGGTTTATTATAACTTTGATCTTAGGTTTTCATGTTCTCTAATAAAGTGCAACTCACAGCAGGCTAAAATAACGATACCCTACATCATCCCCCTTTACCTACCCCTGGATGAATGAACTGCCAAGTGAGTTCCATGTTAGCAACCTTAATTGACGACATTATTTCAACTATTATAATACCCACGTATATTCTATATCCACTGCTTAACAATCATCAATTTACATCTAGAACAAGGATGACAACATCCATACGTAGCGAAGCACAAAATTTTGTGGATGGGACTGACCGTCATGGTTTGTTTTCTCCAAACGACGGAAAATTTAATTTTGATATTTTTAACTGAAAACATTTTGAAAATTGGACTAAAAACACCAAAGATATGGGGGAAAATGTAAAATATATAAAATAGCCAAAAACCTGCAAAAAGGCAGTCTGACTGTCATAGTTGTTTTCTTCAAACAATGTGAAATTTGATTTTGATATGTATAACTGAAAAAATTTTGAAAATCGGATCATAAACACCAAAGATATGGGAGAAAATGTAAAAAATATAAAAATAGCCAAAAACCTGCAAAAAGGCAGTCTGACCGTCATTATTGTTTTCTCCAAATGACGGAAAATTTAATTTTGATATCTTTAACTGAAAAAATTTTGAAAATCGGACCATAAACACCAAAGATATGGGGGAAAATGTGCAAAATTAAAAAATAGCCTAAAACTTGCTAAAAAGCCGTCCGACCGCCATTGATGTTTTATAGTTAATTGTGCTCCTTAATGATGGCAATGTTGTCAAAAAATTTCAGAATCCTATCTTTTATAGGAGCTGAGTAAATCCCATTTCCCCCATAGCGTTACGGACGGACTGACTGACGGACGGACGGACGGACATAGTAAATTATAGAGTAGCTTCGCTACTAAAAAGTTAATGCAATAAAAGAAAAGCTGAAATTAAAATCAGCTTCATGTATCTTGAATTTCTTATGGTAATTTAAATTTACTTTCTCATGTACATTATTAGAAAGATTCACATTAGTTTAATTTGGTACAAAATATTTTTTCTTAAAGGATTTTTAAAAAAATATAAATTCTTATTTTTTTTACAAAGATAATATATGAGTAAAATAAATTTTCAGGTGAAGTTTCTATATTTTTTTTATTGTAAGCCATAGGTTACCAATATAAATATGTTTGTCTGTGTGTGTGTGTGTGTGAGTATGTAGAAGTTTTTATGGCTTAAAGCTCAATTAACAAGAACTTGTGTTCCCACATTAGGTTCCAGGCATTTCAACAGAGGCATCACAACATTACATTCATCAACATAATTTGGTAGAGCAGCTACTAATACTAATATCTAGTGTTGGTCATTATCCTGTTATATAATGTAGTAAGGTTTTTTGTCTGATTACAATAACCACTAAGCTGATTTAGTTCTCCTCTTGAGGAAAGCTTTATGGTTTTAGGCTATTTCATTTTCAGATTTATGTCTTGGGATGTTTTTAAGCTATTTTTTAGCCCCTTTTAATATGGAGCCCCTTAGAAGCTAGGGGTGTATCCACAATTGTGTTTAATATTTTGTTAACCACCAGAATTCTATAATCGATTGGCAATGTGAAAGCTAAAAGGATATAATTAGGAAAGCCTAAAACTGAACCAAGTATTGTAAATAGCCTAAACCTATTTCAAAACATACATAATTAATTAACATAACGACCTATTTGATCAAATAAAACGCTTTTCTTTCATACGCATAAGACAAAAAAGGCTAATACTTACATAGCTGGTTATAATTTCTTTTCTTCCAATCTAGAAAAATGTAAAGAAACCTAAAGATTCCACACCTAGCTAAGATTCCCATATATGCCTAGTCTTACACATTGATAGATGCAAAGTTTTAGCTTTTTGTTATAAGAAAGATGGTAGAGATATGGACAGATACACACTAGTCAAACAATAGATATAATAATATGGACAGATACACACTAGTCAAACAATAGATATAATAATATGGACAGATACACACTAGTCAAACAATAGATATAATAATATGGAAAGATACACACTAGTCAAACAATAGATATAATAAATTGAAGAACATGTTTACTTTTTATCCCAAAGGGGTGCAAGCAGAAGCGTGTAGGAGGGTGTTGTATCAACCCCTAGTAAAAGATAAGGATGGTGGAATCCTGCCACCCCCCCCCCTCTTGACAAGGGTATGCGCTTCCTAAAACAGCCGAGCAAAATGTCAAGCTGAACAAATCACACGTCCTTTTATTCATACAATAAAAGGCTAATAAATTTAGTTACTTCATGTTTCTTATATCTGTTATGTACTGAAGATACTTTGCATGTAGATATTTTGATATGGCAAGATTGATGCACAAAGGTATAATCTCACGCGGCAAACGTGAAGAAAGGCGCTCAATCAAATAAACAAAACTCAACTCTTTTTAGTCAATCTTATTAAGATGCTAAAGATTGATTTGATTCATCATTTGGAGTTGAAAAAAGCATGTAGAACTTTTATTAATATGCATAAAAGTATGAACAACAAGGACGTTTCTGTCAAAATTTAGTAGGGGGTTCTAAAGTAAGGGAAGTATGAAATAAAAGAACGATTTTTTGCCTATCTGAAGTTGAAATAAGAGACGTTTATGCTTTTTTATTCTATTTTTGTGGGGGGGGGGGAAGAGAATCTGGTTAGGGAGGTTAATTTTAAAGGGGGGGGGGTAAATGGTTGTGTTCCAAAAGTTTTGTTGGGATATTACAAAAATTTTTGGATGCGTTAACCAATCCCCCCTTGGACGTCCTTGGTTGTACCCATGATATTTTTCAAGCCTTTAGCAGGCTTTATTTTTAAAATATAACAAAAGAAGAATCAAATACATATACTATTACATATTACTTGTAGAGTAATTTTGCTACATATCAATTACAACCCTAATTCTAAATAATGCTAATTCCAAATTTGTCTTTAATTACATTCAGTATATTCGATGCAAGGAGAGTCGATCATATCCTGCAATGATTAAAAGACACATTAGTTTGCAAGAGGACAAAGGAAATATACAGAAGTTTATTAATTCAGCACTTGTTAGTTTTTGTACTAAATTAGCAATATTCTAACTTCTAAATATAAAATTTTATGCAATTTATTCTCTTTTTATGTATATATTTGTAGGCAAGTAGCTTCTTAGGGCTATCATTAATAAGTTGGGAGGGGGGAAAGAATATAAACTCCACAATACATGTATGATGGTTTCCTAAATCCATCTTCTATTTCTTGAAACAAAAAAAAACTTTAAAAACTTTATTTTTTAGATTTCTTCTTGGCTGACTTTTTAAAACTCTTACTTGCTTATCCATTTAGCCCTGTTGATACAGAAATAGCATTAAAGCCCATACAATAGCTGAATTGGTGCTATTTTTTTAGACTTAAAAAGGTTATATCAAGCAACAGAGATTTGTATACATAGAATTAGTGAGGGTTAAAATCTGTATTATATTTCATTGGCTATTCTCTAGCTCTTAACTTCATGTGTAATAAGATGGTTTTAAATGAGAACTAAGAAGGAAACACTAGGCAAAAACCTGCCTAGGAAACTATTTAAAGTTGCGTATAGAAGAAGATCAAATTGATCCAGCAGCGGTTAGCCAAATCTTTTGGTTTAGACAGACATTATACATCTCTTCAAAATAGGAGGCTCAATCATCCTATGGGTTTAAGCGAGGACGTCTAAGCTTTTTTATTTGTGTGGGGGGCGGTAGAAAATTATAAATTATAAACTTTGGGGTGGGGGAGTAATCTCTATATCATGTAGGCAAGGACGTCCAAGCTTTTTTATTTAAAGGGAGGGTGGTTGAAAATTAAAAATTTTGGGGGTGCCTACCAAATTTATTTTGTAGGTAATCACCCCTTTACTTCCCTCCCCCCTCTTTCTTTAATGTCCTTGGGTTCAAGCATTGAAATAAATTAGGATTTGAAATATAAAGCTAAATAAAAAGAGTTGTTAGTTACAGACAAAATTAATCCAGCAAATTTTATGGGCAAAGCTACTCCATAACTTATATATTCATTGCCCTTATAAAAAAGAGACGTAAGATCATAGGGATTGAAAGAGAGAAGACAATGGACTATAACTTAACGTGCTGCTGTAGAAAAATTATTGGTCCCCAAAGTATTTAAGCTAACATTTATGACCTTTGGGGACCAGTTTAATTAACAGTCTTATGTCCCTTCCCTCCCTGGTAAAACTAAAATATCTTTTGATTTAAAGATGAATCTTTGCAGTATGCAAATATCATAGAGAAAATAATAAAAGAGAGGAATCGAGGTATTTGGGGGACTAAAATAGGCAGTGGGCCTATAGGCCTATATTGAGCAATTGCCGCGCTGAATTTTATTGTTATTCCACCACTTTTCAAAATGGGAATATTTTAAAATTAGATGTAATATCAAGACAATTATAGTTGCTGTTTGAAGCATACATCTGATTTTTATAGGATGATATAGAAATATTTTGAATTATTATCAATATTGATAAAACCTATTCAAAAAATATAAAATTATCATTATTAATTTCTTATAACTTTGCTACTGACTTTAATCATTACACACATTATTAGTCTATAAGATTTATTTTGCTGTCTATCTAACTTTTATTTCTTAATAAATAAACGTTTTTCCAAATTATTATAAACATTTAATTGTAAATCATAATAGTCAGTTTTTCAGTGCCATCTAGCTATGGATATAGAACTAGAAATTCAATCGCGTTCATCTATTTTTATTTTGTCTGTTTTTTTCTTGTTTTGGATTTTTGTCACTAAAGGGCCAAACCCTGAGGGCTAAATAAGATCACTTGAAAATGTTAAAAATATTGTAAAAATGAGTATTGTCTAAGAAAAAACGTAGATAGCATTACAGATTATTCACTAATTAAGATTATTCAGTTTTCAAATTTTTGATTTAATATTTAGCCTTAGTTTTTATGTATGTCTTTGAAGTAGAGAACTAACGAAACTGGTGGCTTAGAGCTGAACTATTAATTTTTTATTAGTAAATATTTAAAAGTTTTATTATGTTAATTAGATTTAAATATTACATTTAGGCTAATTTGAAAAAAAAAAATTTCAATCTTAAAAGAGTTATCCTCTCATTTTTAAACTAGGCGTAGCATACTTTCCTGCCAAACCAGCACCTCAAGCGGCTATTTGTTCTAATATTCTAAATCAATCTTTATTTTAATTATTTTCCTTATTAGTTTATTTTTAAAAACCAATAAATTATAGAATAATAATAAAATATATTATATTTTTTTTTACATATATAGTATAGGTTATGATTAAAATGCAAAAAAGCCGCTAGATGTTTCACTTAGTAGCAGACGAATTATTTTAATACTTCCCCCAACAATTGTTACAATGAAAAAGGGGTGAGTATTCATGCTCTTATCCTTTTTCCTTATGGCAAATATCAATAATACGGTATTATCCTCTTAGAAATTTTTTTTTCAATATTGAAAATTTGAGTACCACCCCCCGACAGCGAACTATGAACTCTGGCCGCAGCGCTCGGCTCCCTAGCCTGCCTAGCCGCAGCGCTCGGCCCCCTTGCCTGCCTAGCCGCAGCGCTCGGCCCCTTTGCCTGCCTAGCCGCAGCGCTCGGCTCCCTAGCCTAAAACCTAACCTAACCTAAAATAGTTGTTCGTCGGTAGGTGGGGGGTACTAAATAGAAAAAAATTGTCTGTCTGTCCGTCCGTCCGTCCGCCCGTCTGAAGCTTAAGATCTCGGTAACCACTGAACCGATCGGATTCTACTCTTGAGGGTATATACCTATTGGTCCTGTGGTGGTTTTAAGCTATTTTCTTGGGGGGTGGGACACCCCTAACCCCCCCAAAAACAAAAAAATCCCCCCCTTATTTTTTATTTTGCTCTGATACAGGCTGCTGCAGGCTGCCAAAAATATTTTTTATTCCAGCATTTATTTTGAATGAAAGAATAGCAACATTCTCTCACTAAAAACAATAAATATTTTTTATCACCTCTTGGGGCACAGCCCCTCGAGGCTAGGGGCGAAGCCGCTAGTAGAATCATAAACCTTATAGCGATGTCATATTTAGTGATTTATTGACAATACCTGAAATCTAAGTAAACAAAATATGCGCTAGAATGTATCATGTATAATATATATTGTTTATCCTAATAAATAAAGTAATAAGTTTATTTGTCTGAAGCTTAAGATCAAAATAACTACTCAACCGATTGGGTAAGCTTCATATAGGTCCTTTTATAGTTTTAGGCAATTTGATTTTTAGATTTAAGTCTTGGGTTGGTTTTAGGCTATTTTTCTAGCTGCTCTTTGTCACTTCGATTTTCTAATGCAGAGTCCCTAGATGCCAGGGGCGTACCCGCTAGTTATTATGCAATTTAAACACATGATAATTTGTTTCTAAAGCTTTTGAATACGTAAGGTTTGTTTGTCTGTCCCCGTTACAATTAGGATTTGATTTGACACAAGTATATATGCAAAAAAAATTCAAATCAAGTATTAAAACGTATCTCTATAATGCTAAGTTTTGTTATAAGCTGGATTTTTCATTTTTAACATATTAGATAACCTCCCAAGGCTCAATGCGTATACTCATTTCTTTTACTCATCTAAAAGATTCACGATTAAGATTAAAAAGAAATAAGATGATTCTATAAGACATATCACATCAGAAAGGTAACAGTAAAGTATCAGGCTACCTGTTGCTTTTATTGTTTTGTTTTTTACGCGGTGCTACTAATCTAGAATCGACCAATACTTTATGAGATATCGAAAAGTTCATTTAAAGATATTAAAATGACCCTTTTGTTTTGCATAGTAGGAAAGGAATCAGAATAGATTTATTTCTCTAGATGGCCAATCAAACACAATAATTCATCCAGCTCAAATGTTGTAGCAATAAATATCATAACGAGCAAATAAATGCTTATTCAGAAGAAGAATTATGGGGTAGAGTCCCTTTCGTGGCAACGCACCTTAAGGGGCGATTCTTCTTATTTTTCACAGTAGCTTTTCTCCTATTTCTAGCGACTGTGGGGGGGCTATAACCCTGCGGGGCAAATTACCTAACCCTGTGGGCATAGACGTCCAAGGGGGGGGGGTAAACAAAATTTACCCCTGCCAACAGATTTCAGGGGTGTAATTACCCCCCCCCCCAAGCAAATTTTACCCCCGGGGTAAAAATTTTGGGGGGGTAAAACAAATTTGCAGCACGCTTCGCGCGCCATTTTACCCCTCCCTCCCAAAATAAAAAGCTTGGACGCCCCTGCCTGCGGGGCAATCACCGAACCCAATATAACCTAACCAAACCTAAAATAACCTATAAAAAGCCATTTGAAAAATACGACGAATCGCCCCTGAAGGGGCGTTGTCTGAAAGGGACTATTCCCGAATTATGATATAAGATAAAAATGCAAAAACATTTATAAATGTTGCTCCATGTTTATTTTCAAAAAATACTAAAAATAAAAAATCTATTTTACATCCAAATTGAATCTAGCAGAATCTTGTGCCAAAAAACCAATAAGAAGATTTGTATTTGTAATTATCAGCCTTGAGTTCACAGGTCTTGTTCTTCCAGGTCCAAAACTTGCAGGTATCAGCCTTAGCACAAGTTTCATGGCATTCTCTTGCATCTGCGGTAGATAGAGTTTGAAGAGTTATAAATCCATAGAAAGGAAATTCCATGACACCACATTCATTTTTTAACAAACATTTTTGGTTCATAATATTAGGCATGGTATATCCTCCTCCAGCTTTGAAAGATATTTTACGTATGTAACAAGCTCCTGTGGTACGAGAAATATACTCATAGCAGTTAGAATTAGCTACACAAACAGATAAGCACTTAGCTTGGGAATACTTTCCACTGTTGTATACAATTATATTCCTAGACTCTACAAGGCCGACATCTTCCAGGAAGCATTCATCAGGAGTGTCACTGCAAGATTTACTCTCATCCCCTACAGCAGCCAGAGCAAATCTGTTATCAGTTATAATCTTGGCATTGTTGGCAACACCCACCTTTCCTGTTGATGTTCCAGTTCTTGGGTAAATAACATCTGGATTAGAGTAGTAGTTAACTCTGGTACGGTGGCCACTTACATAGTACGCGAGGATGGTTCTATATCCTGTGTAATGGGATCCCTGCTCTATTAGGTAACCATGTCCATCCTCATAATATCTGTTAGTGCTAACCTCTTTGTTGTGCATAAGACCTATGTTGTGTCCAATTTCATGACCAAAGCTGTAATAACCAAGAGCACAGTTCTTAGTTGCTACACTCAATGTGTATCCACTTCTGATGGAGTTGACATAGCCTCTACCACAAGCATCAAAGCTTTTAACAAGAAGGACTGCAACATCAGCAGTTCCTCTTAGTTCAGCAATAGATCCTTTCATATTCTTGAAAGCAGATAATTGATCAGATGATAATGGCATGTCATCTATAGTTGCTTCTTCAATACACAAAACTTTAGCTTTCAATGGTACTTTAGAATCAAAATATCCCTGATTTGTCTCCTGGATTACTTGTTCAACATAACCCTCAATATCAGCAGTAACAGCAGCAAATTGGGGAGTGTAATATATCTTGATACTATATTCAACCATATCCATCCTGTCCTCCTCACCTTCCTCAGCAGGATTAATGGCTCTTGATTGTGATCTAAGGAATCCAGATGACATTTCTTCCTCATCATCATTCTCCTCACCTACATTCTCTCCAAGATTCTCAACATCTAGTTGTTTCATAACATGAATCCCATCACCGCAATACTCAACAGTATAAGAGTCTCCATTGTCCAATGCCATATGACCATAAATGTCTCCATTATGGACAGTAAGCACCAGATCAACAAGATCATTTTCATAATGGTAAGAGTTCTTACTTCCCTGAACCAGTCCCTTGTACTGCACAGTAGTGTTCAAAGGGGCCAACTCAAGGTCTTGATCTCCAAGACTGTTCACATCCAAGTCAACTTGATGACAGGACAGAAGATTGTCATCTTGACAACATGGAAGATCCATTCTGGATTCCACAGCTCGCTCTTTGAACAGGGCACCACCATTGGCACCTTCAAAAACATAATTTTTATATTTGGATTGTAATACTCTTTAGACAACTTTTTAGTATTCTGATGGATAATTGTAACTGACAAACTTTGCATTCATATATTTATTTAAAATAGAAAAATGAGTTTGTCAAAAGTACTGCTAATGGGATAATGTTAAAATATGAAGAGGGGGAGGAAATATGTAGTAAATCAAATCCTTACAAAAGTGTCTAAGAACTATTGAAATGTATTAAGGGTCTTTTTTATTTACTGCAATATCAACAAACAAAAAAGTTTTACTATTGTAAGTGTTTTAACTTTTTTAAAAAGTGATTGTACCTGTCCACAAAATGGCTCCAAGAAGCAGGTAAATTTTCATCATTATTTCTTGATCAACCCTTATTAAACATAATAATTAACATTCTTTATAATTTTACAAATAAGAAGTTAAATTTTGATTTTTGTATACAAAATTTTCTACAAGCTTGGAGTTTAATTAAAAGTCCATTTACAAACTAATATTTTAGAAAAAAAAATTAATTATTAGTAATTTAAGAATGATAGTGTTGTCATATTACAATTATGAATACAAGTATTTAATAGTGGAAATAAAAACAAATTTATATACAATTAATGATAAGAAATATGAACAGTGGGTTTCAATGTAAAAATCTTAACTAACCTGATAGAGAAATTGATAATGAAATAACTGATGAAGTAAGGTAAGTGTTATACTGTTTTTATACAATTTTTATGAAAGAAACCGAAAAACATTTGTTTATGATTTCTAAAGAATATGTCCTTGAAGAAAAATATCTTTTATCAAGAAATGTTTATTTTAGTGATAAAGATACTATATGACTTATTTCAAACTTCCCTAATTAGTCTACAAATATATGATTGTAAAATAAAGAGAACTAATTTTTACATGTTACACATTAACAGAATTAAATTGAATTAAATTAACTTCAATTCCTTTCTATTTTGTCATAATTATTTACACATCAATGGTTGACATTCAACCTTGTTTAGCTAAAGTGAAGACGTAGTAAGAATTAATAATATCAATAAGAAAATGTTCATAAATAAAATATAAATCAATAAAAAAAATGTATTTTAAGATTATGAGAATCTCTGCAAGCTTAGTTTTGGGCTTATTTTAGGTTAGGGATAGGAAGGAAACCCCCAACATAATTTAAGTTTCACAGAGGGACAAATTTTTCTAAATTCAAAAATATAGGTACTTAAGGGGAGTTTACAAAATTTTTCTAGGAATCTAAAATGTTTTTTTTTTCAAAGAAATTATCAAATTTAGCTTTAAACACATTATAAACACGTTTATATATACTTTTTTTGCTAATTTATATCTTTACACATTAAACTCTACACAACATTTTTTAACATTAAAGAATATAAGTATTTACAATGTATATATTATTTACTTTATTTCGAAGGACGTACTATAACAAGGATGATGACTTTATTAAAGTCCTAGATTAACAAATCAGTCAGACAAGACAGAAAAACGTACATTAACAAATGAAAAGTAACAATTATTTAATTTTCATCATTTTTTAAAAAACTGAGCTAAGGTCCTTAAAAATCTTTAAATAAATTAATTTAGTAATAAAGGATGCTTAAAATGAATATGCTTACATTTTATGACTTAATTATAGAGATGATTTGCTTTTGATCATTATACCTAATAGTCCTAGAAACCTATATCATATATTTAAAAAAAATTTAATTCAACAATTTTAAAATGATTGTACATGGTTACGGACAAACAAAAACCCTTATTTTTTATACTAGCATCTGGGTGCTCTGTAATCCAAAGGACATGGAAGCCTAAAACCATTCCATAATCCATTAAAAGAGATCTTAATGGACAAAAAAAAACCTTACTACTTTGTATTATAGAAGTACTAACAAAACAATTATATTACAATTCAAGACATAAAAGTAGTGAATTAAATATTTTCAGGAAACAGTGTTCAACATTTATTTTAACAGTCTTAAAAATCACAAAATGGGTCAAAATCAGATTTACAAACATAAGAGAAGCAACTTATACCGCCCATAAAATAAATGACGTCAAACAATACAAATGATCGATTATAAACCACTATACATTGTAATTGAACAATTGTCTATGGCATATCATTGGTCATTTGTATTGTATGATGTCATTTTTTATAAGCTGCTTCACAACATGCAGACATTAAACCTTGCAAGTTCTGCTACCAAAATACCAGTATGGCTCTTCAGTTATATCTTTGCAGTAGTAGTCTTCCATCAGCTCGCACAGGTTGTCCTTCCACTGCCAGAACTTGCAGCCAGGGAACATGGCACACTCTGCATGGCATTCTCTAGCATCACCTGTTGTCAAACTTTTGCCAGTTCTAAAATAGCAGACGTTGAACTCCCTGACATGGCATTCCTCAAACATCTGACAGGCTGGGTTTACAATGTTCAGCATAGTGTAGCCTCCTCCGGGGAAAAATGTTTTTTTAGTTTTGGCACAAATGTTATCCTCGCGCCACAGATACTCAAAACACCACTGATCATACACACAGGCAGCTATACAGCTGGCTTCATCGTAGACACCATTGCAAACAGTTTGTGTTGACTGTTGCATGCCATAATCTTCTAGGAAACATTCATCAGGAATGGTTGCTACAGTTCTGTTCACAGCCGCTCCATGTGTAACTAAAAAAGAAATAATATATCTAGATGGCCCATCTGACCCCAAAAATTCGTCTTAGTGAAAGAGATACCTTTAGCAGACAATTTTTATGTTTAGTTTTTGCATTCACGTTAAAGGCCAACAAATTTATTCCATGTCATAATTTCTAGAAAGCTAACTTTAACCTAAGGAATTCAACTATTACTCTATACTAGGAAAGAAATACTTACAGAATATAATTTACTTTAAAAAAGCTTTGCCTTTATCTTAAGAACTCTGCAACTATTTATATCTGACTCATTGTGCAAATGAAATGAAAATATTATGCACTTTCCTACCAAATTCTTTAAACAATTTCAATCAATACCATGGCTGGGTTGTTCCTAAACTATTATCCTATTGGCTGATTTAGAGAGTATGTCTCTATTGTAACTATATAAAAAGACTTCATTTATACTCTATAACTAGGATATGTTCATTTTGTCTCAAGTTAGAATCCTACAGGATGAAACAATATTAGCGTTAACAATATTAAAACTTCTTTTTTTTAAATCATGGGTCTAGAAGTTACAAGCATTTCAAATTAAAAGTTAATTGAAGAATTAACAAATCATATTAAATTTAGTATACAGAAGCGAAAATGTGTTAAGTGTTATGTTAGAAAAAAACATTCAGACTTTCTATTAATAATGGTCTTTATTCAAGATTTGAATACGACAGGACAACTCAAACATGTATGAAATACTATGATTACCATAAAGGACAGAAGACCCTACGCATACTGACTTAATAAACTACTATAATCTACTACACAGAAATCATTGAAAAACTTGTCCTTAATCATATGAAAGGACGTATGGACGGACAGAATTCCTAGTGAGCTTCCTAAATGAAAACTATGTTGGGTGTTTTATGTTTACCTGTAAAAAGGAAAGCTCCAATAAGTAGAAATTGAGTCTTCATTGTAACTCTTTTAAACCTTATATAAAAATATTGTTTAATAAATAAAACGTTTATTTGATGCTTATTCAAGGTTAGGTTAGGTTAAATAACTGTTTAGAAAGCCCCACAGGGAAAGTAGCATTTTGAATTGGCTAGTAAAAACATGGTAATATTGAAGTTCCAAAACCATTACTGGCGACTATGTTATGTCTTTAGTGAGAAACAAAAACGAAATTTCAATTCGCGAAACATTTATTTGGGTTCTTTATTTGCCCAACTGTGCAATGTAATATGTTCTTTCTGATTTGAATATTATTTTTGAGATTCTCGTAACACAGAATATAGACTTACCTTACTGTAAACGAAGAAAATAAGATAACTGATAATGAACTAATATAAAGCCACGGTTTTATACAAAATTTAAAAACAAGGACAAAATTTTACTAAACAAAAAACAACAAGCAAAATTACAATTTATCACATATTTATACCTTTTTTCCAACTGTTAAACAACTTACCAATAGATATGTGTTTTAGGGTAGGTTAAGATGGGTCAAGGTTTTTTTTGTATTTAGATAGTACATCAAAGCTTGTAGAGTAGTATTGCCATGGTAAAACACAATTTTTCTTATCTTTTTTACGTCTTTTATAAAATAAACAATAGTATCTTGGAAAATAATGATATTAAAATTACGAGGATGTTTAGCTTATATTTTGTTTTTTTTTTAAATATTAAAATGTAGAGTACAAAGTTTTCTTATCGAGGCAAAAGATCACAGAAATGGCTAGTCAAAATGAAACAATTACTTTTTCATATTCGATGGCTCAACAACTTTGGGACTTTTACTGAATTTTGATTCGTTGGATTATTAAGTTATTAAATCACTACTTTAATATACAGAAGTGATAATTTTGTGTGTTATTATTGGGGATGTACAACAATTTTTCGACCATTGTCTGATTCCTTTAGATCCCTGCGAAACAACCCTTTGTATTGTGGCTTTTGTATTATTAGCTTCAAGTTAAATGAGCCTTCTTAAAAGGATTGTTACTTGGGTTAGCCTTAGTTGTAAATCTTTTTTAAAACAGGAATATCTTAGATAACAAATCTTAAACAGTTTCCCCTTTACAGTATTTAGCCACCCTTACAAAAAATGTCTTTTGATCATAAAGTTATAGGGTACCTCCAGGAATATTTAGTGGTAAGACAATGAACAAATGATATACAATACCAATGAGGATAAACAATATTACCCCTTCTGAAGATCAAAGTTATTAGTTGAAAAGTTTGGACATTATTATTTTGGAGCCAACCAATTAGAAAATCAATAAAATAACCCAAAGTTGTTGAGCCTACAAATAATGTAACATAGTTGGGTATTACTGTAATTTACTGTCAAACATCCAACTGCACCCTGAATACCTTGGTTTATTCAAGGTTTTGCAAATTGCTTTACTTTAGTCCCGGACAGTAAAATAGTAGACTATATCAATCAAATATAATGAAAAGTTAAAAGCAAAGGACAATTCATTCATGTACGTTTATACTTGCAACAAACATATTTTTTTAATTTATAATTTTTGGTCCTTCCACTCAAAGAGCCTGTTGAGCATTGATAAACTCATCATTTTTAAAAAGAAGGGTAGGGGGTGGCTGACATAAAGTAATAAACAAACAAACTAAAAACTACACCCCAACCTCTCCTTGATTTCAATCAATTTCAAAAATTAAGTAGGGTGGATATCATTAAGGTACTTTGTCTGAATGTACCTTCTTTTCTTGAATTAGGGGTCCTTACTTTAACTGGGAAATTGTTGTGATATTTTAACTTGTGTTAAAACAGAGAAGACACTTGAAAAATTATTTTCAATTGAGAAATGATATTTAGTGATATATTGGTACATTTTAATCTTCCTTTCAACACAATTATACAGGGTGTTTACTGTTTAACCCACTAACTCCAAACAGAAATTAATCTTCATTATATTAATTTCTTCATTTCATAGTTTTTTTTGTATTATGAATATAAAAGCTGTTTTGCTAAATTGGTGATCTTTAAAATATTATAAATCAATAATAAATTGAAAGGTCTTAGATAACTGAAAAAAAACACCTTTTATTTTATTCAATAAGAGCTTATCAACAGTTGGTTTGTAAACTAAAGAAAATTTTAAGTGTAAATACTTTTCTCGTATTCATTTGAATCCGGTGGATAGGAACCGGTTCTCATGAATACGAAAAAACTATGTCTAGCATCGTATTATATCCAGTTTTCTACGAATATAGAAATGTACAATCATAAGATTAAAACTAGTTTTTTTAGCTGGTGCCTTCGGCACCACGGGGCTAAAAAAACTAGTTTTAATCTTTTAATTGTACATTCTATATCCGCGGAAAGCCGTTTATAATACGATACGAGAAATAACTATTCTCGTATTCATTCGAATCCGGTGGATAGGAACCGGTTCTCATCCATACGAAAAAACTATGTCTATCATCGTATTATATCCAGCTTTCTACGAATATAGAAATGTACAATCATTAGATTGAAACCAGTTTTTTTAGCCCGTGCCTTCGGCAACTCGGGGCTAAAAAAACTAGTTTTAATCTTATAATTGTACATTCTATATCCGCGGAAAGCCGTTTATAATACGATACGAGAAATAACTATTATTAAATCAATATTGGAAAAAAGTTTTTAAAACAGCAAAGAAACCAAAGCATTAAAGAACATGCATGCATTAAAAACAAAGCAAATAAAGGGGAAAAGATATCTTTTAAAATTGTTTTTGTAAAGATAATGATTGACGTAAATAATTTTTTGTAATTTTCTTAAGTAGGAATGGGATTTCCAAATCAAGAAATACAAATAAGGTCGAAAACGGTCATAGATGCGTAAAAGCAAAATGTGTAGACTATTAAATGTGATCAAATGCTTAAACTTTTCAACCAATAATTAAAATCAAGATAATATCATAAATGGGTACGTACATCAATTTATCGTCCATTGTCTTATCCCTTAAGATCCCTTAGGATAATACCAGCTAAAACATTGGCCAGGTTATTCTTTAGACTGTATTCTTGAAAAATAATACCGTAACGGCCAAACGGACGGATAATTAAAGAATAGCTTCACTACTTCAATTCTTACAATCTTTTCAAAGAAGTATCATCCTTCTCAATTAATATTGTCTCTCCACCCTGCTTGTTAATAAAAATAAATAAGGGAGCGGATGATCAATAAAATTTAGATGCCCTTATATTAAAGTAACAGGATGTCCATCTGTCTTATCTGAGGATCTCGCTAACCAGTGGACTAATAGGGTTTACCTTTCTAGTAAAGCTTCTTATAGGTCCATAGAAGGTATATAGCTATTTTGCGAGAGCGCAACTAAACCCTTCTAAGAAAAATTGCCCTTGGATTAAATTTTCTCTTTTATTTGTTCTTAAAGACAAATAAAAACATAAAATCATCGACCCTAGAGACTAGTGGTAGACTTCTATTAATATTTTAATGTAGAGGTATAGTAGAGGGTGCAAACAAAGCTTAAAAATACTATTTTGTACACGACGAATTTCTTTTATTTACCTAACAAACAAAAAATCAATTGAATATTATTTTATTTCTTATGAAAATAGAATACTAAAGATCCTGCACATATGTTTCTTACTATTCTTCTATTATGAAGACTAGTATGTCATTCTGGCCATTTTTTTTTTTCTTTTGCTATTACTGACGGATAGCTTAAGTAATTTACTATAGAATGTGCCTAGGTCCTATATAGCATTGTAGGGGAGATTAGTCCATAATGAATTAGCTTTATAAAAATTTCCAAGTATTAAGTTTTTTTATTTGAAGCTTTAAAAGATTTAAATGACTACCAAACTGCTTGAGTTATCTTTTTTTATAGAAGCTTTATATAGGTGCCGCGATGGTGTAATGCTAGTTTTCTTCTTTCTTACCCCCGTTAAATTCGCAAATATATATTGTACATTATTGTTTTAAATACACTATTAAATAAAGTTAAAGAAGTTGTATCAACTTTTTTTTTATAGCTAGCCGGTTCTTTTAGTAAGTAGTAGATGTAAAATTTTTCATAGAATTCAGATATGCAATCGTTTTTTTGTAGACCTCTTATTTTTTAAGTAATTTAAGTTTTTAAAAAAAATAATTAAGTCGGTTTTAAGGTACTAAAACGCAACAAAATAAAAGAAGAAAATGGCCAGTAAGAACAAAAATAGTAAGATCTTTAATTTGACACCTTACTTTTAAAATTCTGTTGAGTAATTATTGAAAAAATCTATTTTTTTTACCTCGGTTTAATAAAAACTTTAGACCTAAATATTTTCTCAAACAGACATAAAAAACATGGGTTCATATATACCTTTAGAATCAGAAAAATATTACGAATCCATTGTAAGCAAAATTGAAAAAAAGTAAAAAAATTAAAAATTAAACAAATGGCCAATTGTATTTTTTGTTCAGGCAACACTATCGTCTTCCCTTTTTTACCCCCTCTTTACCCCCTCTTTACCCCCTTCCCATTTTTATACTCAATTAAAGAATTAAGACGTTGCCTGTACAATATAATATGATATTTTCATATAATTCCTTTTATTGTAGTTTATATACTATATTGTAAACCTTTTTTTTTCAATTTTGCTTACAATGAATTCATAATATTTTTCTGATTCTAAAGGTATATATGAACCCATATTTTTTTATCTGTGAAATAATAAAATTAAGTTCAAAGTTTTTATTCTCGTGGGTTTAAAAAAATCGATTTTTTCAATAATTACCTGACAGAATTGAAAAAGTAAGGTGTTAAATTAAAGATCTTACTATTTTTGTTCATAATGGCCATTTTCTTTCTTTTTAAAAGCGAAGCTTTTCTATAATTAGGGTCGGTCCGTCCGTCCGTCCGTACGTCCGTACGTCCGTACGTCCGTCCGTCCGTCCGTACGTCCGTAACGGATAGCTTTTTTCGTTAATTTAGGCATGTTAGGATTGTTCTATCGATTTCAAATTTTGCATGGTGATTCCTTTAATAGTTAGGTACGATTTAGAAAGCGTAGCAACTCTATAATCATTACCAAAATGTCCGTACGTCCGTTTTAAACATGTTGATTTTTTTACTTTTTTAACAACAAATTTTTATGTGATCAAATCATCCGATTGATCTGATTTTTGGTATATTGATTCCTGGGAGAACAAAGTATAATGTTATAAGCGAAGCAACTCTATAATCAAGTCCTAAAAATGTAGGTATGTCCATAAACATTATCTTGTATAAAGCATTTTTTTAACCAAATTTACTTAGAATTTTGCTTCGACTCTTATATATTTATATTCTGATTATTTAGTTCTGACAATATATAAGTGTTAATGTCCGTTTGTCCTATCGTTTCAGTGCTTCGCTTTTATGGATGTTGTCATCCTTGTTTTTGTTGCATTTTAGTACCTTAAAATCGACTTAATTTTTTTTTTTTTTAAACTTAAATTACTTAAAAAATAAGAGGTCTACAAAAAAACCGATTGCATATCTGAATTCTATGAAAAATTTTACATCTACTACTTACTAAAAGAACCGGTTAGCTATAAAAAAAAAAGTTGATACACCTTCTTTTATAAAATGTCACTTTACATTGAATTGTGTTAATTATGTGTTGATGATATTAAATTAAAACCAAAAATTTTAAAGTTACAAGAATAACTAAATTCAAAGTTTTTACAGGTTTTAAGATATCATAAAAGCTATGACCCTCCATTTATTTCAAATACTAATATAATGTTTATTTCGTTAAGATATATTAGGTAAGGTATAGGCGAGCCCTGTAATGAGGGTCCCCTTTAGGACTACATTTCTTTACATGAGTTAAATAAGATATTTAAAATTTAAAAATACGTAGGGTTAAGGTTAGATATTTTTGGTCAGTATATTGTTATAAAATAAAGGTTTATAATAGCCTAGCTACCCTACAAGTTGGTTTGATTGGTTCCTTCTTAAGATATGAGAAAAATAAACTTTTTTTATGATTCTATACGCATTTTAAACACGAAAGCGAATCAAAACATATTAGTATCGACGATAACAAAATTTAAGTTGGCTGAACGTACAAAATATATTTTAGAGTAGTTGCTCCAACATTACTAATAATGTAAAGTAAAATATTTAAAATTAGATGTTTACACGGTGTATTGGAATGCGAGGCATATTACACGTAATATCGTTCACATACACATCTGTATATAGGGTGTTTATTCATTTCCACATATTGGCATGCTTTACAATTATCTTGACACTACCTAGCTAGGGTCTATCTCTGATATTTCAAGTAAGTCTTTGTACGTGTATTTTACACTTTGCACAAGTAAAACGTCAAAAATTGTACTTGAAATATTAGAGATAGAACCTAGGTTGTGTCGAGTTATTTTTACAGTATGCCAAAACGCTTCTCTAGACACCATAACATAAATTTTAGCTCCTGCCTAGCCCATCTTAGGGCAAATCTTAGGAAGGTAATTTTTGGGAAGAACTTAGACTTCTTTACATGATCCATAAGTTTTTGTTTGTGCTGTTGTAATAATGTGCAATGATTTGCTAATGTCATACTTGTGTGGAAGTGAATGCACACTCCCTGTGTAAGTACGTGCGTGCATGCACACAAGATGCTTGCTCACTTACGCACAGTGGTCTAGAAAAGGTTAAAAAGACGTGATATCTAGTCTTACTACTTAGAATAGCAAACTTTTAGTTTCTCCTTTAAGATCTTGCTGAAAAGTGGTTTTGAATTGTGCTATTTTATTTGTAATTTTAAGTTATTGCCTTCGTCTTTTTAGATTGTGTTAATTACAAACAAAGCTTTAAATCTTGAAAAGATAAAAAAACTACGAGCTTTTATTAAAAAACACACACATATTTCAAAATTGTAATTTTGCTTTTTTTAAATCCATTGTGTAAAAGTTTATTACAAGATACAGGAATTTGATAAATATAAGAACATTATAATCACAAATAATCATAGTTTGTCCATAAAATGGCTGGTTTTCAGAATCTTATAAAATTGTAATAGCACATTCGATTTTTTGTCTGTTCAAATCTATTCTGATGTAATACTCATGCCTTTAAAAGCAAAGTTATTCTACATTTCATGTGTGTCTGTCCGTAACAAATAGTTCAGATTGTAAATCATGTTAGAATGTTCTATTGTTTCAAAACCTTGTATGTTAACTTCAGTTGAAAAAATAGCAATTCTATAATTATTACAGAAAGTCTATTCGTCGATTTTAATCATTTTACTATCATATGAATCAAATCCTAATATCTTAATGATAATGTTTTATAGCTTTTTAAAGATAAGTGTTTAAATAGGTACCAATAAAAAATGCATTTTACATTTATAATACTCAAATGAATGTCAAATTATAATTCAGTCTTCTGAACACTATTAGCTGACTTCAATAATGAAAGCACTTATCATTATTTGTCTATATGTGTTTCGCTTTCTTGGATGTTATCATCCTTGTTTATATAATGATAGTTTGATAATGTATCTAACATTAAGTGATCGAGTATATTTATTATATTAAAGTGTTCACGAAGCTGGGAAAAAGTTGATATATGTCACTGATTAATGTTTTTTAAGAGTACTATTTTGAGAATTAAGTCTTAATTACTTCCCATTTAAAAATAAATCAAACTTTAAAAAAACGAATTTATTCCCTTGAAAACATTGATGTATTTTGTGTTTTATTATACATATCTTAACCCTTACAGATTGGGGGGGGGGTCATATTGACCCCCCCCTCTAGTTTTTTCAATGTCATTTTTTTTGTAGGTAAGATGGAGAGCTGTGACTTCATGACTTTTTAAGTTTAGTAATTATGCGTCGGCAAGAGTTGATTTTATTAGGATATCTGGTCTGTGTCGGTCGTGGTGTCCGGTCAAAGTCGGTTGGGTAGCACCAAAATTTAAAAAAATTCTAAATACTTTTGTGTATAAGGTAGAAACCTATATTTTTTTTGGTGAATACTAAGATATCAATGACCTTATGAGAAAAGTGGTGTTATGACCGTTTGACCGCACCCTGACCGACTTTATGACCGATTTTTGTCCGGCTTTTACTACAGACATATATCCTGAATATCATGGCTTCTATTGCAGCTAGAGACCTAAAATTTTTTTTGGTAAATTCTTGAGGAACAATAAACAGATAAAAATATTAATTGGCGCCGCCAACCGCCGTTTTACCGCCGTAACCGCCGAAAATGGCGGTTTCCGTTATTTGCCGTTTTTCGGCGATGATCAGAAAAAGTAATTTTTTTGTTATGAAAAATAAAAGTTCGTCCTAAAATATGGTCATCCTAGCTGCAAAATTGGCCGCTCTACAGCTGTTTTAAAATTTAGCGGCTGGCCGCTAAAAAGCGGCTAAGGAGCGGCCTGGCCGCTATGACTAGAAAAAGTAATTTTCTCTAAAAATACACATGAACCACCAGAAAAAAATTTTACGTCTTTATCTGTAACAGAAGCTGAGATAGAGGGGGGGGTCAATATGACCCCCCCCCCGATCTATTAAGGTGGGAATTGGGGCCCGATCTGTAAGGGTTAAAACCTATCAAAATCGACAAATAACAATCTTTTTGTTAAGGTTTACTTGCAAATTTAGAGTAGAATAAATTCTTTTGTTACATACATATCAAACTAACCAAAAAGGTTTATAATTTCTTTTTACGGGGAGATTAAACGATTTTTATCGATAATCGAAAAGATATTACCAAATATGGATATAAGGTCAGCTGATTTATAGTTGTCGATTGTAACATAGCATCCTCATCCTATCTCAATATTTACTACTTGCTAAAAAAGCTTCAAACTTCCATAAAAAATTAAAATTTTTAATGTATAATGTATAAATCGTTTTGGAGTGTGGTGGTATTCTCCTCCAAAATAGTTATAAACATTTCAAGAACTTATGACGAGCTACCCTGTAAAGGAGAACCATACTGGTTCAGCTGTTAGCAAGATCCTTTAGAACAGACAAACATACAGACATCCTGTTACATTATTATAACAATTTATATTTAGGATGTGTGTATTACTTAAATATAATTTATTAACTTAAACAGAAAGAGGGCTACTTATAGTAGATATTCAAAATAAGCTTTAAAACACAAAATAATTTATAAGTTTTAGGTCATGGAAAGGAAACAAGTTTGCAGGTTTTGTTGTATTTGTATCCTTTTTATTCTTTCCATGAACCAAAGTTTTTATTATAAGCGTTTTCTAAGATAGGCATTTGTTGAGTATAACCCCTCTCTCTCTCTCTCTCTCTCTCTCTCTCTCTATCTCTCTCTCTCTCTCTCTCTCTCTCTCTCTCTCTCTCTCTCTCTCTCTCTCTCTCTCTCTCTCTCTCCCTCTCTCTCTGTTTTTCTTTCTCACACATTCAGATTTTTACCTGGGGGGTTGGTTGTTAAATAAATATTATTTAATGTATAAAAAGAAACCAAATCTAAATTTATATTTTTCTAATATTCAAAGGGATATAAAAGGGCAGAAAAATAGCTTAAAACCAACAAACGACTTTTTTGATAAAAATAAAATAGCCTAAAACCTTTCCCAAAAACTATAAAAAGCTTCACTGTAAAAGTGAACCATATCGTTTCAGCGGTCCCTTCTCTACAGATAAAAAAAAAGCTTACAACTTTATAAATTAGGATATTGTTAAATCTTTTCATTTAAAACTAACCCTTCTGTACGTAATTGTATGCAGGGAGGAAATGGATATTTGGCTTTTTATTACATTAGTTCCCAAAGTTAATGACATTTTGTTAGTTGGCTAATTAACTTTAGGGACTTTCATAGAATTTTAATTGGTTGGTTTATTACTTTGAGTGTCCAAATGTTTAAACCACCAAATATTGTTTACAAAATGGGTAAATTTGTGTATATTTTCATTGTGAATATCCATTAATTTATCGGTCATTGTCTTATGCCTCTAGTTCCCTGGTTATTTAGGTAGTAAGTGGGTTCGTGGGTGGGGCGTTAAGTGTGTGTGTGTGTTATACTACGATAGTGTGTGTGTGTGTTTTTTACTACGATAGTGTGTGTGTGCGTGTGTGTGTTAGTGCTACACTACGATAGTGTGTGTGTGCGTGTGTGTGTTAGTGCTACACTACGATAGTGTGTGTGTGCGTGTGTGTGTTAGTGCTACACTACGATAGTGTGTGTGTGCGTGTGTGTGTTAGTGCTACACTACGATAGTGTGTGTGTGCGTGTGTGTGGCAAGATAGGTAAGGTATGTGTGTGTGTGTGTGTGTGTGTGTGTGTCTGTGTGTATTTAATTAAATTCGACACATTACGAGATTATTTTACGATGATAAAATGGTTTTTTTTATGTAAATACTATAGAAAGACTTCTATATTTTATGCTGAATATGTGTAAAATGATATTTGTTTATTCTATTTAAACATTTTAATTCTTAAATATCATGCTTTCTACAGATTTAATCAATTTTTCTTTTGTCACTATACCTGCATAAACAAAGCGGTATTTGGTTAATGATTTTTTAAAATAAACCAAATTTTTTCATTACATTTTAGAGAAAGTTCAAAGATAAATATTAAAAGAGATATATTACAAAAATATTTTCTAAGTATCAATTTTTTTGTTTTTATCTGCAAGCGAAGAAATAACTTATTTTCTCTTAGTTTAATTGATGCTCAGATTTTAACATTATTTTCATGTGGAAACACTCTCCGCATTTTAAACTGATTTTTTTCTAACTTAACTGAACTTTTAAGGCATAATTCTTTGAAAATTACTTAAAATATAAAAAAAGGTAAACAAAAATGCATTTTGAAAAATTAAATTCGCGATCACTTTAACAAAGGGTATAAAGCAGGGAGGGAGGGGAACATGGATTTAAAATTATACTGGTACCAAAATTTGTATAACACTTATCTCATTAATTGGCTTAAAACTTTGGGTTCATTTATTAAATCCCCCAAATAATGAAGATTAATTGATCTTTCATCAACCAATCCCTGACATAGAGATACAGAATTTTTAGAATATTTTGTGGTTTATGATTAAGATTTTGTTCATTCTCAATAAAATTCCTTTACATTATGATAAAAATCTTGATATATTGTTCATTTGTTATTCTTATATAAAAGTGACAGGATGTTTGTAAGTCTGCCTGCATGTGTGTGTAAGTACCAACAGATCTTGCTAACCACTTAACCGATATGGTTCTTCTTTACAATTTAAATCTTCTAATTAGTCCTGGGAAGGTCAGTAACTATATTAGTGCAAAAATAAATAGTTATGTAGGAGGCTCGACTTCTCTTCCCTCCTTGAGTCCTCTGGGGGCATTGCCGCTAGTTCTAAAATATTTCATTAATCTAAAAAATGAGCAGGAAGTTCTATGCCCAACTTGGCATTTTAAGGGAAATCCTAAAGTATTTTATCATTTTGGTTCTTTGATCTTCTTTCATCCTCTTTCCAATATTTCTCTCGCTATCTCTTTCTTTTGCTCTCTATCTTTTTCTTACCATTTGGGAGGTTGGTTTAATGGTTAAAAATGTGTGAAATTTTGTCTTGATGTCTCAGATTTCTTCAGATTAAACTGATTCTAACAAACCAAAGATTATAAGATAATACAAAAAAACTTTGAGTAAAAAGAACATAGATTTGAATTAATAAAACATTTACATGACATATCATCTTGTAGTTAGGGAGGGAGAGGACATTGAGCTGAAAATGACGTGTATTACACTAGTCCCCGAAGCTTTATAATAACGCTTTCTTATTCGTTGGCTCACAAACTTTGGGGTCTTTTACTAAATTTGATTGGTTGGTTCATTCAGTTGAGTCCAAACGTTTCAACAACTAATTGTCATGTACAGAAGGTGCAATTTTGTGAATCATCATTGGGGATGTACATAAATTTATCGGCCATTGTCTTATCCCTTTAGATCCCAAGGTAATATTGAATTATAATATAATTTTAAAATATCTGATCTATTACTACTATTTAGTCTATGGAAAATGTCTCTAATTCTTCTCTGGGTGGTTGAACAAATCAACATCTACCTAATTGCTAGAGACATATTGCTTTTCTTAGTTCTAGTTTCACTCACCAGGGGTAGAGGGATATATAATATCTACCTAATTGCTAGAGACATATTGCTTTTCTTAGTTCTAGTTTCACTCACCAGGGATAGAGGGATATATAGTATCTACCTAATTGCTAGAGACATACTGCTTTTCTTAGTTTTAGTTTCACTCACCAGGGGTAGAGGGAAATTATATAATATCTACCTAATTGCTAGAGACATACTGCTTTTCTTAGTTCTAGTTTCACTCACCAGGGGTAGAGGGATAAATAAATCAACAACTACCTAATTGCTAGAGACATACTGCTTTTCTTAGTTCTAGTTTCACTCACCAGGGGTAGAGGGATATATAAATCAACATATACCTAATTGCTAGAGACATATTGCTTTTCTTAGTTCTAGTTTCACTCACCAGGGGTAGAGGGATATATAATATCTAACTAATTGCTAGAGACATACTGCTTTTATTAGTTCTAGTTTGAAGGATATGTAAATCAACATCATCCAAAATATAGAAAATTATTTGTGATTGTAAAGTTTGAGCAGGTATTGTAAATAAATAACTGAATTAGATAATTACCAAAGAAATTTCTTTGACTTTATAAATCAGAGTAACATGCTGCTATATTTTTTAGGGGGTTTTCTTTCCCACTTCTCCTCTCATCTCCCTAATTTTATGACGTCACAGTATCAAAAATGGTACAGATTGGGCTTCGTCCTATGCGTAACTTTTAGCTGTCGTTGGGGGGTAACCTTTTTATCTGCCCCCGCCCTCCCCCCCAAATATTATCTTATATTTATTTCGCTTGTTGGCTATACCTTATTCCTGATATTTTCAGAGTAGTGGGCTGTGGCTCTACTAAACTTTACACTTCCTTATTTTTTTAACAACAAGTTCATCCATTTATTCCTGAGTTTTCTCCCACACACCCTCATTTGAAGCATTTTATGTAATCTTTGAGAAAATCTTAAAAATTCATTCATACAACTTTTTATTTCGCTAAGATCTTTTACTGTAAAAGTACTCTTGTTAAAATTGTATTTATATACCTAGAGGAAATTACTTTTTTTATTCAAATTTTTACCATACAAAAAAATTAAAATCAACATGATTTAAATGGACGCAACAATCATAGATTTAAATCGTACCAAATTTTTATAGATATCGTCTGACAAGTTTGAACAATTTAAAATGCCTAAATTAACAATAAAAGCTATCTGTTACAGCCAGACGTACGGATAAACGGATGGGTGGACGAATGGACAGCAGTTATAGAAAAGCTGTTCTTTTTAAATAGTCTTTGATTTTTCAACAAAAAAATGAAGATATTAAAATGTATTTTTATGATAATATCGCGTGATAAATATAAAAAAGGACTAAAAAACAAAATTTACATTTTTATTAAAACATGTAGACAGGGACAGAGACAATAATCATTAGAACACCTGAGATAAAATTAAGTTGAAATTGATGAAATGTTAGAAAAGTATTCATCAACTAAAGAAATGCTTGATGTTTGAGTTGTCTTTGTTAGGGGCTTTACCCCAAGAGGTTTGATCAAACAACATTTTTTAGTGTTTAAGATTTTAAAGAAAATTTTTTTTTTTTTAATTTTGGGGGGGGAATTTTTTTTTTGTGGGGGGGCTAGTCGACATCACTATTTAAATTTAAGTTTTAAGAAGAAAAAAAATTGGGGGGGGGGGGTATTTTTCATTTTTTGGCGAGGGGTTATGGGTGTCCCACCCTCCAAGAAAATAGTTATGAACCTTCCCGGGATCTATGAGAAGCTACCCTGTAAAGGAGAACCCAATCGGTTCAGCGGTTAGCGAGATCCTTCGCTACAAACAAACAGACAGACAGACATCGTTCAACTTTGTATGATAGATAAGGTTTGGTAGCTTCACAGTATGGGCACCACAGGGTTTCGTCAACCTACAGGGGTTAGGCATAACAAAAATCATCCCCTATTTTAATTCATATTTTAAAGTAGGGGAGGTTACAGTGCTCTAAAGACAAGTTGAGGGAAAGCACCAAATTTTTTTTTAATGATTAAAATTGGCGTCAAAACCATCTTATAACAAATTCCCTTGGAAGCATAATCAAATCTTTGCCTGTAATGTTATACAAATTATATTTCCTAATACCTTTCCTTATTCCTTATTTGTAAGAGATTTTCTTTCATGTTTGAAAATATCAATATTTAGTCCAAATATCATTTCATTCAAAATAGATTTAATTTTCTTTAAAAAATCAGATAGTAATAATAGACCTATCAATTTTGATTTGCGTTTGAACCTTGATCAAATTGTCACGTAATTTTGGGTTTGGTAAAAAATAAAAAGATTTATATTTTAGCTTTTGTTGGGTTTTTGTATTTTTTAATTTGATTAAAAGTTTTACAGCACAGAAACCTTCCCCTCCTTAATTGAAAATGAATAAGTGCGGGGGAAGGGGATTAGGTTTGTTATTAAATTACTTTAGGTCAGGTCAGGTTAGATCATAGATGAAATTGGGTAGCCCTGCATTATATTCTACCGCATATATGTATGCCCCGCAGGGCTAGAACGCCTGCAAGGGTTAGGCATAGGAAAAAAGTAAATTCCTCTGTTCCTTATTTTCAAAACTAAGCTTTTTAAACCTCTAAATATAACTTTTAGAATTTAAAAGTCTATTAAATCTTTGGATATTCAGATTGGTAAAAATTTCAACAAATTCATTGAATAACTAATTTTATACATTTTATACCCACCTAAATAGGGCTTTAAAATTTGATATAAAAATTAAAATTAATGGCTCAATTAGTTATCTTGCGCTCAGCAATTAAAATCCGGTGAAATGAGCGTATAAAATTATTTAAAAGTGCACTTAATTCTGTGGTCCACCCATAATATTTACAGGGATACAGGAATAGGACAATGAGCAAGAAATTGTTCACCCCAACCCCGAAATTTGTATAAACAAAATTACCCCTTTTTTAGAATTTTATTGTGTTCAATTAAATCAACGGATGAAACCTTTCTCTTTAAAAATGTCAAGCCAATTAATGGCAGATCGAGTTTTGGGGAAAATGATCATTTACAATCAATGGTCCCATCCCTCTCTCTAAAAATTTCTCTATTCTGTATCATATATCAATCCCCCATCCCCCAAATTATTACATATATGTGAACATAAGAATTTAATGATAAAGTTTTTAAACATATATTATCTATCTTTTAAGATTTTAGCAATATCAAAATATTCAAAATGGATATAAGAACAATATGTTTATGAATAGAGTAGCTGCGCTTTTAAGATAATTTCTAAGATAATTGTTACAGGAATCATCTTGCAGGCTTTAAAATCCGGATAAAATAGTTTTAAGAACTGAGAAATATTTGGATTATTGATAGTTGAGACTAATGTGGACAATTAAGGCCAATTAGGGCCAGGGTGTAAGTAGATAGATAGATAGTTTACACCCACATTTCATTATAGATAGATAGATAGATAGATAGATAAGTAGATAGATAGATAGATAGATAGATAGATAGATAGATAGATAGATAGATAGATAGATAGATAGATAGATAGATAGATAGATAGATAGATAGATAGATAGATAGATAGATAGATAGATAGATAGATAGATAGATAGATAGATAGATAGATAGATAGATAGATAGATAGATAGATAGATAAAAAGATAGATAGATAGATAGATAGATAGATAGATAGATAGATAAATAGATAGATAGATAGATAGATAGATAGATAGATAGATAGATAGATAGATAGATAGATAGATAGATAGATAGATAGATAGATAGATAGATAGATAGATAGATAGATAGATAGATGGATAGATAGATAGATAGATAGATAGATAGATAGATAGATAGACAGATATATAGATAGATAGATATATAGATAGACAGACAGATAGATAGTTAGATAGATAGATAGATACATACATACATACATACATATATACATACATACATACATACATACATACATACATATATACATACATACATACATACATACATACATACATACATAGAGGTGGTTCCTAATGCTGCTAAGTTAAGCAAGTGACATCAAAAGTAAGAGTGTGGGAAATGTCTTTGCCCATAAACATGCGTAAGTCAATAACATGCACAATTAGAACTTCCAGACAAAGGTTGTGCAATCAAAGAGCTGGTTGTCTGTCAGGTAACAAAATATTTTCTAGGTATACATAGAGCAATTTAATCAATACCATTTATTTATTTATTTGTTTGTGTATTTATTAGATTAAAACCATGAGAAAAACGATAAAATAGTTTGAAACAAATTCATTGAATAATTCTTGTGATATGTAGTGCAGTCTATCTGTCAGGGAGATTGGGTACCTATGTAAATTATACTGGTACCCAAAATTTTATAGTTTAAACATTTCACTTGTAATGCTAATCTAAATTTTGGGTAATTTTGTTTATCATCATTGGGTCTTATCCCTTAAGATCCCTGGTATTTCATGACAGTAAGTAAAGTGTATCTGGTCGGTAGATCTGTTTATTTCTTGGTTGCTATCTGAGCGGCAAATCTTTTTGATATGGCCTTTAATAATTATACTATATACACAGCTTTATTAGCAATTAGGCTTAATTAATGTAGTTTTTTATAGTGCTCATAAAAATTACGTCATATAGGCTTATCATTGGTAAATTAAAATGTATGCTGGCCTGCCATTGGTAATTTAGTCTATGTATTAGTCTATATATTGGCCTATCATTGGTAATATGTAATTGTATTGTATGACGTCATTTTTTATAGGCACTAATCATTCTTCATTATTCTATTACAATCAAGGATCTTATACAGAAAATGTTCCTGGATTTAGGAGTCCTACGAACAATCTAAAATAGGGGATTTTTTTGTTTTTTGGGGGGGGGTGGGGGTGTCCCACCCTCCCAAGAAATTAGCCTAAAACCACCACAAGACCAGTATATGTATATATTCCCTGAAGAGTAGAATCCTTTCGGTTTAGTGGTTACCGAGATCTTAAGGAAAGAAAGACGGACGGCAGACAGACGGACAGATATCAAGCTACTTTGTATTAAAGATAGGTAAATTTGAAGATTTATTTTAATATTAATTGCATAATGAAACTTTTGCAAAGGATCTTATATGCAATATTTTACAAACAAAACAGTTAGACAAACGATTACATAGATAAAATACTATGATAAACATGATAAAGACAATCAAATAGATAGTATAGAGTAGCTTCATTGATATTCAAAATTATAATTATAAAATCCTTTTTATCTAGGACCGTTTTATACCATACTATATTTATGTTAAACATGCTTCCGTCTCTTACCCTTTACATAGTTACATCAATAAGTACATACGTCTAATAAAAAAATAATTATAGAGTAGCTTCTCCGTAGATGAATGATGTAAAGGCATGTATCCTTCTGTTTGATAAATAGAGCCGCACATTCCCTTATCTATACTATACAAATAAACAGATAAGTAATAGTATGTATTCCAATTTTTATTTTAGTTGTTTTATTAAAGTCATTTGTAAACAAGGGCGGCTCGCTGCTTGTTTTAAGTGACAGCTGCAGCTGCTAAAATAATCAAAACGGCTTAAACTCCAGCTTAAAAGCAAATTATGAAAAATAAAGCAAGCTATTTGATGAAAAGTGCAGCTCCTACTAAATAGTTTTAAAAATTGGCAACCGCTTAAAGTTGGGGATTAGCAAAGAGATTGCTAAAATTTGGCGGTTAGCTTCATAAAAGGGCAGACTGCAATAAAAGAATATTTAAAAATGCAAATATTGGCAGCAGTCAGTCATGCGAAAAAACAAATAGAACATTTTTTTTAGAAATTATTTAGGCTTTACCATTGCCTTGTTGAAACCTTCTCTATTACCTGTCCCATTATTCCTGCAATCACACTTAAGTACACACACACACACACCCATTTATAGAAACTCTGATTAGTATGAATTGAAAAATTCTTTCATCTTGGATGAGTTATGTAGTCTTTTAGTGGCATTAAAGTCACAGTGCAGTACATTAGGGGTCTAAGTAAAGTATTATTTTTAGAAGCAGAACTACTCTAGAAATTTTCATGTTCGTTTGTCTGATTTTCTGTACTGGTGCTCTCTCTCCCTTTCTTGGATTTTCTCTCTCTCTCTCTCTCTCTCTTCCTTTCTTTCTTTCTTTTTATCTATCTCTCTTTCTGTGATTGTGTCTGTCCTTATGTACTGCTGGCTTCTATTCAGTGTTCTCTCTTTCTGTCTCTCTCTCTCTTTTCTCTCTCTCTCTCTCTCTTTCTATCTATCTTTGTTTCTCTCAATGTTTGCTCTTTTGTTCAGCTTTTAATTTCAAAAAGCTTTGATTCTTATAACTGTTATATTACACAAATATATAACATTAGCCCCCCTCAGGTATGGTGTTAATGTAAACGTGTGTTAGCTGTCGTCTGTGTATTTGATCCCATAATACACCTCTTAGATTTCTATTGTGTCCTAGTCATATATAGTGGGCCATCAAATACGCACAAAGTTTTTTTACAACAAAATCAGGATCACATAACATTGACATGGTCTCAGGGATGTAGGGGAAATTGAACTGTAAATCATACTGGTACCCAAAAGTTTACTTCAGACTAGCAATTTCCAATCTTTTCAATTCATAATCCAACTCTAGAGAAGTGGTTATTTTGTTATCATTAAGAGGATAAATATCAATTAAAGGCTATTGTCGTATACCTTAAGATCCCTTTAAAATCACAAAAAGATAAACAACCAATTATCCTAAATATATTAAACTTTTTCATTTTAGCCAAAATAAAAATAAAGTAAAACTCCATTGTTCATCTTATTTTTAAAATTGGCAGATAGAAATTTGCACATTGCGAGATAAAATTAGTTTGAATTTGAAAATAAGTCTATTTAGATTATTAAAATTGACAGTTTTGATAGGAAAGCTTGTTTTGACTTAGACAATATACTCCAATAAAAATATTCTACTTTGGACGTAATTTGATAATTTAAATGGTGGCAATGATAACACACTATCATATATCTCATATATTCTTACATCGACCCAACATTCTTTATAATGTGGAATGTTCTTTTGATACAGCTAAATTTGAGAGCTATGGAATTAGAAAATATTGTGCCCGAAATGAAAAAAAACATTTAGACTTCAAAAAACAGCAGTAAAAAATTGTTGTCATTTGCTCTTTTCATGATTTTAAAAGATAGAATCTTAATTTTATTAAGTGTTAAAAGTCCCATTTACAAACATAATTTTTTTTCATATTCTTCTCTTTGGGTCTCGATCTCTTTCATTTCTTCCTTCTAGACGCCCAAAAAATATGAAACCCAAATTCCGATGGATTTTTAATGATAATTATGGGTATGGTTTATCTTACTTTTTATTTTATTCTTTTATATTTTTTATGTATAGAATTCTTTTACCATATATTTCCTTAATTTTCACTTTATTCATTACATTATGTTTTATTATTAATTATGTTGAAATCTAAAGTTTTATCCTAAAAAAACATGGATGTTTAACGAATGAAAAAAAATTACAAGTCCCCCATTCAAATCTTTTGTCATCCAATCATCCACAGAAGAATCTTCAAAGAGTTTATACAATGATTAACAATTAATTGTAATAGCAATCTTTTTTATATTTTTGACTGATATAAAAATTTGCCTCCTCCTAGACTCTAAAAACTACAGTGAGCACTTTTGTTAGTCATTAAAATTCCTAAAAAATACAATTTTGAGGTGCATTATTTTGTTAATAGAAAATAAACTTATGAACGTCATATGGAGGGAAAGGGGGTAATATTACCCCCTGAAGTTAAAAAAAAAATATTATTAGATTCCCCCCCCCCCTCTAACAACTTTACCTCAAAAAAATCAAGTGAATTTTGACATTTCTACACCCTTAAAAAATCAGAGGGGTTTGAAATAAGTTTTCGGCGCGTAATACAATAAAATGCAGATCAATCCTAGACACAGCGGAGGTAACACCTCTTAAGGTTTTTTTCACAGTAGCTATGATAGGTTATTTTAGGTTAGGTTAGGTTAAGTTGGGTTAGGAAATTGGCCCCGCAGGGGCTAGGAGTACGGGAAAAGCTACTGTGAAAATATGACGAAACGGCCCGTAAAGGGACTATACCATAATCTTGTTTTAAAAGCTGTATTACTAAGTAAACGTAATATGTATCTAATATACTAATTCAACTGGATGTTCGTCTGTTTGTCTGTCTGTCTGTACCGAAAGATCTCGCTAACCACTGCACCAAATCAAAATTCAAAATGACCCTTACTTTTCTTTGAAATAATTGCAGTATTGTAGAAACAGTATTTTCATTCATAATATTCTTCATTCTTCATAACAAATTATAAAGAAATATTTATATTTTAACTAATTTAAAATCCAACTGTTAGGAATTTGAAAAAAAATAAGACAGATCATATAATTAAAGAATTAGTAGGTATACAATAAAATTTACTCAACCAACTTTCTAAGCGAAACATCATTTGTAATGAGTGGTTTACAGTATAACAAGTCAGCTTAAAATATTAAAAACGTAATCTTATAACATCTTATCCTATTACATAAAGTAGTAGGGTATTTTGTCTCAAGCTAGCTAAAGATAACTACTGGTACTGAACCAATCAAGTTCTCTATTTTGGTGAATCTTCGTAGTAGTCATATTAGAGATGGTTTTAGGCCACTTTATTTTTAGATTCAAGTCTTAGGCTATTTTCTGCCCTTCCCTATCCGAAAAAAAGTCCCCAGATTCTAAGGGTGAAGCCGTTCGTTTTAAACTCGAGCAAAATAGTTTTAAAAACAATTTACATATAAAAATAAAAACTGCAAAACTGCATTAAAAAAGGATACTGTTTAAGGACATTTATGCTTTTTAGGACTTGATTATGGAGATGCTTTGCTTAAAACATTGTACCTTGTTGTAATAGGAATCAGTATTCCAAAAATCAGATGACTAGGATAATTACATCACATAAAAATGTAGATAAGAAGGTTAAAAAGTGACATGTTTTAAATGGACGTACGCACATTCTGGTAACGCTGATAGAGTTGCTACTCTTTCTAAATCGTACATAACTGTTATAGGAATCAATATGCAACGTTTAAAATCGATAGGAAAATTATATCGTGTCTAAATTAGCGAAAAGAGCTAACCTTTCCGGACGGACTGATGGACCTACCCTAATTATAGCAAAGATTTTCTTTTTTTTAAATATCATAAAATACAGTTTTAGTGTCATTCATAAAATGCTAATCTAGGCCAAAAACTGTAGGATATAGACAACATATGAATGTTACCACTTTTAAGGCATTTATTCCGGTTTCCGGGTTTAGTGAATACGATAAAATCAGTCATTTAAAGCGTTAACAGTTAGCAAACTTTATGTAATTCTTCTGTAACAAAGGACGTTGGAATCAACCAGGAGATGGCATCAAAGATGGGTCACGAACCCTTTCCATATTTGTTGAATCCGCCCTGTTTGATATATTTCTCAGGGATAAAGGTACACCCCTCAAAATTGCTGCAATCCTTCATCAGAACTATAGCCACAAAAGATTTTTTCGTTTAAGAGGCTAGTGGCGAGTAACATAGTCATATAATCCTGTAATATAAAGTAGTAACTTTTTTATCCTGAAAATTAATAGAATTCTCCTTTTTAAGGAAACTTTACATAGGTTGTAGGCTATTTTTGAGGTTTAAGCCGTAGAATGGTTTTAGACTTTTTTTCTGTCCCCTCCTTACCTCTTTAAATAAAAATCACCTAGATGATAGGGTTGATAAGTAAACTATAAGTAAATTACTATTTACTTATCCCTTCATCCATGTAAAACTCACCCTTCTGCGGCGCACGCGCCCCCAATCTTTGATAATCATGCACGCACATTTATCATGCTTTAGTAATGTTCATACAAAATGCCGAATCAATTAAAGGTAGCTAACTTGCTCTTTTAATACTAAAGTATAAATTATATTAAATTATAAGTAAGGTATATTTAACTGTCCATACGAATACTTTAGCTGAATTAAGTGCTACAACCTTTTTACACTAGAGGCTATGCCCCTAGCTTCTAGAGACTCTTATTTTGAAAACAGGAGGGTAGGAGGCATAAAAATAGCTTAAAACCATCCAAAGACTAAAATATATATAAATAAGCCACCCTGGAGCCTATGTAAATTTTACATAAAATAGAGATTTCAGCTTAAAACCAGTACTACTTTATAATGTAGGAAACATTTAAATAACCCTTATCACAAATGGTTCTTATATAATGATTAAATGATAATACCGGTCAATAAATGATTGAATTCGTTATTGCTGATTTCCTTGCAGTCATTTTGGCATTAATAAAGAAACACCTTTCTTTTATATATGAATGAGTATAACAATGATATTTTTTACATTTTTGTGGTCGCGTGTTATTAATCAAGTCAAAGAATTTTGGGAAGATTTTGAAAATATTTTTGGGAATTATGAATTGACATTTATTCAAATGATAATAAATGATAAAGATGTCTTAGAACTTTTTTATGTAAAATTTTAACTAACGTAGTAAAGATATTACTAGTTGCAATGTGCTTTATTGAATAACAATCATCATATACAGGATTTGTTTTATTTCTTAGGATTAGGTTAGGTTAAGTTCGGTTGATTAAGGTTAGATAAGGTTAGCTATTGAAGGAGTTGGTGTACCTGCAGGGACTATTCTACAGAGTGTTTCAAGAGAAATATTATTTTTAAACTTTATTATGCATAGAAAAAGAACAATTATACAAAATAATTTATGTACTATTTGGAAATCCTGTTTTGAAACATTTATGTTTTAAATATTTAAAAATGATCATTTCAACAAATCATGCCTTTAAAACCGGTTTTTCCAAAGGCCTTATTTTAGAAGATTTATGGATTGTCCAAAAAAGGCGCACATTTTTAAAATTTAAATTGCGCGGCTCGTGTTAACAGTAGATATATGTTGTGTATATTGTTAGAATAATCATAAGCCCTAGTTTATTGATATATAAGGATCATTTCTGTGCTACGTATAGTATAGGTGCTACGTGGTAATATGCTCAAACTTGCTTAAAACTTTTCATCCTTTTTCTCACGTTTTCAACGTAGCTCCTATACTATACGTAGCACAGGAACCACGGAATTTGAAAATTACGCAGCCAATAGAAAAACAGTCAGTTATCCACAACAGCAGCCAATGGGCCCAATTATCTTATCTGCTATTTCACCCAGTTCCCTTTACATTTTAGATATAATTATTATTATTTCATTTGATCTTCCATTTTATTTTCAAAATATTTTGCCTTATTCTGTTAAATATGGTTTTGGTGAATATTATACAATATACATACATGTATCACATTTTTTTGTTATTGTGCATTTTTGCATCAATGAAACTTGTATGTGGTAACCTATCGATTTAAAACTTTTTATGGGGATTCCTGTAAGAGTTAGGTACAATTTAGAAGGCTCAGCAACTCTATATGAGTATAATCGTTACCAGAAAGTCCATACGTCCATTATTATGTTCTGACACTTGACTAGAGCTATTGGTCGTTTATCCTTCCTTCAGATTTTAGAACTTCGCGTTTATGAATGTTGTCATCCTTGTATCTTGTATAAGCTGCAGGCTATGTTCTCTCATCTTGTAAGATAAAAGCTTTCTTTTATAAAGTTATCAAAATTGAATCAAGAAACAATCTTCTTAAAGAATGAGAGAGAGAGAGAGAGAGAGAGAGAGAGAGAGAGGGGGTGAAGCAGTTTCCGATTTCATATTTACTCAAATTTACCCCACCCCTCTTCAGCAAAAAATTAAAGCTGTTTATAGTGCCTATAAAAAAATGATATCATATCATATTAATGACAAATGCTAGGCCAATACACAGACTAAATTACCAACGGCAGGCCAGTGTACATTATAATTGAACAATGGTAGACCAGTATACATTTATAGGCACTATAAAAAGCTTCCAAAAATATTTGTTTGGTATCAATGTTCAGACATTCAACTATTTGTTTGTTTGTCTGTCGTTTGAATTTGTTAACCTTTTAAGATTTAGCCTAATCTGTGCCTTGCTTAAATGATAAATATAGGAAGTCTAGATGACCAATTCCTTAATTTAACCAATGGTAATAATCCGGACTATTCGCCATTCAAAACTAGTACCTAAAATAAACTTTTTTTCTAATATTAGCTGATTATATATAACATTATTATAAAAATTATTATACATTAAGATGCTTAAAAAAACTAAGTACCAATAGAGTATTTTAGACAAAAAGTTGATGTATTTTATTCTAAAAAACTTGTGGGTGGGTTAAAATAAGATGCATTTAAAACATTATGGGTATTATTAAATCTTTTTTCTCTGATCTCTGCTAGCTTGTTTGTGTAAGTTGGTATACAACAAGGACGTATATATCTAATAGCATCAGAGATTAACCAGGATTAATCAATTTATAGCAAAAATTAACAATAATTTTGTGAAATAAACAATCAAAAAAAATTGTACAAATTTTCAATTTTGTAAGAAAAAAACTTATTTCAAAATCATTCTTTGATCAGTAGATATTTATCCTAAGAAGTTTAACCCAACAGGTTCAGTGGTTAGTGAGATCCTAATGGAGAGACGGACAGATGACCAAATTCCAAACAAACACCTTTCTACTTTGTATTATATACATGCGGTTACGCCCCTAGCATCAAGGGGTTATTTCAAAGTGAAAGAGAGGAGCAGAAAAGCTTTAAAAGGGCTTAATTATGAAAGAAAACATAAACTATCCCAGGGACTATGCGAAGCTTCCCTAAAATGGAGAACTCAATCGGCTCGTGGGGTTATCGAGATCTTAGCTGACAAACAAAAATTCTTTCTACATTATACAAAAGGACATATGCTATAGTAAAATATAGATCTTTCAATGATTTGTATGAATAAGAGTTAGAGAAAAACAAAATAACATAAAGTGGTAAAGATTTTGGTAAAGATTTAGGACCTGTTTTAAAGTTGTTATTTTTCAGGTCTAGCCAGAAAAAAAGCTCTGAGCAAGCACGAGTGGAAGAGAGATTGCAAGGTTATTTATTCAGGTGGACACTATTCTTAATCAATTAAGGAGACTAATAGGATCAAGTCACAAATACAAAAAGCGCGCAGCGGGCGTAAACGCATGAAAAAGACTTTAATTTCATGAACGTAGCCGATTATTTGGTCTTGGGCATTTTAGATTTTTTAAAGGTCGTCAATTCTACGATGTATTGACAGCTGAAATTCCGTATAGGTTTCGTGATTTTTTCCGAATTAATATCTTTGAGCAAGACGATTCCAGTTACGTCATATACGTTTCGGGAAAGAAAAAGGGAAGGGGGGGGGAAATCTCTTCAAAAGAGATGGGAGAAAAGGGAAGAGATTTTCTTCCCCCCTTCCCTTTTTATATAACGTCACAGGAATCGTCTTGCTTAAAACTGGGACAGTTTGGGGTTTGTCATAAGCTGACTTAATCTTAAACCTTTACACACAACCTTGACAAAGAGAAAGAGAAGATGAGTTGAACTTTTGACCTCTTTGAACGTTCCTAATGCCGCGTGCCTTTATATTTTGTGTATGTGTGTGTGTGTGTGTGTAAATGTGTTTTAAAAGCGAAGCTTTTCTACATCTTGAATTTGTCCGTTCATAACGAATAGGCATAGCAAATAGGCATGTTAGAACTGTCCTGTCGATTTAGAAATTTGGAAAGCTGATTTTTGTACTAGTTATCTTCCATTTAAAGCGTAGAAGCTCACTACCAGAAATACTGTATGCCCATTTCAACATGGCGATTACATTGCTTTTTGGAAAATATTTTTTTACATGATATGTTTATTAAATTTACTTGATTTTGGATTAGCATCCAATATTTGGGTTAATTCGGGATAGATTTTATACTTTTAACATTATATACGTTGTTACTCTACATTTCTTAATTTTAGTTTGTCAGATATGTTGAGCTTCGCTTTTTTGGATGTTGTCTGTCTTCCTTGTTGTATTTCGTGGATTTATTTTTAAATGTGCTTGTAGATGTTTGTTTGTAATTTACAGTGCTTTTGGTATCTAATTCAAAAACATTTTTGTTTCAAAATGAATGATCAAATCCAATAAAAGAGCTTATTTTTTTATTTAGTTACTAGTGGCTTTGCCCACAGAGTCTAGGGGCTTTGTATTCATAGTAGGATAGATGGTACAGAAAAATCTCTACAACCATAACAAGACATTGAAATATAAATGAAACTAGCGGCTTCGCCCCTAGCCTCTAGAGATAATTTTAAAAAAAATTAAAAATTAAAAATTAAAATAATGTACTACTGGTGCTGCTCATAGTTTAATAAGTTCCCCAGAATTTTTTTTTTGTGGGGGAGGGAATTTTCATTTTTTGGGGGGTTGGGGGTGTCCCACCCCATAGAATAGCTTAAAACCACCACAGGACCTATAGGTATATACCCTGAAGAGTAGAATCCAATCGCTTCAGTGGTTACCGAGATCTTAAGGGACGGGCGGACAGACAGGCAGACATCGTTCTACTTTGTATTATAGATAGCTCAAACTGTATTGGACATATTTGAAGCCTCACTACAATAAAGAAAAATCAAATGGATTATTGATTAGCAAAATCCTGACGGACAATAAACAAACCTTTACTGCTTAATTTTATATTGTAATCCCGAATTTAATAACCCCAAATGAATATATTCAGAAATAACAATTCCTTTTTAATTTTTTTTTATAAAATTAGTGACGTGCATAAAGTTGGTGTAATGGTGTTTACACCCCCTTATATACAAAATTAATATGAACTGCATTCCCCTTTTTTCACCCCTTGGCAAATGTCTGTGCACGCCATTGTTCTAAGAGAGATTTTTGGTGGCGATAACCTTTCAGGAAGTAAAAATTCAACTCAATAGGGATGCATAGATGTTAATGGTTTAGGAAGGTCAACATAATTTTCATTTTGGAAAGGAACTAAAACGAGAATTGTAACAGCCTTAAAAGCGAACTATTGCAAGTAGTAAATTGCTTAAAATACATGATGTTTAAAATGAACAATGTAATCATACAGCTGCTAACAGCTCCATTCTCCCATCCCTCTTAAATATCCAGAATGTAATGAAAAAGAAACTTATTAACAAAGAGCTATACTTTAATTAATTAAGTGTTATTGTCCTTGTTTTATACAATTGAGAGTCCTGATACATCAACATTGTCAGAAAATCTAGGAATTGTCATTGAAATGTAAAGATACACACTCACACACACAAGGTTTGTTTGTTGTTTATCTTTCCCCCAAATCCATTCATCCAAAGGGTTGTAAAAAAGATTTTGCCCTCTTCATTTTGTGGCTGTAGGTAGCGCAGCTACTGTATAATTGAATATAACCAGTGGCATTATGAATCTGTCCTTTAACCTGGCAGGCGCCAGCCACAGGTACAAGTTTTCTAAAAATCGAATTTATTAAATTAATTCCCCAAAGTACTATTATGTTCGTCTGACCATTTAAACTAGAAGATTCTAGAGAGAGTGGGGACATTAGAATCTAAATTATATTGTTAGCTAAAGTTCTATAAATTCGTAGACTAAAAAACTTTCATTAAATTGGGTAATACAAGCTAGATTTTTCCACAAGTAATTTGATTCCTTGTTGCATTATTAGGCAATTATTAGTAATATCATGGGCAAGAAATTTTATTGGGTGCATAAGCTTGCAGAAGGGGGTTGTAGGGGGTGTGCACATTAATTAAAATTAAAATAGGGAATGCCTACCTTCCTCTTTTGACCCCCTATAAAATACACCCCCTTGCAAAACCTTGTGCACACAACTAGAATATAATTTTATAAAATATACTAAGGGTCTGCGCTCTATTATATAGTGGGTACTTACTTAGAGTACTTAGGGTATTTAAGAAGAGATACGATAAAAGCCTAAAACCACCTAAAAATCTAAGAAAAAAATAAAACAGATCAGAAGTAATTGAAAAGTTAAACTTCTGACAGAAAAAGTCATTCTACTTTATATTATAGGATTATTCTATTTTTCAAATAATCGTCTGTGTCCAATTGTTTGTGTGGGAATTTTAGTCAAAGATTCATGTACAGTTTAATTGTTGATGGTTTAACCAATTGTAAATTATCAAGACGTTGCGTTGTCAGGTTCTGTCTTTGTTAGAAAGATATACATCAGAATTATACCATTGCAATTACCAGAGAGAGAGGGGACAATGGGCGGTTTATTATACTATTCCCCAAAATTGTATAATAACGTTTTCTTATTCGTTGGTATAACAACTTTGAGGACTTCGGTGAATTTTGATTCCATAAAAATTTCTATTCTCTCTCATTATTCATACCAAAGCTTTAATAATTATACTAGCGGGTTCGCCCCTAGCCTCTAGGGGCTTTGCCCCAAGAGGTAATTTAAAAAAAAAATAGTATTTCTGGTGCTGCTATTTATTTTTAAGTAGAAACTATTTTTATTTATTTTTTTTGGGAGGGGGATTTTCATTTGTGGGGGGGGGGGTGGTTGTTGGTGTCTCACCCCCCCCCCCCCCCCCCCAAGAAAATAGCTTAAAACCACCACAGGACCAATAGGTATATACCCTGAAGAGTAGAATCCGATCGGTTCAGTGGTTACCGAGATCTTAAAGACGGACGGACGGACAGACAGACATCAAGTTACTTTGTATTATAGATAATAATAATGTGGTTCTCTCACTCAAATCTATAGGCGAATTAGTCCCTAGATATTTAGGGCGAAGTCACTTGTATGTGAATAAAGGCGGATCTCAATAAGAGTAATACATAAAGTCGGCAAGGCATAGACAAACTTTTTTGGCATAAGAAAAAATTTCTAGAGCTTACTTTTTACCGCACAATCTCACACCTCACTCAAATTATTATCAAATAGAGAGACAATAGAGCAATTATTAGTAGAGTTTGAAAGGGTAGGGCAAAGTTTTGAAACTTGTTTAAAAGGGTAAATCAAGAGAAAAGTGCATCTTTGTTGGACCAAAAAATCAATAGACATTGGGGGAGGGTATCAACACTACCCTAAAATAAGAAATTTTAAGGACTATCTTCCTTTTTATCATCATCATCACAATGCCCCCCCCCCCCTCGGTAAATTTCTATGCACACAACTCGTTACTTGGTTAACTGGTTACTAGTAAAAATATACAATCTTACTTTTATTGTCTGATCTTCTTACAGACATACCCTAGTTACAAAAATTATTTATCTAATGTAGCAAATCTAATATCTAGAACTTTAAAGAAATAGGGAGAAAGAATATGATTACAAAATGACAGCTAAAATCATAGATAAATTATTTTATAGATCAGACAGTGTAGAAAATTAGAATATAACAAGGATGACAACTGAAAAGATAATATAGAGCTGTAAAACAGTAAAGGACTTGCTGAACTCCAAATCATGTTGTAATTTTTAATCCTATTATATAAAATAGTAAGGTTATTTTGTTTGAAGCTTACGATTCAAATAACTACTGAACCGATTGAGTTCTTCTTTTAAGAGAAGTTCCATTTGGCTTTTTCATTTTAGATATAGGTCTTAGAATTGTTTTTTAGGCTAAATTTTTTATTTACTAAGTATATTTGCGATAACTTTTATTTAATGAAATCTTCCAATTTTTAACCTGTACAAAACGGCCTGCTTAATTGCTTCAAGATCCATGTCAGATCTATATAGGAAATAAATGTCTATAAACGAGCTCAAATTTTCCAAGGACTATTCGTTGAAAACTCATAGTGCTCAAATAATCCATAATAAACTCTCATTGCCCAGAACTATAAGACCCATTATTTTACTTTATTAAAAACAAATTCATTTTTTTCATTTCATGTTGCTATTTACATTATAATGAAGTATTTAATTTCTAATCATAAAAAAGAAAATTTAAATTTATGATATAATAAATTTAAGAAAACTCTGTTTTAAAAGAATTCGATTGTGGCGACACTTTGTGTGTTCAAATATTGAACTAAAATTGTAATCATATAATAAACCCTTTGGTGATGGTAATGTAAAGAAAAAAATATTATTTAAAAGATCTTTTTAGGATCATTTAAATTATTAAATATTTACTTCCGTTTAAATAGTAATGCCGGGTGAGGAAAATAGATTTATTGAGAAATATATATGCATATAGAAAACTAGCCAATAGGGAGATAGTTATATCGAGCCAACTCTAGTATTGGAATATAGAGTTTGTGTTTCATTTTAATCAGACAATTATGTTGTTTCAAAAGTATGACATGTGACAAACTTATTCAGATGAAACAATTTTAAACAGCTACGCTTTAATATAATAATACTATTATCTGTATTTGAAAGGGTATGGAATGTATCGAAAAATGGCATAAAACTATCCCAAAAATGAAATCTAAATACAAAACAGCCTAAAACCATCCTGAAGCCTAAGTGAAACTTTTCCAAAATGGAGAAGTCAATCAGTTTAGTTGTTGGTTAAATGTTAAGATATATTTATTAATTTGATTATTATACCAATCTAAGTATTCTATAGTCTATGAAGTGTAAGGTTTTCTTTTTCAATTAGCATGTCAGATTTTTAAAGAAGCTTTGATAAAACTAGGAGCAAAAAGTGTTGTTTGAATTTCTCACTATTTATACAAAATCTGGTTCAACAAAACAAGACAAGCATAACAATTTACAATAAATTGTGTTTAAATAAAAGTAACAGGATGTCCGTCTATCTGTCTGTAAAGAAAGATCTACACTTCACACTGGGCCGATATGTCTCTCCTTTATAGTAAAGGTTTGTTTAGGTCCCAGGAAGATTTTTTTCTCTATGATTGGAGATGGAACCTCAATCTTTCCAATAGAAATAACATTTTAAAAAATACCAAACCCCTCAAAAAAATGGATATACTTAAGGTTTTTGTTTGTTCATCAATAACTCGCTAACCACTGAACCGATCGAGTATTCAAATTTGGAGAATCGTCACATACGGTCCGTTACAGTTTTGGGCTATTTTTCCTTATTCTTGAATGCAGATAAAGACACAAACATATTTTGGAGTGTATAAAACCATAATTTCCACACATAGAAAAAATGCCTTTCTTATTTTGGACATAAATAAATTTTCAGTTGTCATCTGGGTGATTTGTTACATTGTCCCCTCTGTCTGGAATGAAAAGCGTTTTCAGGAAACCGTGAAAAAATTCTATTATATAAAGTAGTAAGGTTTTTTTTAATATGTTAAAGCTTCATATAGGTATGAACCATACAAAATTCATTAACAGTCCCCAAAGTTGTTAAGCCAAAACTGCCCAATGTCTCCTTCCTCCATGGTAGGAACTACATTTAAGTTATATTTTTTGAGTATCTATATTTCAGTGGTTTTAATGAAACATTCATGTAAGGGGACCGGAGCCATAACTTAAGGGGGGCAACATTTCAATATATGGATTTATGGAAATATCTAAAAAAAAATCTACCAAAATTTATTTCTGAATTTTGTACAGTTTCTATAGAAATCATCTCTTATTTTGTTATGGTTAGGTTAGGTTAAGTAATGAGAGGGTTGAAGAGCCCCGCATGGATTTGTTTCTTTGAAAAATCCTTACACTTTGATGTACAAATGTAGGAAATAATTCTTTTTATTCCTTTTGAAAAGAGGGTACAAAGAATTTTTCTAATTGGAACCTTTTGTCTACAATAACCTCATTAAAACTTTTCAGATTATCTTTTGGAAATCTTCAAATTTTTTGTGAATATTTCAAATGAACCCGAATACTCTAAATAATACTTGGGTTATATATCGTATGGTTTAAAGTTAAACTATATATAGTGCGAAGTATTTTTGAAACATCATAACCGATTCAATTGTTCTTTTCAGGGAAGCGCATCATTTTACTAATATCGTACCTTGAGCCTTCAGAAAAGAAGAAAAAAATCGAGGGGGGAGTAGGTTAATTTATGGGAAGGTTGAAATACTCTAAACAAATCAAAACCTTTCTGGGACCTATCAAAAGCTTCACTGAAAAGAAAATCCATTTAGGTCTAACACACACACAGATAGACACACTAAAAAACCTTATCCGCTTATGTAGTAAACTTATGAGTTTTCTTTAAAAAAATATGTGATCATAAAAGGACATTTATAATGATAAAGCTACTTACTCTGATAAAGTTATAGAGAAGCTGCACAGCTAAAAAAGATAAGTAAAAACTACTCAAGTTGACTAAATTTGACGGTATTCATCAAATTGACACCACATTATACATAAGCAGTAAAAAAACTCTTTTAACACATTCTTCTTAAACAAGGACTATATTGTCCATAAAGGAGAAGCTTATCAAAAGGACAAAAGAACATTAGTTATTATAGAGATGCAGCGCCTATGAATAAATTTTTCAGAGAGATATATGGATTTAGAAATTTAGATGCTAATATGGACCTCATTTATTGGTCATTTAGTTCATCCAGTAGAACGGAAGGGGATGGGGTAAAGTGGGTGAGCTGTGATTATTGATTAATAAATATGATATTATCTATTTTTTACATGTTTAAAAATTGATGTCGTTCAATAATAGTCAAAATGCAAGGAAATCTTTATTTACCCTTGAAGGCTTGACTATATAGAGAAGCTACGCGTTTAAATATGTATCTGATCGTCCCAGGAATGAATTTTTAAAAATCATACCGTTTCATAATAGCTAAAAAAGTCAATATGAATTAAATAAAATGCACCATATAGGTTTTAGATGAAAGGGCAATTCTAACAAGCTTTCATTTTCAACTAGAGTATCTGGAGTGTGGATATAACCGGACGAAAAGACACATACTAAATGTAGAAAAGCTTTGCTTTAAAAATGTTTTTATGGGTTAAATTTTCAGGGTTCGGAAGCCGCGCCTCAGCCACGCATAAGCCTCAGTTTTAAACCTACTTGTGAGTAGAAAAAGAAATTTTTGAAAGAAGGATTGTCTACTAAAGAGACAGTTTTATACATCAAGCTAAATTTTATAGTGATAAAATGACGATTTCACTGAGGCTTACACGCGGCTTACGCGCGGCTTCCGATCCCTGAAAATTTTGATGTCAGTATGGTATTTCTAAGAATATGTGGTAAAGTGATGAGCAGTTCATATATGTATGTAAGTCTTACAGGGATAAGACAATGGTCAAAAAATTTATGTACATCCCCAATAAAGATACACAAAACTATCCCTTTTCTAGATTAGAATTAGTGGTTAAAACGTTTGAACACTCAACTAAACTAACCAACCAATTAAAATTCACTAAAGTTCCCAAAGTTGCTAAGAAAACGCTATTATAAAACTTTGGGGACTATTGCAATAAACAGTCCATTGTCCCCTCTCTCTCTGTGAGTCTACACTTTGTATGATAATATTTTTTTTAATGGCGGGTTCCCTCTAAATGTCTAGCGACCACATAAACCCCTGCAGGGGTTAGGCATAAAGTAAACGTAAAAATACTATGATCAATTAAACAAAGATCATATTTTTTCATCCCCTTCATAACTTTGCTTGAAGTTGTAATTGGTTTAGCTCAAGCTTGTCGTAACTTAAGGTGGTGTTGTAAGCTCCACAACGTTACTTTTCGTTTATTTTCCATTCCTTTTGCCATAAAATAACCCCCATTTTGATTTTCAATATATTTCAAAAATAAGAATTTATCTAAGCAAATCACTAAAATTTTATCCTAAAGATCTCTGAAACTTCAGTTCCAAAACATATGTAATTGATTCTTTAATTCTTATCCAATTTTTTTAAACCAAAGCAACTCTGAAAGTATCCAAATTGACCAACTTTACTGTTCACAGAAAAGTTCCTATTTATGAAAAGAATAAAATGCTAAAATATTCATATATTCCACAGGATGAAATTCTTTAAATTTTTGTCAACACATTTCCTTTTATATGCTAATACAATTTTGCACTTTAGGTAAAATTTTAGAATATTTTTGATTTTGAATTAAGAGTTACCAAATAAATTTTTTTTCTTAAGAACACATAAATATTTGTTTTCAAGCATAGCTTTTCTACAATTAGGGTATGACGTTTACTTATCTGTTCGTATAGTTCTATTTGTTAATAACCTTTTTCTTACCAACGATTTTAGGATTCCTGTAACAATTAGTTGAATATCATTTAAATTTGCAATGACAATAAGACAGACAAACTTACATTGATAAATATAAAGTAATAACGCATTCAATATTTAGAAGTTAAACAGAAATCTGTCTAAATCCAACCCAGAATTAATTACAGGATGAATAATACGGATATACATACATTTTAAGCCTTGTTTATAGAGATGCTTCGATTTTTTAAAGTGCCTATTCGTCCTATAGTAATCATAATTCTAAAATTCAGTTGAATATTATATTTAAATACCTAATATACAAAAAATCTAAAAGTTTAAATTACATAACATACTGACTTCATAGCAATTTTTATGTATTGCTACACTTCCTAAATCATACCCAAGTGCTAGGGGAATCATCATGCCAAGATTGTACGGACAGGCGGACGTTATGTTATTCGTTATCATATTAAAAATTCCAGTTAAAAACGGTTATAAACTGTTAAAAGGTTTCTTTATTATCCTAATATTTAATGTTACTAAAAAAAAGTTATTGTCGGGCGCTTTTTAGCCTATGTCAACCTTTTTTTCATCTCAAACTTAAATTTGAATTTCTGACAAAAATTGGCCATAATTCTTAAAATTCTTTTCTTTGAAAAAATACCATCTTTTATGGAAAGGGACACGTCTTCTCAAATAAAAATACATTTTACAACATTATATTCAACTATTTTGACGAATTCGATACTAAAAAAAGTCGATAATATATCGGTAATGATTACTTTAAAATAACACTCAGGTGACATAAACTATTAACATTGCATGATGAAGCTAAATAGCATAAAACCTGTCTGGGACAAATAATACGATTTCTGAAAATTCAAAATTGTATAGTAATCTGTTCAGCCTTTTATGGGATCTTACTAAATGTACAAACCTCGACAATTTGTATTATAGGATTGAACAATTTTTCTGATTATTTTCAAGAAAAAATGTATCTATTTTAACCACCTTTGCTTAAACTTCTATCCCCTTTTTTCATATAACAAATTATATTCCAAGTTTTTTCAGCCATTTTGAACCCGCTGCGGCTGACCAATGAGAAACGAGTATTAATGATGTAATCAACCAATGAGAGACGAGTATTCAGTGCTACTGGTCTTTTCTCACACATTGGCTATATACAAGACTCACTGAGAAAGGGAAAGGAAGGGAGATAATAAAAGGGGAAGAAATGAAGAAAAGAGAGGAGAGAAAGACTTTTGATAGAAATGATAAATGAACAGATTTTAATGAACGCATAGGGCAAGGTGGTTCAAAAATTTAAAACCAGGACAATTATGTTCAAAGGTAGAGCAGCATTAATAAGCTAACAACATTTATTTAACATTAACTTACTAAATAATGCATCTGTGTGTGTAGCGAAGGAACTCGCCAATTTCTGAACCGTTATGGTTCTAAATTACAGCGAATAATTTCATAGATCCGGGGATGGTTTATAGCTATTATAAGGAAGGGTATCCCTTGCCTCCAAAGAGAAACCAGGCAAAAATAGTTTTTCTATGTTATTTCAGATGGAAGGTCGACTTCCATCTTCCCTTGTAGTAAGAGAAAAGAAATGGTCAGGTTTTAGCCTGTTTTTCGAAATGGTGTATTTATTAGTAAGAAAGAAATAGTTTTTAAAAATTTAAATTTTATCAGTAGTGCTGAGCCACTCTACAATTAGTGCCTCTCTTGTACGTATGTCCCTTAATTAAAGTAATTGTATATTAATTCTTTGTTTATTGACAGATTTTATGGATTCAAAAAAGAAAAGATTAAGGTATTGAATAAGCTACATAATAAATATACTACAGTTGGTATACTTTGTTATTGTTGGACTACTTATAGACATATTTACTCTTGTTATTTGGAAAAATTTTCGACCTCCCTAAAATGATCGTTCAGTTTTGATCAATGGTTGATATTTTTATAGGCGTAGGCCGAACATTATCAAAAACACAGACAAATATATGAGAAAAATAAATTGTAACAAATTCCATTTCAATGGTTTATGTCGACTTAACAGTATATTTAAAAGTGACATATTAACGACAATCTATTTCTCGCATGACACTATTAGAGTCCTTAATATGGTATCAAATAAAAGTATTAATAGCTGACATACTATCGACATTATGTTGTCTTAATCACACTATTCCTTCCTTTTATAAAAAGAGGCTAAAGATTTCGATAACTACTGAGCCTTCATGTCAGGTAAGATTCATATCCCGGGATAGTTTTAGACTATTTATCTGTCCTTCCTAAATTTTCTAATTCAGGGCCCCTAGATGCTATGGGCGTAGCCGCTAGTATATTTATACAATAGTTCATAGAACTTATAAACAAATGGCCTTTATTTCTTCAGAATATTATTCCCTGTTTTTTGTTTAAAGGAAGCCTGCAAGAAATACCACGCTTTAACTGCTGAAAGACTGCCACAAGTAGACCCAATACCCCAAATTTGAAGCCTTCAGCTTCTATAACAAAAAAGTTGTAGGCATTTTAAAATGACATTTTATATACAATGAAAATTTTGAAAGATTTGCAGTGCTAATGTTAGAAATTTTGAAATTAAACTACGTGGCCTAGAAACAAAATTATAAGCTTATTTTTGTCATAAATTTAGTCAACCAGTAACTAATTATATTTTTACAATAAAAATACCCATTTTTATAATCAAAATCATTAAAAAAAATTAAGTTTAACTTGCGTTGTACCGAGTGTACTGTAGCCAATCAGAAGGCTGAATAAGCTAAACAACCAATCACAGCTGAGCTTGTCTTAGTTTCCCCCTTTGTTTCCGTTTGATTTTTGTTTAAAAATGCAATTTAAATCGAATTTTTTTTCATGGATTTTGACTTTGAGATGTGGTGTTTTTATTGTAAAAATGTAATCAGTTACCTGCAATCTAAGTTTCTGACAAAGATAAAGTCATAATTTTGTATCTAGGCGACGTAATTTAATATTGTTTTTTTTCTTTTATAAGCATTGTAAATCTTTCAAAATTTTCATTGTACATAAAATGCTATTTTGAAATGCCTAGAACTTTTTTGTTATTGAAGCTGAAGGCTTTAAATTTCGGGTATTGGGTCTACTTGTGGCAGTCTTTCAGCAGTTAAAGCGTGGTATTTCTTACAGGCGTCCTTTAACATACCATCTTACCAAAATTAGGGGGTCATCAAATCCCATATGGAATTTTATGGGGGGGGGGGAGAGGGGGCTTGTATAGGAAAAAGGGAACAAAAGAGAAAAATGGGGGGAGAGGGGTTTGATTATAATAAATAAAATGAATAATTCTATGGCTTTAGAGAGAAAAATGGAATTTTTGAAATTTTTTACTGCGCCTCAAAAATGTTTTCCTAATTGACAAAAATGCCACACATACATATTACATGTAACATATGGAATTTTGTATCATTTTATTATGTTTATGATAGGGTAGTTTATTGGGGACCTTGGCGGCTAATTACTTTAAATTGCCTTTTTGAGCACAAAACCTCTTCCAGTTTTTTTCAATGAATTGAAAATGATGGGGTGGGGACAGTTTGTTTGTTTATTATTTAGGACAGGTTAGGTTATACACAGGTATGACCACCTGAGGGGTAGTCCCCGCATTTGAAAAATAATCCCCGTCTATCTTTCCAATTTTTGTTTAATCTAAATTATTATTTTATTCATTCATATCACGCATAAAAATAAACAAACAAATAAATAAATAAACAAACTATTGTAATTGCATGACGTGCAGACAAATTTTAATTATAGAGGAAATTCGTTATTAAAATAAAAACTATATCTTAAGGGATAAAAAAAATGTATGGTAAATTTATGTACAATTACATACATACAACATCACCTCTTCAGTAGACTAAGATTATTAGCTGAAAAGTTTCTTGATGCTAGATGTAACAAACCCATCCAAGTTTAATAAAAGTTTCCAAAGTTTTTCAGCCAACCGATGAGAGAATGTGCTTATAAAAACTTTGTTAAAGATCCCCTTCCTCCCAGGTTAGGAGAAAACATACAATTATACAAGAGCAAAACTGACAAACAGACATAATAACCTATCTATTGAATAACTGCACTCCAATAATGAGGAAAGAAAGCCTATAGAGTAGCTACGCAACTAAAATAGAAACTAAAGAAAGACGGTTAAAAGCCGTGGTCTACCCTAGTGGGTACTAGAGCATAACTGACAAACAGACAGAATAACCTAATTATTGAATAACTGCGCTCCTATAATTAGGAGCAAAAACCTATAGAGTAGCTACGCTGTAAAAATAGAAACTATATGTAGACGGTTAAAAATCGTGGTCTACCCTAGTGGGTTAAGAGTAAAAATACAATTATACTAGAACATGACTCTCTTTGTTATGTACTACATTTTTCAGGGAAATGTTTTCTCAACAATAAAACCAAAGCAAATACAACAGTTAGGGAGTTGAATCCATTTTTATAGAAGCAGAAATATAATCTATGATTATGGTTTGGACCCTCTAAAACTGTAATCTACCCTTCCACTTTCCCCTCTCTTGGTGAAGATATCTTCAACGCCGATACGATTTTTGAAATATAAGATTCCACTTTTGTCTCTCTTGTTGAAGATATCTTCACCAAGAGAGGCAAAAGTGGAATCTTAAATTTCAAAAATCGTATCGGCGTTGAATATATCTTCACCAAGAGAAGGGAAAGTGGAATCTTACATTTCAAAAATCGTATCGGCGTTGAAGATATCTTCACCAAGAGAAGGGAAAGTAGAATCTTACATTTCAAAAATCGTATCGGCGTTGAAGATATCTTCACCAAGAGAGGGGAAAGTGGAAAGGTAGATTACAGTTTTAAAGGGTCCAAACCATAATCATAGATTATATTTCTGCTTCTATAAAAATGAATTCAACTCCCTAATTGTACAAAGCTTAGAAAAATTAAAAGATTTTTTTTCATTATAAAATTACTACTTTGTATTATAGATAAACAGTGTAATCTAGAAAGTTGATTTAGATTTTAGATTTTTTTCTCTCCTTCGCTTAACTTTTTACTAATTTCTATCTAGAAGGTTTCATTTATAATGCTACATTTTTTTCAAAACTAACAGCTTTGCCTCTAGCCGTTAGGGGCATCGCCTATAAGGCTAGAGGGAGCACCTTTAAATTTGAATTCAATCAATAATTTTTTACATAAAGCAAAGGGAGATTTTTTTTTGGGGGGGGGGGGCAGATTGTGGTCTCCTAACTAGCCAAAAGCTTGCCACATTTGTATGACAAGTATGAATATTTCTTAGAAATTAGATCACAATCGGTCCAGTGGTTTACAAGGACAGGCGAACAAACTAACATCGTGAAACATCATATTACAGATAATGGTAAAAATAATTCAATTTACAAAGTAACATATTGCTTAAGTTCTAGAAAATCGAGGAAAACTACTTAGAAAAATCTACCAATTAAAAAACCTTAGAATATCATCATATTAAAACAAACTAGCAATATCATCAATCACCAATCATCAAAAAAGCACTGATAGGCAGGGATAAAGGAATAGGGAATGGAAAGCTTTTATTAATATTGTATCTATAAAAGGCTTGGACGTCAACACTAATATAAGACGCTGATTTTCTAGATTGAATATTAACGTATCTCTTAATACATTAAAATCTTAGAAAACTTTATCGAATTTTATTTCTAATTATTTACTTTATGTACTTAATTATTACTATACCCCTTAAAAAAAGATAATGTTCTCATAGAATTAGTTTACTATTAATAGCTCTTGGGTTATTATAAGATCTTTAATAAAAAAAACTTTCTTGTACAAAGCTACTTTAATAACGATTTTTTTGGCTGATTTTAATCATCAATTAGTCTAAAATTTACTTTGTTTGTCTGTTTTTCCTTTAATGTGTAAATCTTGGCTAATACTGAAAATTTGATGTCTGAAAAATTGACATAGAATATACGTAGATATTGTGACAGGGCAAAAATTGTCGTCAATTTAGGTTGCCAACAAGGATATCACTAAATGGTCAGTTCATTCATTCAGTAGGAGGTAAGGGAGTGGGGGTTGGGTCGTCATAACACCAGATACAATTTTTTTTAGTTCATTAGAGTACTTGATAATCTGGTGTAAGCTCCAAGTAATAATAAATCCATTGTCTGAAGCTTTCTAGTCTACCTTTGTCCGTCAGTCCATTAGTACTCTGTAAAAGAAATAGAAAATGTAAAGGATATGTGAGATTATCTCGGCTGCAATTAAAGATAAATGTTTGAAATTTTGTTCGAAAAAAGGTTTCTACTTCAGAACAGATTTGGTGCGATAGTTTATCTGTAATGAATATACTTCTATTAAAATAAGTTATTTCAATTTTAGAAATTTTTTGTAAAAATTTTAATTTCATAAATATGAAGACATTCTTATTATTGATAAATTAGCCACACACACAGTATGCTCATTGATGGTTCCTAGAATCATATGATTAATTTTAATCACATTAAAGTTACAGCTTCTTTTAGGCTATTATTGTGATGTGACTTAACTGTTATTTCAGACTTTTAGAACCCATGTTATATTTATGCACAGTAGGGTATGAGGTTTGTAACAGTTCTCTTGTCAATCACACATCACTGTGGTCTAACATCTAGTATTTATCTATCAATCTTTACCTATCTATCTTTCTTTCTGTATCTTTCACTTTTCCTCACTTTTTTACCTGTTGGACTGTCTTTCTCTAATTTTCTTTCTCTCTCTTAATATCTATCTTTTTCTTTATTTATCCAGTTTCCCTTTTCCCTTTTATGTTTATGTTTATCTATCTAATTTCTCGCTCTCTCTCTCTCTCTCTCTATCAATATTTCTCTCTATCTATTTCTATTTGTGTGTTTCTATCTCTCTCCCTCCCCTTCTATCTTTTCATCTTTTCATCTGTACATATAAAATACCTATTCATCTATCTTAAACATTTATTTGTTTTTAAATCATCTAAAATCATCTTTTATCAAACAATTGTCATTTTTTATGATATCCTGTCATGTAAAGGGATAAGACAATGGCCGATAAATTGATGTAAATTTCCAATTATGGAACACAAAATCATCCCTTTTGTAGATTACAATCAGTGGTTGAAACGTTTGGACACTCAACTAAATAAACCAACCAAACAAAAATCAAAAATTTGTTAAGCCAACAAATAAGGAAACGTTGTATAACCAGCCCAATGTCCCCTCTCTCCCTGTATGTTATCACTTTTCTTTTGGGGACAAGTGTAATAACCAGCCCAATGTCCCCTCCCTCCCTGTATGAAATAACTTTTCTTTGTTGTTTACCGCAAAATGAAATGTATCAATCTGTATCCATCTAAATGTGTGTGTTTGTATGTGTGTGGGTGTGTGTGTGTTTGGGTGTCCTATGGTGTATCAAATTGTTGATGCCTTGATTGACAACCATGAGAATAGTTTGGCACCATGTGATTGACTGACACTTGTTGCACAGATATTGATTCATATACCACTGTGCCTGCACTATGGAGTAGTACTGGATATTAAGGATAATTAGACACTGTGTGATTTACTGACACTTGTTGCACAGATATAGATTCATATACCACTGTGCAGGCACTATGGAATAGTACTGGATATTAAGGATAATTAGACACTGTGTGATTTACTGACACTTGTTGCACAGATATTGATTCATATACCACTGTGCCTGCACTATGGAGTAGTACTGGATATTAAGGATAATTAGACACTGTGTGATTTACTGACACTTGTTGCACAGATATAGATTCATATACTACTGTGCAGGCACTATGGAATAGTACTGGATATTAAGGATAATTAGACACTGTGTGATTTACTGACACTTGTTGCACAGATATTGATTCATATACCACTGTGCAGGCACTTTGGAATAATACTGGATATTTAGGTTAATTAGACACTATGTGATTGACTGACACTTGTTGCACAGATATTGATACATATACCACTGTAGTGTGCAGGCACTATGGAATAATACTGGATATTAAGGATAACTAGACATTGTGTGATTGACTGACACTTGTTGCACATATATTGATTCATATACCACTGTGCAGACACTATGGAATAGTACTGGATATTAAGGATGTGTAGACACTGTGTGATTGACTGACACTTGATGCACAGATATTGATTCATATACTACTGTGCAGACACTATGGAATAGTACTGGATATTAAGGATAATTAGACACTGTGTGATTGACTGACACTTGTTGCACAGATATTGATTCATATACCACTGTGCAGGCACTATGGAATAGTACTGGATATTAAGGATAACTAGACATTGTGTGATTGACTGACACTTGTTGCACATATATTGATTCATATACCACTGTGCAGGCACTATGGAATACTACTGGATATTACGGATAACTAGACACTGTGTGATTGACTGACACTTGTTGCACATATATTGATTCATATACCACTGTGCAGGCACTATGGAATAGTACTGGATATTAAGGATAATTAGACACTGTGTGATTGACTGACACTTGTTGCACAGATATTGATTCATATACCACTGTGCAGGCACTATGGAATAGTACTGGATATTAAGGATAATTAGACACTGTGTTATTGACTTTCACTTGTTGCACATATATTGATTCATATACCACTGTGCAGACACTATGGAATAGTACTGGATATTAAGGATAATTAGACACTGTGTTATTGACTTTCACTTGTTGCACATATATTGATTCATATACCACTGTGCAGACACTATGGAATAGTACTGGATATTAAGGATGTGTAGACACTGTGTGATTGACTGACACTTGTTGCACAGACATTGATTCATATAACACTGTGCCTCCTACGATTTATAGATCATACCTAACTGTTGCAGGAATCATCATCCATTTATATTAAAAATTCTAACATGCATTAATTAACAAAAAGAGCTAACTGTGATAAACGTATAGACGGAAGTACAAACCCCAATTAAATAAAAGCTCCTCTTTTTAAAATGTATGAATTAAAACACTTGAATCAACAGAAGAATATATATTTGAAAATAATCTATATACACACACATGTAGAAATCTGATGCAATAATCATTTCTTACATAAACCATAAGAAAGATCTTGCTATGTCTATTCTAAAACATGCTTTCTGACATTATCTTCATATTAGTAAAAAAAGACATGGCCTAAAAAAAGCAAGAGGGTGAAAGGTTAAAATAATTTTAATATTTTGTCATCACTATGCTTGTTTTTTCAGGCCGCATCTTTTTATGTTTAAAAACTAAAATTGTTCAAAATTTAAAAGAAAAAAAAGTAATATTTTTGAAAACTTTTAAGAATATGGTAATTTTTGTGAACTTAAAACTATGGTAAACAACACAAATTATCTTTTTAAGATATAAGAACAGTACAGTAATAAATTATACATATATGTTAATTTTTAAACCAGAAAAAAATATAGACATTAAAGCTATAGAAAGTTGTCAAAAATGGTGAAAAAGTTCAATAGAAGAAAAATTTTAGGGTTTTTTATTTTATTTTTTGGGGGGGAAATGGCACCACGAATTCAGACTTATTTTATAAAAATAATCAAATACAATATTATACAAAATAATGCTTTATTTACTTTTTTTATTATTTTAGGTATTTTTTCAAAAAGAAAGAGTTTTTACAATTTAAAAATTTTGACTAAACCTTCACCGGAAAGTTTATAATTTTGCATTTTTTACACATTAATAAATGAAAGTTTTGGGGTATTGGTAAATTTTTCATTTAAAATTATTTAATTTTATTTAAATGATATTGATTTTAACCAAAAAAATCTATTGAAAGTTTTCGACTTTCGAGTTTATAAATAATATAAAAAATCTACAACCAAAAGAAGACAATAACATTTTATACATTGTTCCAATTTAGGTCTATTAACAGTTTTCTATATAACTGGTTTCTCAGAAGGAGTGACCCCCAACATAATCATGTACAAAATGTTATATCTAATTTTGGTCATTTGGTAAAAAAATACAGTACAGATTTTAAAGAAATTGTTTAGTAGGCTGTGCATTCTGTCATGAGGCCGGCTAGCTGCTTCTGTACGGGTGGGGTGTGCAGTAATCTAAAAAAAAATAAATCCTTGAAAAATTTAGAAGATTTTTATCTGAATTTATGAGTACTTTTTGACAAGTAGATATCCATAATAAACATGGAGGTTAAAATAATAAAAGCTTGGCTTGTTTAATGTGTTCTAGCTCAAATTCTACCAAAGTACATAAAAAAGCAGACAATAAGTTTTCCTGAAAGTAAAGCTGTTTAAAGAGCCTATAAAAGAAATTACGTCATACAATACAAATGACCAATGATAGGTCAATACACAGACTAAATTACAAATGACATCTTATTGGACCAATAGTAGACCAATATGACGTCATTTTGTATTGGCTCTGTAAAAAGCTTCCTGAAAGTTATACCCAAATTGGTTCAGAGTTTAGCTAGATATTTTGTTCCAAGCAGAGAGGCAGTTCATATAGACACACAGACAGACATCCAACCGCTTTTGCATAATGATATGCAATTGGTGATTCCTGTAATGCCAAGTAACACAGTAAAAAAGATGCAGCTTATATTGCCTATAGAAAAAATGACGTCATACAATACAAATGACCAATGATTGGCAGTATACGTTCTTTTTTGACAAATGGTAGACCAGTATGACGTCATTTTTATGGGTACTATAGGCTGCTTTTGTAAAACATGATCTTACCTGTGACATTTCATATTCTCCTTGTTTCTAAATCCTTTCCCGCAAATATCACAGTTGTGGAGACCTACAATCAATAAAATTTATTTAATGAATGATTTTATTTATTTTTTTTGGGGGGGGACTATTTATAATACCCGTAATTTAGAACACAGTAATAGTGTCTGACTGATTATGACGTAACAAAAAAAATTTAGCCAATGAGAGGCCGTTATTGACCAATGGTAAAATTTATAGTGGCCTCTCATTGGCTATTTTTTTTGTTACGTCATAATTAGTCAGACACTATTACTGTGTTCGTAATTTATATTCTAAAAGAGCTATAAAGATATTATATTTGAAACTGTGTAGCCCCGTAAGGTTAGGCCCGATTTGCCTAAAGTTAACGGGATACAATACAGTCTATCTCTGAACCAAATCTTGCTTAATACAGTGCATGAATATATGTTCAAACGGCCTTCAGACAACCAACCCTTTAATTTTACCATCGATGTAAAGTCTAAAAGTTTATTTTTAGATCCTAAATTGTATCTTTTAAATTTGATTTTAAATTCCTACCTTGTGTATGACATCTCTCGTGGATAAAAAGGTTGTAAGGTTTGGAAAAGGATCTTTGGCAAAATCTACAATCATAACTTTCTGCGTAGGCTCGAACCTAAAAAAATCAAAATTATCAATTTGTATTTAGATGAATATAGTAAAACAAGGATGACAACATCCATTAAAACGAAGCTTTAAAATGGTAGGAAAAACGAAAATTTAAACTTGTAGAGTGTCAGAATTGAACTGAATAAGCAGAATAAAAATGTATAAGTCTAAACCAAATTGTAAGTAAATTTGTTGCGAAACTGTTTAAATACAGGATAATGTTTAAGTGTAGACTTACATTTTTAGGTCTTGATAAAAGAAATGCTTTACTTATAACATTGTACCTTGTTGTAATAGGAATCAGTATCCAAAAATCAGATGATTAGGATAATTATATTATACAAAATGTTTTGCCAAAAAGTAAAAAAAAAGTCAGCATATTCAAAATGGACGTTCAGACAATATAGGAAGCATCAGGACAATTCTGTTTGAATAGATAGAAAGAGCCAACCGTTCTGGACGGAACGACCCTAATTATAGAAAACCTTCGCTTTTAAAAATACAATTAGAGTAAGGAGAAAAATAATAGACATAGAAAGAACTTAAGATTGTTAAAAACGATAAGAAGATCGAAAGAAAGAGTAAAATAGAGTGATTTATAAAGCTAGAAAAACGAATGTGAAAAAGGGTAAGCATGGTTTATGCCTTAAAATTATGCATATCTTGATTTTAGGTCTATATCTTTTTAACCCGGGTTTAAATAGTTGCCCTGTAAAACTGCTAAAATAAATAAAAAAGTATTTAGGCAGATATATTAGGGAAATCACAAGAGACACATATTTAAGAGACAGTTGCACCTAACTTTGTATATTATTTCTTAGATTTATGGATATTGCTACATTTGAGATTAATGCTACGTCTTTGTAGGGAAATTAATGCATATTTTGACAATATTTAATATTCTTTTTTTTTGCTAAAAAGCAATAACGTTTCCCTGCCAAAGAAACTCGTTTTCCAGAGAGTTATTGACTGGTTGTATTTAAATCCGTCATGGGTATTATATATCTGTTTAGATGCCTGCCAAATACCTTTCAATAAGTACACTCGATAATCTTTACAAAGTTGGGTAGTTGCAAGCATATTTTAGTTCTTAAAAGTTTTTATAAGATTATATATTTCAAAAAGCTATTTCAAAATTATAATGGTACCCAAAGTATCATAAACACGAACCCACATTTGTTGGACTAAGAAATTGTGACTCCTTTTAAAAATAATTTATACAAGGATGGTAATTTTATGTACATCCCCAATGATGATAATCACAATTAACACTCTTGTAAATTAAAATTATTGGTTGAAAATTTCGGACACTGTCAATTGGAACCAATTAATAAAGTTTTAATAAAAGTACCCAAAATTTGTTAGCAAACAAATAAGAATAAGTCTTCATGTATATCATAATTTAAGTAAAGAAAAATATCTTTAATCTCCTAACTAGATAATCCATCTATATTGTAAATAGATGGATGGACAAAAAGTTATTCTATTTGTATATAGATTAGTCCATCTTTTTATGCATATTTAAGAATAAGAAAAAGATTAACTTTTAGGCAAAGGGTCAACGATTCATTTTTGAATAGAAATGAAGGGTTATTTAAAAAAACAAATTAAAAAAATATAGATATTTTTGTAATAAAGTCTAATTTTCAAATATGTCTGTCTTTTTAGAATACTTATATTTACCTCATATAGGAGCTTTATTACTTAAACATTATGTTAGACTTATCAAAAATTGGTTTGCCCTATTCTGCCATTTGCTTGTAGCGAAGCATAATTTTAATGTCTGTCCGTCTGTTTTCTAGACCAATGAACATACATTAAATTAAATTCACTTGGTCCTTCGGTCAGTCATTCATATCCATCCATGATTTTTGCTTCACTACTGATAAATGTTATCATCCTTGTTTTAAGAATACTTGTATTAATCCCATATATGAATATTAATATTATATGAAGTGACTGAAATTACTAATTTTAGCCCTAGGAGATGATTAGAAGATGATTATTTCTCAGCAGAATCATGCTGCGAGATCAATTCTATGTATATGAAGTGTTCTTGTTATGAATTCAAACTTTTAAATAGCAAAAATTTGTAAAATTAAGCTTGGTTGTCTAAACTAGTTGGGTAGGGGGGTCCTTCACAACTCCTTCATTATTAATTTAGTTTTAAAAAAAGGAAATTTATTGAGGGGGAAGTTTTTTTCTAGAGGCAATTTCTCTTGGGAGGGTGGTACCCTCCTCAAAAATTATTATAAACCTTCCCATGACCTATGAGAAGCTAACCTGTAAAGGGGAACCACATCGGTTTAGCGGTTTGCAAGATCCTTTGGTACAAACAGCAAACATCCTGTTACTTTATTATAAATCTTACTATAATACAATCATATGACTATAATGTCAAAATTTTATTTCATATTTTTTTATTTGGTTACATTGTTTGAATACTTTAATATTAAAATGGGTGGTAGATTGAGATATAAAGATTTAAAAGGAGAGAAAGATGGAGAGATAGATAAATAGAGAGAGAGAAAGAAAGAGAGAGAGAGAGAGAGAGAGAGAGAGGGAGAGAGAGAGAGAGAGAGACAGATAGAGAGAGAGTAAGAGAGAGGACATGAATATGTTCATTAAGTAACAATATTATATTTCAATATTCATATCAACATGATTCGAATTTGTTATGTAGATTTATAGATATAGCTATATAGTCATGGAATGTGGTACATGAAAAATGTATTAAGCTTTGGATTTTTTAAATATTATAGTTATCAATAACAATTATAGCATGCTTTTGTACAGTAAGACGACGAAAAATAATATATTAAGTCTTAATAGTTATTTGTGTATTTAAAGAAAAGAATTTTCACTAAAAAATATGAAAATAAACTAAAATTTCCAACCATTAGTTTAAATGATGTATTTTAAGAGGGTTCTTTATGAATTTAAATAAGATACCCAGGAAAAAACTATTTAACCTTAAAGTCAAGTCAAATCTGTTTACGGTGAAAGATACAGACTTTCAAAAATTCTAAATGTGTATAAATTTAGAATTGAAAAGTAAAAAGAAAAGAGAAATTGGTTTTCAATATAAAAAAGGATAACAACTTTAAAAGTAGCGAAGCACATAAATAAGAGCCTAAAAGACGGACAGACGAATATATAGAGCAGATAATTATTGTTCAAGAAAATCTTCACAAGAAATTTCAGAAGCATATCTATACTAAGTATACTTTAGTAAAAAAATAACTTTTCAGACAGAGTGAGTTTTCAAATACAAATTTCAACCTTGTATCTCTACGATAAAAGCAAGTAGATTAAATTCAGACTTATAGACAGACAGAAAAAGTATTATAAGTAAGAAATGGAGTAGCTTGGCTTAATTCAGCACAAACATTTTATGTTTCAAAATGATTAAAATCACTGAATATCTACCCCTGTTCCAAAATATGAAAAGGTTAAGCAAAGTCTTTAAGTCTGTGGAGCTATTGTTAAAATTTTAACTAGTTTTTGTCAAGTTTCTTCTTATAGTTGCCATCTTATATACTCATGTCAGCACTTTTTCATACATTTTTTCAGGGATAAATGAATATCTTATTATTATAAATAAAAAAATTATTTTAACAACAAGACTGTGCTTAACTTATTTTTGATAAAATTTGTTTATGTTATTTTAATAATACAATCTCTTTTCAAATTTAGCAAGTTGTATGTGGTTTTTCCAATAAGATCTTAGAAACCACGAGAATGCCATTATCAGGGAAGATTTACATTAGTCTTAGTCATAAAAATGTTTTTCCTTTTTTAAAGGGGGAGCTAAATACTAGAGGCGAAGCATTACATATATCCAAGAAAAAAATCTTGAAAAAATAACGGTTTTTTTTGGAGAAACAAAACCTTTTTTCCTGAATTTTTCTTATTAGTCTGAACAACTTTTTAGCTATTAAAGGCCGCACCTTTTTAGTTAACATTACTAAAGATTACTAAAAGATAATTTCCTTAATTAAATTTAAGCTCGTAAGTAAAAAATGATCCATAAGAAAAGTCTAAAAATCTTAACAGTATTAGTAAACTTTTTATCTGTGTTTTTAATAATAAAAAACAACTATTTGTATGAAATATTTTCTGTCGTTGCTTTAATAATGGAATCATTTTTATACCAAAGTAACACAATGTCTGTCTGTGTGCCTGTCTTTCTGTACCAAAGGATCTGCTCATAGGTTAAAACTATATTGGGGGAGGGTACAACCACCCTCCGAAAAGAAATTTCTCCTAGAAAAAACGGCAATAATACTAAAATTTAAAGTGAGGGGAGGTCGACTTCAATTCCTCCCCCTCCTCAAGTTACCCCTAGAGGTCTTTAGGGGCGTAGCCGATGGTTATAGAGAAACTACGCCACCTAATAGTAATAGATATTAAACGACCTACAATTTACCCTAATAATTTGAAATGATATTGAATTCTAATTTATTACAACTTCCACACCCAATTTGAATTTATCAATAAATCTATGAAATTAATGATTTTAACGACTAATCGCAAACACACACACACACACCACATCAAGACAATGTAAGGTAAATAAATATAGATGAAAATAAGAAAAATAGAAAATTTTAATAAAACAACGATGATTACGAATTCTAATAGTAACAAAACTGTTTACTATATATTAATATTCTAACCTAAATGATTATGAATTTTTTACTGATAATTTCCTTTAATCTATTTCTGATTTTTGATGATAATGATTTTATTACAAAGTGTAAATGATCCAGAATAAATTCTAGATTTATGAACACGAGCAAATATTATTGATGGATTTTTTTTCCATAAATTTTATATTATCAAAGATAAGTATAGTAAAGAAAACTACCTGACTAAAAGTGCAAATAATGCACAAAACGCGCGTATAATAAGTATTTTCCGCGCATGTTTGTGTGATACGATATAAGACCCTCCATTATGTGTGAAAATAGCATGTAAGGTAAGCTGTAAGGTTGCTAACATCTTAAAAAGGAATGTGATAAGAAGTTTTAGCCTTCTATATTTTACAGCAGCCGTGAAAATCAGGTTTTCCCCAAAACTTTTTAGACAGACGGACATTTCAAATTATAAAGTAGCTTTGTTATCGATTTTTCTCTTAAATTCGAACCTACTAAAATCTTCGGAATAAATTTCCTTATTTTGAAAGTTATGTATGGACTTTTTATAAATAAATATCTCGTGGACAATTTATTAACATTTTTGGCAGAAGATTGCCAGATAAATCAAAATTTGGACTAAATTTATGGCTTAGTGGTTTTTTTGGGATAGGTCAATTGGCCTTAGTCGTGAGTTTTTAGGCCTAAGTGGTTTTTATGATAAGAAATATAAAGAAAAAAACATCTTATCCACAGACGGACATGCATTTCTAGCGTAAACGTTTCAAACAGACGGATTTTTGGAATTATAGAGTAGCTTCTTTACTTAAGTAGACTAATATTGCTTGAGTAATACATTTTAGTTACAAGTATAAAAATAAAGATGACAACATCCATAAAAGCGAAGCTCTGATATTGAAGGACAAATGAACATTAACACTTGTAGAGTGTCAGAACTAAATAAGCAGAATATTAATGCTTAAATCTAACAAAATTATAAGTAAATTTGTTGCAAAACTGCTTAAATACATGATACTGTTTAAGGACATACTTACACTCTTAGGACTTGAATACAGATATGCTTTGCTTTTAACATAGTACCTTGAGGCTTGTTGAACTAGAAATCAATATTCCAAAAATCAGATGAATCGGATAATTCTGACATACAAAATTTTGTGGTCAAAATAGAAAAAAATCATCTTGTTTTAAATGGATGTACGGACTTTCTGGTAACGATTATAGAGTTGCTGCGCTTTTTAAGTCGTGCCTAACTGTTAGGAATCATCATGTAATGTTTAAAATTCATAGGACATTTACAACCTGTTAAAATTTACGAAAAGAGCCAACCGTTACGGACAGGCGGACCGACCCTAATCATACAAAAGCTTCGCTTTTATAAATTGTTACAATAACACATGGTTAAATATAAAAATAACAAAAAATGTAGAGAATCTTAAAACAATCAGAACCCTATGATTTTAGAAAACTTTAAATTTTAAAGGTCTAGAAATTTGGAATGCATTTCAGTAATTGACAAGAAGGAAGGGATATTGCAAGGGAAAATAAAACAGTATTTTCTTTGATGAAAATTTTAATGAGATCATTTTTTGTTCCAATAGATTATGAATGCTTCAATGTAATAAAAGTGGTCATCTTCTTTGATATTCACGTCGACATTTTGACAACAAAAATAATATTAATGCTTGAATAAAATGAAAGTTCTACGAGAAACTAAAACCCTGCGGAGACTTATCCATTCAAGGTTCTCCTAAACCTTACCTAACCTATGTTTTTTTCGTTTGGTGTCAAATTTTTAGATAGAGCGAAAATGAAAAATGGGAAAATATAATTAATTTTCTCGTATTCATTCGAATCCGGTGGATAGGAACCGGTTCTCATCCATACGAAAAAACTATGTCTAGCATCGTATTATATCCAGTTTTCTACGAATATAGAAATGTACAATCATAAGATTAAAACTGGTTTTTTTAGCCGGTGCCTTCGGCACCACGGGGCTCAAAAAAACTAGTTTTAATCTTATAATTGTATATTCTATATCCGCGGAAAGCCGTTTATAATACGATACGAGAAATAACTATTCCATTGATCTATCCCCATATCCCTCAAAGTTTGGCATCCTTCACATATAACCCAGCATTTATGGTTTCATGTAGGTCAGAGTTGAAATTCTTACCAGATGATTTGTGGGGTGTGTATTCATTTCCGCAAGTGTATCTCATTTAGTAAACCGCTAATTATTAGAGTAAAACACTAGAGGGAGAAGGGGTTATAAAACTGCAATTCCCCATCCCAAGGACACTGTGCCGACTTTCAATTGGGTCTTTGAAATTCAACGAATTGCGTCGGGAATATAACACAGCCAAATCTTTACAAAAGAGCAAAAAGCAATTTGCTAGCAGACGTAAAAAGTCCTTAACCCTTACAGATCGGGGGGGGGGGTCATATTGACCCCCCCCTCTAGTTTTTTCAATGTCATTTTTTTTGTAGGTAAGATGGAGAGCTGTGACTTCATGACTTTTTAAGTTTAGTAATTATGCGTCGGCAAGAGTTGATTTTATTAGGATATCTGGTCTGTGTCGGTCGTGGTGTCCGGTCAAAGTCGGTTGGGTAGCACCAAAATTAAAAAAAAATTCTAAATAAATCTTAATTTCTACATTATGACTTTTGTGTATAAGGTAGAAACCTAAAATTTTTTTGGTGAATACTGAGATATCAATGACCTTATGAGAAAAGTGGTGCTATGCCCGTTTGACCGCACCCTGACCGACTTTATGACCGATTTTTGTCCGGCTTTTACTACAGACATATATCATGTATATCATGGCTTCTATTACAGCTAGAGACATATAAATTTTTTTGGTAAATTCTTGAGCAACAATAAACAGATAAAAATATTAATTGGCGCCGCCAACCGCCGTTTTACCGCCGTAACCGCCGAAAATGGCGGTTTCCGTTATTTGCGGTTTTTCGGCGATGATCAGAAAAAGTAATTTTTTTGTTATGAAAAATAAAAGTTCGTCCTAAAATTTGGTCATCCTAGCTGCAAAATTAGCTGCTCTACAGCTGTTTTAAAATTTAGCGGCTGGCCGCTAAAAAGCGGCTAAGGAGCGGCCTGGCCGCTATGACTAGAAAAAGTAATTTTCTCTAAAAATACACATGAACCACCAGAAAAAAATTTTACGTCTTTATCTGTAACAGAAGCCGAGATAAAGGGGGGGGTCAATATGACCCCCCCCCCCGATCTATTAAGGTGGGAATAGGGGCCCGATCTGTAAGGGTTAATAGGGGGATCCTGGTAGTTGTCTGGTTATACATCTATACTTTAAATTTATTTGCTAATTATTACAACAGCACTAAACATCCCCTCTAATTTTAATGCTATTGTGTTTCTTTGCTATCATTGTGATTATATGCGGAGGTGAATTCACACCTAAGATTATTATTAGAAGAAATGTTATAGAAACTTTAAAGACGTACCTTTTTTCAAAAAATTATTTTAATAGGACAATAGAAGATTTAGGAAACAAGATGCATTAACATTAAGAAAAGGAAAAGAAAATGAGAGAAAAAAAAAAAGTTGCATAATTTTTGGATTATTTTCTTATATATCATTGATTTGAAATAGGCTATTAGATAAATTTTCTTCGAGGAAGAAAGTAATATTTCAAACTTTTAAAAAGCAATGTTTATGATAAAGAAACAGGATGTTTGTCTGTCTGTACCGAGGAATCGCTAAACCGATATGGTTCTCCTCTACTGGGTAGCTTCTCTTAAATCCTGGGAAGACTTATAACTATTTTGGGGAGGGTACCACCACCTTCCAAGAGAAATTTAAATTTTTTAAAAATCTAAAATAAAAATTAGGTTATCAAATTCAACTTTCCCCTCTTCTAGTGCTCCTAGAGGCTTCTAGGGGCGTATCCACCAGTTTAAAATATAAAGTATCTAATTTTGACCACAAAATATTGAAATATGAAGTTTACATGTATCTAAACATACCACAGAGGAATTTAGAATTTTGGTAAAACATCTCCCATGATATATTTCAATTTAGAGAAGGTTTTTCATCACATTTGACCTTTTACCACATATTTATAAACTTTGGAATTTAGAATTCTTGTCAAATTCGAATACTTTCCACAAATAAGGATGTTCATTCTGATAAGTTTTTTATTAAATTTGGAGATCTTAGAATTGACCTTTTAATTTAAAACCTTTCACGAGGATTCCAGCAACAATAAAGCGTTGCTGCAACTGTATTATAATTAGTAAAAAGTCCTTATGGTTTTAAATATGAAGAACTAAGTTTTTTTTATATAAAATTGTTATATGAAAGAATTGTTTTTCTAAGTTTTTGATATGGCGATTCTTAGGAAAATTAAAAATAATGTTAAAAGTGAAGCATCTCTACATTTACTCCCTAAAAGGAAAATAATGACATACTTCATCCTAGATTTTGCGCAATTTTATTGTCATTTTACATTTATTAGAGAAAGCTCTTTCGTTTGTCTTATTTGTAAATCTTTTTTTATAGAATTTTTTCATCCTTGTTAATTAAAATTCTAGATTTTCATGCTTAAATTACTTAAAAATCAATTTTACAAGTAATTAAAACAAAACTACATAAAATATAAAATGAATCGAGGATTTTTTATTCAAATTTTTTCATTGTTTTGGCCATAGCAGGGAAAAAGGGGAAGTAAATGAAATAAAATTATACGAAAAAAGTCAAAAGCGAATCCTTTGTGTGTTTGGGGTATGTCAGACCTTGCAACGACGTAAAGAATGGCTCATTACATAATTAGGCTTGTTAGAATCTACCTATTAATTTCAAACCGTGAACCGTGAATGTTAGAATGTCAGAATGGCAAAACGAACATTAAATTCTAAGCTAGTTTTACAACAAATTTTGATTTAAAAGAATCATTCTATTGATTTGAAACAAGGGCTTTGTAAAGATTATACAAAGGTGTTTGTCAAATGTGGATGTTCACTATTTGTCATCAGGAGGGCGTCAAAACACCCTTGCAACATGAATCATTTAATCATTATTGATATACTTATTTCTTTATTTAAGTTTCACAAAATGAATGTTAATTTTTCCAAGTATATCATGACATAGAAATATGCTAATTAGTAGTTTCAATTAAATATCCAAAATTGCGTGATCTTCGAGACTTGTGAGCAAAAATATTTTGCGCATTTTTTGCTCAATAAAGAATTATTTTAATAATTCAATATCATGGTTTTATTTGGGGCTGACATGATCTAATAAAGATTAAAAGGTAAAAAAGGATGATTTTGTTTAAAAGAATCATACAAAGCATATAATGAAATATTACATTGAGTAATAAAAACAAAATTTAAGAAAAGCTTTGCGTATAATTGAAAATTATAAGCAAAGCCATAAGTAAGATTGAAGGGGCTGAAAAATAATCAGTGTACAGTACACCCATCTCCCTTTACTTTAAGGGTGGTTCAAACGATTCACACACCCCCTTTGCCAAACATACAGGGATAATACAATGGTCAATAAATGATGTACATTCCCAATGATAATACATAAAATTTATCTTTAGCGTAAAATTAGTGCTTGAAAAGTTTGAACACTTACCTTAAAAACCAACCAATCAAAATTTACTAAAGTCTCCAAATTTATCAAACCGAAGAATAAGAAAGAAGTCCTAAAGGTTAAGAAAACGCTATTATAAAACTTTGGGGACTAGTCTAATAAACAGCTCGTTGTCCTCTCTCTCTCTGGTGCAAATTGCTGATTATTAGGCAAAATGAGCAAAACTCAATGTAAAATAAAAGTTCAAACATCAAATGTAACTTTTTTCTTGAAATTGAATAAATTAGAAGGCTACACACAATATTTGGACATTAAAAAATTTAAAATATTTGGACAAAGGTGTAAAATTTGCGAATCATCTTCGAATAAAAAAGTTTTTTTTATTTCATGGTTTTTGCTAATTTATCTATTCAGAAAGAAAGAAAAAAAGTTAAAATATGCTTTAGAAAGTCAAAATTTCTTCTGTGCAGAGCAAAAAGTTAAATTATTCATAATTCATAAATAAAGGATTAAAGCATGAAATATTATATTTTTGCTTTTTTTGTTTCATCAAATACAAAATTGATAAATAAACAAAAAGATTTAAAACAAAGTTATTTCAACTGAGAAAATTTTAGGCTATGTAGAAAATCATTTTCTAGTATGGCTTCGTAACCGATTAGTATCCTCTTGATTAAATCTGGTTCTCAACAATTATGAAGAATCATGTATAGCATCGTATTACAGAAAATTTTCCACGGATATTAATTAGAAATTATAAAATTAGTATCAGTTTTGTTAGTCCAGACCTAACTAAACTGGGTTTAATCTTAAAATTTTTCATTTTAAAATCTGCTGAAATCTGTCTACAATACGATGCGAATAGCATTCTTAAATTTTTTTTTGTAAAAATTTGTTTTTTCATAAGTGATATTTTATTTTCATTTCCGTGGATAGTTAAAAGATATCTTTATTATATCAAACAAATTAACCAAAATCTAATCCTGAATAAGGGTTATATATTAAGAGATATAAGTTTTCCGGAATTTTAATGTAGGGAGTAGATTTGAAATCTGCATCAAATTTTAAGGATTTTTTATAAAATTCGTTTTTTGTAAAATTCTTTATCTAAAAGCGAAAATACATTTTAAGTTAATTAATTTTGACCAATAGGATAGGTGGATTTTAAACTACCTGCGCTCTAATTGGTTGAATGATGTACGACATCCAATCAGAGCGCAGATTTTTTAAATCCACCAATCACAGATGCCAAAATTAATTAACTTAATTTGTAATTCCGCTTTTAGATAAAGAATTATACAAAAAACGAATTTTATAAAAAATCCTTAAAATTTGATGCAGATTTCAAATCTACTCCCTACATTACAATTCCGGAAAACTTATATCTCTTATTATATATGTAATTTATAAATGTTTAATCCATGTATAAATAATGTAATTCATATTATCAGGTGAGACTACAATTCTGCAAATTATCATTTTGTCTGGTTATCAGAGAAGCATTTCATAAGAAAATAAAATACTGCTCCCATACGAAAAATTGATATATATCCCCAATAATGATAATGAAAATTACCCATTCTGTAGATACAATTAGTGGTTGAAATTTAATAAAAGTCCCCAAGGTTGTTAAGTCAAATAAAAAGAAAATGCTATTATAAACTGTGGGGAGTAGTGTAATAAACAGTACAATATCCCCTTCCCCCCTGCGTTGCTATTGTGATTATGTGAAACACTTGTGTTTAATGAACCTATGCGGAATTGAAGACTTACCCTAATACCGACCGTATAAATGTAATTTAATCTTGGAGTAATCCATTCTATATAGCTAGTTAGGATAACGATTTTATCACAAGTTCGCACAGTTTGGCAACGTCTTTTAATATGTAAGTGGACCTTCCACCCCCCTCCCCTGTCCCTTCAAAATACGTCGGGGAATGTGATATAAGAAAAGTTATGTGATATGGTAGTTTCCTTTCTCTTTCGTTAAAATCTTTTAAATTTTTAGGGATGTTTAGGGATAAGAACATGTCAACGAATGGACAATGAATCCATACCCTATTATGACATACAACATGTCCCTTTCTGTTTTTAGAATGGAAGAGGGTAATTTCAGTCTACTTACAATTTAAAGGATATTGATAAGAATTTAAACGATCAAGTAATATTACATTTAACAAGGCCAATAATTATATCTTACATTTTCCCACCTTATAGCCTACTAACGTTATCTAAATAGAGCAGCTTCTCTTTAGCTATCTTTGTCTGTATGTCTACTACATTTGGTACAAGTAATACATGCACTTATTAATATGAGGTTTTGTGAGTTTCATAGCTTTAATATTAAGAATGAAATGAATCACATAAAAATATTTAGGCTTATTTATTTCAATATAGGTGTTTTTTCTATTTTTGTAGGTATGCCTATCTTTAATGCAGGTAAGACTATCTTACTTGATAGGTTTAGTTATATAGAGTTGCTTTGCATGTCATTTGAGTTTTGCCAATATAATGATTAAAAAAACAAAATAAAGGATTTCCATCACGTTATTAATTAAGGATGGCAACATTTATAATGCCTGATCCTTCTAGTAATCATTATGAAATTAGATTAGTTAAATAAATTCATGGATTCTCTGGTTATGATTTTATATGTAGTTACTTCAATTTAACATCATTGTTTGATATTGATAAAACGATTCTAACATATCTTAATTTATAAATAAAGCTAACCGATATAGACATGCAAACCGTCAAATTATAGGAAACCTTTGCTTTTGAAGTCTAAGTAGAAATTTTTAAAATAATAATAAATCGCCAGCTAAAAAAATCTAGCAATCTAATATATGCAATTTTCACAGCATGACGTAAGTATGGGAAACAAAAGTTGAAAAAAAGGCTTTAAAATATTTAATAAAATTTATATTGGTATTTAACATTTAGGAGCACAGCTACTCGTTATTTTAGATTGTGATTGTTAAACTAACGTTACGTAATTTTTAAGCATATCAATAAATACTTCAATGCTTTTTATATGTACTTGAGTCTACGCTCCTAAAGGCCTTGAAAATGTTTGTTTTTTTAGGACGATTTGTTTTGAGAGAATCGCATAAACCTTCCCTCTGAAACTAAGAGCTTCACAGCAATGAAGAACTATATCGGTTCAGCTTTTAGCGAGATCCTTCGATACAGTTAGACAACCTTTCATTCTTATATAAACTATTGAAATTTAAATCGTGTTAAAATTCACTTTTGCATTTCTTTGGATTTTTTGTTCTAGATTTTGACCATGCCTGTAGAACAATATTGAACCATTTTAGATTTATTGTTTCAAAACATTAAATTTCGTGTTAAGTATTACATCAATATTGAGAGCCAGATCTATCAGGGTTAAAAAGATATTCAAGACGATAAGGTACACTAAAACAATGCAATTTCATATTGAAACTGAAATTTTCGTCCATTCTTTTTTCTATTCAAAACATATTTCATTGAAAAATTTATGGTATAACCTGTGTATTTAATTAAAAAAAAAACATGTAATGAATTCGAATTTTTCTTTTGCAGAAAATCTTCGAAGAACTCTATCCCTGTAATCTCTAAAAATTGAGAGTATCCCATGTCAAAAAAGAATTTACTTTTCAATATTGAAAATACGATACCGTTTTATTTCACACAATCTATAATACTACTATACAGGGCAACTTAAAGGGTGTCTGAAAGTCCGTCCATATGTCAATCAGAATAAAACCTATATTATATAACATTTTTTTCTTGTAAATTATGAAAACAAGAAAGTTAGTATAAAAATGATGAGACAAACAAAAAAAAATCAAAACTTTTTTATTTCATTAAATAATATTATTTTTAGATGTAAAAATCTGCATATTTGTGTATTTATCAACTTATTTTTTTAACAAATTACAACGCTCATGGTAAGATAAATTTTAGACCTTAAATAGCTACAAAACCAATAGTGGCATCATACTGTTGGGTGTAACAAAATGTAGTATAGCTTCGCTACAAATGACATAAAAACCAACCTTCATAGATCTTTTTCTACCAATGAGTTTAGCCTCGTATAGCTCAATTGTGCAGCTAACAGAAAACATCTAAAAAATCAAATAACAAGATTAGGTTTCAGAAAAACTGGCGCCTCTTGAATTTAGAAAATCTACCAGTTCCTTTTACTGAACTTGCTAAAAGGTATGTAGTGACGCTCGGAATTAGTCTTTAAAAAATTCTCTACTAGGGAATTATTAGGTTTTGTGATAAATTAGATTGGTAAGAATGAGCCTTAAAAGAAGAAAAAATATTATATTTTAATTAAACTTAGCTTTTACGAAATCTTTTACTTAATGAAAGCAAACTAATGAATTTTTAGTAATTATGTATAAATGTATTTATTTAAACCCTTAGGCGTTTTTACACATAATTATTTTAACTTTAAGCAACTTATGCATGTTTAATTATCTACTTCCCCCATAAGTAAGTATTCCTAAAGTATTTGAATATCTAGAAAAAAAATAATTCAATGCAAATTCAGTGTTATATTGATAAAACTTTTATATAGACAATAAATCCTTAGAATTTTTTTCTGGAATTAATTTATGATATAGGTTTTTAAAAAATACAATAATATGCATATTTATAATATTGTGTAAACCTTAACTATTAATTAAGAATTAGGTATTAAAACTTTTCCATTAAGAATCGAACTATAATAAAGGTTAAAAAAATGTGCAAGAATAATCCTCACTCTAATGGGTGGTGTCAAGAGTAAGATATGAAGAGAATTCCCACATTTTGGTTAGGTAATCATAGGATAATGCAATAGGGATATAGATAACAAATAAAAAGCAACCTTCCGCAGTTAGTATAATAAAAAATTGTCTAAAATATGATAAGATACAAGATTTTCCAGTGTGGCACAGAACCAGTTGTAATCCATGGAATATTAATCGGTTTTAAAGCCATACTGGATATATCTTTTTACAGATTTAAAAAAAAAATACCTACATAATTGACTATAAAATCAATCTTTTTCAAAATTCTTTTATTTATTATAAATACTTGGGAAGAAAAGGCTTAGATTGATTCAATCGTTATTATCACGGTTAAATCAATAAAGATAGAATCTTATTACTATTTTACTGTACTATTTGATTTTAAGAATACTTTTCTGCCCCTATCAAAATAACCAATACCACACACATATAAGATTCAAGGTTTTTAATACATTTTTAAAGAACTTTTTAAAAAGATCCTTTTTATTGTTATTTTTGTTACATATAGACCTAATTTATAGTTATAGGTCATTTATGGATAACTCAACCAAAAAAACAAAAAAAGATACATATCAATTCATATATTTTTTTTAATTTAACAATAAATGAAAATCATAGATTCTAAAACAAAATTAAGGCCGTTCCTTGTATTATGAACCCTGACACCCATATGTGTGATTGAATATTATCACCCATCCACCCAATAATAACAATCATAATCACTTTAAAAATAGATTTGGCTACACAGTTATATAGGTGGATACCTTAACCAATATCACGCAATCCAATTAGTGGCAGCTGAAGAGAAAAAAAGGGCGGGAAAATGTTCCACATATGAACTAAAAATGATTACCTTGTGACAGATGACTTTCCTTCCAAAAAAAAGCAGGTATATATTTTAATCTGTCTGAGTTGTAGTGGGCTATATAATTATAATTTGATAGTAATGAACAAAATATTTAGTATTAGCTCGTACAGCCTAGGTCCTAACTGGTATACTGGTCTTACGCGCTCCTAAAAGGCTCCCCGCGCCCTTTTTTGGGACACCCCTCAGCCCCCCATGTACCTCTCAAAAGCACTTTTAGATAAGATATCTCTGAAAAAGGACCCCTATTATTTCTTACCCACCTCCCTTTTGTATATTTTTCATTAGTTATAAAATACATAACGTGCTTTATGGAAAATGGGGGGGGGGGGTGTATATTTCCATAGGGGATGGTAAAGTTTAGGGCGCGCCGTAAATGTGATGTCAATGGCCCAAAAAGTGCTATCGCATTTCTCCCCCCTCCCCCTTTACCTTTTTCTCCCATACATGTGTATATGTCTTGGTTTTGGCGGCATCTCACAACGTAGGGAGATGTTGATCTTAATTTAAATAAAAAAAATTATAAAGTACTCTTGTAAATTATGTAACACAATAAAAAAAGAAAAATTTTATAGAGAAATTAAAGAAATGATAAAGATTTTAAAAAATTAGAGAGATTTTTATCCAATTTAATTAGGAAAAAGGAGTTTTTAAAGAAGTGATTATAAAGATGCTAAACTTATAATACTGTCCCTAATTGTATTAGGAATTACATTTTAAAGATCCAGTTGGTAAGATAAAACAAAATCAATGTCAAACATGTCAAACATGTCAAAAATGGTCAATATGGATTTTTCAAATTATACCTAATAGTAACAGATATACAGTTACAAGGTTTTAATTTTCTCAAAATTGGTACCATTTTGAGAACAAAATGCAAAGCTGTACGTCCCCGAAGGCGCGATATATGTGTATAATGAAAAAAGATTTGTAGTGTCTATGTATGTACATTATTATGTACACTATTACATACATTTTATACATGATCAAACATAATTATTTTTACATATAAACAAAAGGAAACTTATAACAAAAAAAGGATATAAATATAGAAAAGTAACATAATCGATGTCTGTCTGTCTATCTGTACCAAAAGATCTTTCTACTCGCTGAACGATATGGTTCTCTCTAACAGTAAAGCTTCACTGAGGTCCTGGTAAGGTTTATAACTATTTTAGAGAAGGCTGCTACCACCCTCACAAAATTGGCAAATGGCAAATAGAAAAACTCACAAAAAAAATATAATGGCACCCTCTTCCCCTCTACAAAAATTGCCATGTTCATTTCTTAATTCTATTCTTTACCTAAAAATCAAATCAACAAGCAAGTGTATCATCTATTTATAATCATGTGCTCATATACAAATTTATAAAAAGATTATACAAAATTTCGAACACAAAGAAAAATTATTGATACCATGATGAAAACTGTTTGGCATACAGTTTAAGAGATTTTAAGCATCACACAAAGGAAAATATCTATTACATTAAGAACACAATAGGAAAAATCCAGGGCTCGGCAGCCGCGCCGCATGTAAGCCTTATATCTATAAACCCGCCTGTGATCAAAAAATAATTTCTATTTAGGAGCAGGTTTAGACATCTGGCTGAAAACAAAGTTACAAAATGACGATTTTACTGAGGCTTACGCAACGCTGCCGAGCCCTGGAAAAATCCTTTTATTGCTCTAAAGTAAAATTTGGCGTAATGCCATATTCTTAAGTACCACACAACGCGACAAATTTAAAAACTCAAACATTTTTTGCTTAACACTTAATATTATTACTTTACATAGTTATAGAAAAGGTTTAGTTTTTACCAGATTTTCAAAAAATTTTAATTTATATTTTTGTCAGGTTTCAACAAATCAAGGTTGAAGTTATAATAACTGCAGAAAAACTATTTTGCTTTAAACTTGTGTACTAGTCAGAAATAGTTTTCAAAATTCCAGATGTCTATATTTAGTTTACGAACGAAGGAAATGTGATATTTATTCAGCTGCTATTAAAAAGGTTCACTAATTTAGACCATCTAGAGACAGAGAGGGGCTAAAAATAGCTTTCAACCATTCCATGACTTAAATCTGAAAACATTACAGGACCCATGTGAAGATTAAAGTAGAGAACCCAATCGGCTAGGTGATCATAAGCTTCAGACAAAAAAACCTTACCACTTTAAATAAAAGAATATAACTTCTATAACTTAGTCAAATAATTTACCTAGAAAAAATATAAATCTACACCTTTTCCATGACATTAAAGTAAGTAATGGGAAATAAACTAATCCTTTACTTGCAAATTTAGTAACAAGGATGATTAGTGATTACGTCATATAGAAAGATGGCTTTTAAACAAATGATTAAAAATTATATTTGTCAATTTTTCTCTAAATTGATATTAACTTTCTGAATTATCTTCTTTTTGTAATTGTTTTACACTTTGCCCCTTGACATCTCCTTGATATTGCTTACTGATAGGTAAACAAACGGGATAAGACTTTTAGAGTAGCTATGCAACTAAAAATAATAAAACCCAAGGAATGAGACAATGGAAGATAAATTGATTTGCAGCCCATAAGTAGAAAAAAATCATTGCTTTAAAATTTTTTACACCAACCGATCAAGATTAAATAAAAGTACCTAAAGTTTTTCAAGTAGGAATGTTGTTTTTTATGGTCAGTTTTATTTCCAGTCCAATGTCCTTTCTTCCCTGGTAAAACCTAACTTAATACAAGACTCAATATTTACCATTTATTCACTTCTTTCCGTTGCATTGAAAGTAATAAGTATTCAGAAAAAAAGTGATGTTCTATTTAATATTCTCTAGTTTCAATAGAGAAGCGTCTTTATAAATCACTTTGTTAGTCTGACTGTTCTTGGGATGAAACTTTAAAACTAACGGTGTCTTTATTAATATCATAAATATCGAATTTGTAATGGGAAAAAATGAAATAAATGTCTGATGAGGTCCATGAAGATTCCTATTACCAATTAGAATCATTTACATATGACTTTGTCAGTAAATCTGTTTGGCTGTTCAAATGATTTAGAATAATGTTTTTTTTATAATTATAACCTTTGCTATTTCAGCTTGTTGTCACTCTGAACTTTGTTTACCTTAAAAAAAACAGTTATATATCTATCTATCTATCTTTTAGCTGTTATTTTTAGATTCCTAGTCCCTTCCAATTCCTAGTTTTGTCATCCTTAAAGCACAGTAATAAGTTTTTATGTTTTTGTTATTTTGTCGCAATTATATTTGGTAAATTTGTTAACTATAAATCGGCGGGTATGATTTACCCCCCCCCCCCCCATTCCTCCTGCAAATGCTAATTTTCACAATTTTTTTTCTTTTCTTTTTAGTAAAGTTTTTGTAATTCCAAATTTCCGTTCTTTCGTCTGTATGTTTTCTCAGCTGCTATAGGAGATATACGACCAATGAGCATCCAGGACAATAATTTACTTGGGCCTCAGTCTCTTTGTAATGCTCTGATGATTATTTTATTTCTGTAGTAAAAGATTCATTCGCTCATCTGCTATTCACGATAAAAAGGTAATTTTGCTAATAAGAAATGAAAACGCCCGCAGATAAAGAGTTAAATGGTTAAATTGGTTAAATAGTAAAGACATATGAGGGGCCATAAACTTTATGGGAAACAGGGGACAGAGAAACGTATGTTGACAAACAGACAAAATTACTGGTAATTTAATCGTCTCCTAGACATTAAAACATTCGACCATAGGCTTTCAGTGTGCATATTAGGGATCTTAAGGGATAATACAATGAACTGGTAAGTTATACCCCTAATTATTAATTATTATTAACAAAATTAACCCTTCTCTAGCTTAAAATCATTAGTCAATAAATTTATAAACTGCTGGGTTAAACAACACAAAATTTACACTGCAATGCAATACATGACATAAAAAAACATGCAAAAGTTAGCCTTTTTTAGTGTATCCTGTATGACGCTGTTTATGTGTCCTTCATGATTGATTTTAGGAACAGTAATCTCTATTTTTGAAGATTTTGAAGATTACTTAGTTTTTCAATTGAGCAAAATTAAATGAAGTATTTACCAATCGGTTACAATATTAGGTACACATCTTGAATATTTGAATTTCGACCAGATTGAGATCCTAATATAAAATATGTTTAGACAACGTCTTACAAACAAGTATATTTTTTTTCTGGAAATTCCGGAGACGCCTTTACCTATAATGTCACTCGCCTTACATAGCTGCAGCATATTATTTGGCAATTTACCTCCAAGCACATTATTTGAGGAAGATGGGATATATTTTGTATGCTTATCGTAGGTTGGGTTATTAAAAGTCACAAAAACTCCCTAGGAAGAGAACCTAGTGGGGAAAAGGGACCTCAAACGTGCTTTTTCATTATAATGAATTATTACAATTTATGGGTTTTTTAACAAGATGTAGGTTGAGTAAAAGCACCTATTGTTTAACCTTGTAGTAAATAATTCTTGACGAAAACAAGCTTCATTATTTTGCTTTAACCCTTTTACAATCTTTTACAAATTTTACCTAAACCTCAAATGACAGTAAAATTAAGAAATATTGTAATTGAGGGTTTCAATGTTTTTCTGTAGCAAAGCTACTCCATAATGAGGGTATGGCCGAAAGACCGTCGTTCCGTCTATATAATAGCCAAAAATTGTTTGTTTGTTGATGTATGTAATAAATTTGCAAACATAAAATGCTTTCATTAAATGGACTTTAATGATTTAATGACCATACCAATAAATATACGTGGGTATTATGAAAAATTGGGGAAAAATTGTCGTCAATTCAGGTTGCTAATATGGACATCACTTATTAGTCAGTTCGTTCATCTAATAGAAGGGAAAGGATGGGGTAAAGGGGTGGATGGGGGGATCGTTATTTAAATAAATAAATCCATTACTATACCTTTCAAAATTATATTTTTACTGATTAATACTTTACTGTTTGTTAAACCAAATACGTTGTTGTCTTTTTCAAGACATTTTAAATCAGCGTTTCGGAGCCGGAGCCGTATTTTTTGTTAAAAACGGCTCCGGCTCCAGATTAGCTAAAAATGATTTTTTAAGTAATATTATAATTTGGCAACGGTCTATTTCCATATAATAAACTGAAAAACTATTTACTTAACAAATAGACACACCTCCTTCTATTTTTATATAGCTTTAATAAAATAAAAGCAAATATTTTATATTATTTATTTTATTTTATCAAATTCAATAATGAACAAAAATTGATATATTAATTTTAAGGTAGAAGCCGGAGCTGGAGCCAGAGCAGGAGCCGGAGCTGGAGCCGCATCAAAATTAAACGGCTCCGAAACGCTGTTTTAAATGATTGGGTTCTGCTTTTCAGGGAATCATCCTATGATATATAACTATGAATGTGTTGAATAACAAATTAAGAATATTAAAATAACCTCTTGATTCTACCTTGTTTTTTTTGCAGTTTATATTTAACTAGAGACCAACAACTTTTAGTGAAAATCCCTTAAGACTAGAGCCAAACTTTTATCTACTTAAATCTTTGTCTGTTCTGTTATCAACAATTACTATTCTACTCAATCTATCCGCTATAATTCCGCAAAAAAGTACATTTGCAGGAAAAAAAACACAAATATTTCATGTGTTTTTTAGGCCTTTTGAAGGCGCATTAGAAACGGGTTAAAGAGGGCAAAAAAAGTTGTGTTGTATAGGATGCCATTTACTAGATCATTGGATGCATTGCGCGGTTTTTAACAATACATTTGACTAGAGCGGCTAGAGCAGCTTGCTTATCATTACGATGTAAAAGAGTATTGGATAAAGTTTTTCTCCTGCAGCTAGTATGTTAAAACATTGCTTCTATTTTTAAAAGCTCTTTAAAGTGCCCTTAGAAAAGGGGAAAGCTTTAAAAACTGTTGAAAAAATAAGTATCCCGAATGATGTCATATTAGAATAATCCATACTCTAATATGACGTTAGTTTGGATACTTTGGCCAAAAAAATTATTTATCACCATTTTTATTGGCACAATAAAGAGCTTCCTATATTTATATTGTCAAATTAAGAATAGATTCTGGAAATAATTTTTAATATCCTAAATTTAACCCATTTTCGACACCATTCAAATGTATTAGTACATTATAATTAGAAATAATATGATTTTAAAAACTGTTATTGTTACTGCAAAAGCCAGAGCTGTTTCAAAATAAAAGTAGATTGACATTTTTAACATAAAGCTTGTTGTTCAAAATTACCCACTCTTAAAAATGCTTTTACATTTTTCAACTTGTTCAATACAACTGAATTTTATGTGTTATTGTTGTACGTCTTTTTTTCATTAAACTTTTAGAATACCAGTATTATATACAAAAAGAGTTTAATAAAATTATTCAGTATATAATTTGCACACTATAAGTGAAGTGACGGGTAGCTTAAAGTTTAAACTTACTATTTGTTTTGAATTTTTATAGTGGGATATGACACATAATATATTTTGTAGGTTACCTGAATTTTTTCCCCAGATTTATACTTTTACTGCACTATTCGTTGCACTTTCCTAATATTCAATGAGCAATGTCTTTTAGTCTGTTATAAAAATAAAGGTAATATTTATTCTAACAAATCTATTATACATTCCTACTCTATTAAAACACCTCTATTGGTCAAATAAAGTTGAATCTTTTGCATAAATCACAACTTGTGTGTGTGTGTATGTGTGTGTGTTTGGATTCTTTTAAATGTTTCTTTTATCCTTACGACTTTCCTCAAGTTTTTTGGAAAGTCTGTCTTTCGGTAACGCTTTTGTTTCAACACGTAGCAGAGTTGGTTTGAATGATTGAAGAAGATTTAAACTATTTAATAATCTTAAATGACAGAATATATTGGCATCCTACATTTTTAACAAAAAGAAAACATAAAAGTGTAATACAGAAATATTTCAAAGGATTTAACCTGGATAATTTTTAAAGACATGATACGCCACGAGATCATATTTGGTGTATCTCTGAACCAAAGCTTGATAATAAAATACATGATTATACGGTCCTGAAGACAACCAATTACTCATTGATTGTACGACCTTTGTTTGGCTGTCCAAACGGTGCATAGTATAAGTTACCTATTCTGACTATAATAAGAGGTCATAGCTGACATAATATCGACAATCTAATGGCATTATAACTACATACTTTTGTTGACATAATAACGACAAAATATTTTAAAAGAAAGCAAGATAAATAAAACACAGAGGTTAGGAAAGTGCATTGAAATTAAAGGCCGTAATCCTAGAAATATTGGCGGACCTCTTTCTCTTTTTAATTTTTTTCTTTCTTTTTCTACAGGATGGTAGGGATGGTATAGTTGGTAAAAATTCGTTCAGGCTTATAAACAGGAGGATGTTCTAGATTGTTTTTTAGGGTAGATTCTGTTTATCAGTATTTTCAGCAAAAATATAACTCCAACTTTTCTAATGATAAAGTTATCTTTTTCACTTGATTTTTGGAATATAAATTCCTAGTACTATCATGTATAATGTTTTAAGTAAAGCATTCATTTTATCATGTAAGTATAACCATTTTAAGCATCCTGCATAGAATTTTTATTATTAAATGCGTTGCTACTCTATATTTGTTGATGTCCATTTGTTCGGCATTTTGTTCTTTTTTATTAATAAAAACTGGCATTGCCAATTATTGGAATCCTCAAATCCTCTATCAAACTCCTTAATACAATTAAATGTCCTATCACAATTTCTCTGTATTTTCTATCTATCTCTCTCCCTCAATATGCAGACTTTAAAAATATGCAATCACTTCCACCAAAAGTAGCATAACCGCAAAATATTAATTCAACACAAAAATCCCATTCCTCTCAGCATTCTTTAATCATTAACACCCCTAACGACTCAGTTGCTATTTTGTCATTTGCTAATAAGAAGAAGCACTTTGCTATTGTGCCGAATTGAGGATGTGATGACACACCAACTCAAATCCATCAATGGAGATAAAAGAAATAAAACCCAAATTTTCTCCTTTTTTCCACTGCAAACTTTTAAGCGGTGAATGAAATTCTTGGGATTTTATTGAACATGTGAAATTTTAAGTGTATGCATGTAAAAACAACAAGAATGACTATACACGAATTGGTCGCAGGGCTTGGTAATTTATTTAATACCCAGAAAAGATAATGATTCGAATTATGAAATACTAAAGACGTCAAATTTGTACCTTCTGCTGCTATACCCTTAATGGTACAAAAATAAGCCAAATCCTATTAATTTCCTTAGGCTAACATAGGAGTTAAGATTTTCTAAGTTTCTTTAAATCTATGCAGTAAGGCTCAGAAAATCCCAGCTCCAAAGAAATTTAATAGGATTTGGCTTAATAACAATAGAAAAGGGAACGTCTTTGCCTTGTAACCGGCTTTACTCACATAGTCAGCTCAGTCGTTTTGGGTTTAAAGTCTTCAAATTTCGGCACCTTCAAATTATCGGATAGACACATTTAGATTGACGGACAGACAACCGGACAAAGTAATTCACATAAAAGCTACGCCATATTTACAAAATTTTAGTTTATGTGTCTTTCGGTTTAAAGGGCATTGAATAAAGGGTGAATAAAATTTGTATTTTTGTTGGAAAACAACAATAAATAGACATTCTATCAAATTCTTTCAAAAAATAAAATAGAATTTCTCTAAAAAAAACTTTATAAATTTTAAAAACCTTTATTTGTTTTCTTTAATTGTTTGTTTTGTCTTTTTTCCTTCCTTCTATGTTCTATTGCAGCTTCAATTACTTCTGCTTTTCAAATTCAAGGCGCATGTTATATTTCGCTTTCATCTTTTATTATAGATTATTTAAATATTGGACTTCCTATAATTATTCATTGGCGCCCCTGATATATCGTAAACAAGGATAACTTTGTGCATAATAAAGAAGCTCTTTTGGCTAGCGAACATAATCGATCTTAAAATGACTAAAAGAGAAACAAGTTCTATAAAAATGTTCATTTACTAATATAACTTTAAGGAAGCGATTATTATAGTAACATTTTTCAAATTTCATTTCTCAGAACAAACGTACTTGCAAATAATAGAGTAGCCAAGCCACGCATTTATAATTATTACATTTTAAAACTATTAAAAAAGGTTCTTTTTTAATTGCACTTTGATAACAAAAGAAATAAATAGTGAGTTATAGATTAGCTATGCTTCCAAAAAGATTAATTAACTACGATGTTCATTTAGAGTTAGATTTATTGTATAAAGTTGCTTTAAGGTATACCATAGTATATCATTAGAAGGCCTCTTTAAATATTCAAGAATAAGAGGTACGTTGAGTAACATGAAAAAAATGTTAGGATATAAAGAAATCCTTATTTGATATTTTGATATCGCCTATATCGATTTGAAGCAAAGTTTTTAAAAGAAAACTCTTGCATATTAGTAAATATATTTATTACTAGCGGCTACGCCCTTATCATCTAGGATCTTTGAATAGATCCCCCTACTTAAACTTAATAAATCAGATAGCCTAAAACCATCCCAAGACCTTTGTGAAGCTTCCTTTAACTGGAGAACCCAATCAGTTCAGCAGTCATCGAAATCTTAAGCTACAGACAAAAAAACCTTATTACTTTATAATTTAGGATTATAGGATATAAAAAACATATTTTCTTATTTACCCCATCGTCTTTTTATTGCATCGAAATAAAGGTCGTGTTATCAAAGGGTTGGTTGTCTGCAAAAGTTGCAAGGGCTTGGTTCTCCCTTTTTTAACCATATTAATCTATTATCATAGTTCCATTTTTCTTTAAAATATCATATCCCTAAAAATCCTGACTTTAAAATGCCCAGAGATAGGCCTTAAAATAAAAACAGGGGCTAACTTCTAGGCCTTGCATGGGATTAGGTTAATTATTCAGAAAAATCATTGGTAGAAGTTGAACTTTCATTGTAGTAAAATTATTTAATTTTGTTGTGGAATAATAAACTATTTTTGACCTCAAATTTCTACAATTTTTATATACTTTTTCCATGGACTAAAATGAAGATTCCATACAAAAAATAACCTAATTTTCTTTAAAATATTTATTTCTTTGTAAAGATTTCAGCCATTTACTGGTAGATTTTTCCATTTTTTCAAGTAGATTTTTTTTCATGATAATTGTTACAGTTTCACTAGAAATCATTACTTATTCAAATTTCATCATATTTTGCTTCTGCTAACTATTAACATTTAACTTACTCAATTTACAAATAGGTCAGCAAACTTTGTGATAAACTAAAGTAATAAGATGGTTGTCTATCTGTTTGTTTGCTAAGATATCGTATACGGATGGCCGATAATTCCACAGATTAAATGGAAGTTTTCCATGAGTCAAGGTAAGGTTCAAGGCTATTTAGACCATTTAATTTTTCAAAAGAAGTTGTATCAACTTTTTTTTTTATAGCTAGCCGGTTCTTTTAGTAAGTAGTAGATGTAAAATTTTTCATAGAATTCAAATATGCAATCGGTTTTTTTGTAGACCTCTTATTTTTTAAGTAATTTAAGTTTTTAAAAAAAATAATTAAGTCGGTTTTAAGGTACTAAAACGCAACAAAATAAAAGAAGAAAATGGTCAGTAAGAACAAAAATAGTAAGATCTTTAATTTGACACCTTACTTTTAAAATTCTGTTGAGTAATTATTGAAAAAATCTATTTTTTTAACCTCGGTATAATAAAAACTTTAGACCTAAATATTTTCTCAAACAGACATAAAAAACATGGGTTCATATATACCATTAGAATCAGAAAAATATTACGAATCCATTGTAAGCAAAATTGAAAAAAATTAAAAAATTAAAAAATTACAGAAATGGCCAATTATTTTTTTTGTTCAGACAACACTATTGTCTTCCCTTTTTTACCCCCTCTTTACCCCCTCTTTACCCCCTTCCCATTTTTATACTCAATTGAAGAATTAAGACGTTGCCTGTACAACATAATATGATATTTTCATATAATTCCTTTTATTGTAGTTTATATACTATATTGTAAACTTTTTTTTTCAATTTTGCTTACAATGGATTCGTAATATTTTTCTGATTCTAATGGTATATATGAACCCATATTTTTTTATTTGTGAAATAATAAAATTAAGTTCAAAGTTTTTATTCTCGTGGGTTTAAAAAAATCGATTTTTTCAATAATTACCTGACAGAATTGAAAAAGTAAGGTGTCAAATTAAAGATCTTACTATTTTTGTTCATAATGACCATTTTCTTTCTTTTTTTTGTTGCATTTTAGTACCTTAAAATCGACTTAATTTTTTTTTTTTTAAACTTAAATTACTTAAAAAATAAGAGGTCTACAAAAAAACCGATTGCATATCTGAATTCTATGAAAAATTTTACATCTACTACTTACTAAAAGAACCGGCTAGCTATAAAAAAAATAGTTGATACACCTTCTTTGTAAATTAAATAGGTCATTTTTTAGCTATAAAAAGGATGACAACATCCAAAAAATCGAAGTTCTGAAACGGTAGGACAAACGAACATTAAAAATTGTAGGGTGTCAGAACTGAATAATCAGAATAGAATCCATGTAATTCGAAATAAAATTGTAAGTAAATTTGTTGAAAATCTGCCTACATGCAAGATAATTTTTAAGGACATACTTACATTTTTAGGACTTGATTATAGAGATGAAAAGATTATAGAAAAGGTAAGATATAAGTACATTTTTAAGCTTTAGTGATTAAAAAGAAGTTTATTTTGGAAAATGTAAAATATAAGTACATTATTGTATAACGAACAAAGTTCATTTAAAGACCTAATTCATAAATCCATAAAATAATAGTGCATAGTATAATAATACTTCAATAGGATATAGCGATCTGTAAATGGGTCAGAATTGGTATTTTTGAATATTTTTTAAAAACCATATTTAGTGGTAAATTGTAATATAATGAAATAAATTTTTTCATATATTTTAACCAGTGGTGTGCAAAGGGATTTACCAGGGGGGGGGGATTAAAACGAGAGGGCATGCCTTTTCCAATTTCATTGTAAAGGGGGTGAAGGCATCCCACTTAATCACGCCTAGATTTTTTCATACAAAAGAAATCAAGAGACTTAGTGGTCTTTGAATTTTTTAAATAAAATATTTTTTTAGTCAATTTAATCTCCCCTTTTCCCTGTGATCTTTATGAGGTTAAAAATCTTGGGTTCCCATGGATTCAAAAGAACAAACGGTTGGCAAATAAATTTCCAACGGTGTGCCATAATTTGCGCATGAATATTAATATTGCAAATTTATTTTTCTGTCAAAATGAGAAAGAAATACGATTATAATGACATACAGAATTTAATCAGGGGCGTCCAAGCTTTTTTTTTGGGGGGGGTAAAAAAATTTAGGGGGGGGGTAATTCGTGTTTGGGGGGGGTAAAATGGCGCGCGAAGCGCGCCGAAATTTTTTTTTACCCCCCCCAAAATTTTTACCCCGGGGGTAAAATTTGATTGGGGGGGGTAATTACCCCCCCTAAAGTCTGTTGGGGGGGGGTAAATACTCCCCCCAAATCTGTTGGGGGGGGTAATTACCCCCCCCAAACTAATTTACCCCGGGGGTAAAATTTTTGGGGGGGGTAATTTAATTATGTAAAAAAGCACCTACCTAATCTATTAAGTTAATAAGTACTATCCTATAACATAAAGTAGTAAGTAAGGTTTATTTGACTATAGCTTCAGATTTCATTACTTTTAATACTGAGTTCTCCTTGTTAGGAAAGCTTCACATAGATCCCATGATGGTTCCACACTATTATAGGTCAATCCTTTGAGTGGTTTTAGGCTATTTTTCTCCTCCCTTTTTACCCTTTAGAAAACACGTGTTCTTAGATGCTAAGGGCGCCACTACTATTCAAATATATAGTAGTATCTCATTCTTTAGAACATAAAAATACAATAATTAACTCACTAACCAATGAACCAATATGATTATACTTTAAAGTGAAGCGTCTTATAGGTCCTGGTAAGTTTTATAACTAGTTTTGAGACACCCTGACATCCTCCCAAAAGAAATCGCCTATAGAAATTCTTTTTCATTATTTAATGAAATATTTAATTTAGTTAGGTATCTATTTTATGGAATCTTCAGTGCTTTACAATTACATCATAGATCCCCCCCCCCAAAAAAAAATTTTCAGTAAAATTTTTTTTTAAGAACATTCAATTTGGGGGGGGGGGGGGTAAATACCCCCCCCAAAAATTTTTTTTAAAGAACATTTATCTTGGGGGGGGTAATTACCCCCCCCCCCAAAATGGTTTGGGGGGGGTAAATACTCCCCCCAAAATCGTTAGGGGTTCCTACGGCACCCCCAAGGTAGGGGTAATTTTTTTTTTGGGGGGGTATTGTTCAAAAAATTTTGGGGGTGCCAAATGGCCCATTACCCCCCCCCCTTGGACGCCTATGAATTTAATATCAAAGTTTAAGAATCAAACAATTTTCAAAGACATTCAAAATGTTAAAATTGCAATCGCAATTGTTAATGTTTAATATTTGGCTAATAAAACCAATTTTTGATTTTAACTATCAATATTTTGTTATTATAAGATTGTTTGCTAATGTGGTAATGTGGTAATGCTAAAAAAATACACTATGATAAATGTATCTCTATCTTTTTTGTTGTTTAAATAATCTTCCTGTATTACCATTCCGATTTTGGCTGTTTAATTTTTTTCTGTGCCGAATTAATGGCACACCAATGAATTGCGAGCATCGGAGCAAAAGCACAATAATCCTAAAACCTCATTTCTTTCTTTAATCTGGGAGCAATTGGGGTTTGGGTCAATTTCATTCTCTGTTTTCCAATTAAGCCGCTAATGCTAGCCGCTAGACCTATTAAGTTCTCCATTTTTGGAAAGCATTAAAGAGGTCCCATGATACTTTAACTCTTTGCATGGTTTTAGACTACTTTTCAACCCCCTCTCATCTCCTTCGAGTAAAAAAATCTTTGCTACTTAAGGAAGAATTATATCTTATTATACACTTGATCGTAAACTTATTAGAAAATCTTATATTATAATATGAATAGTTAAACTAAGCCAGGGATCTAAAGGGATAAGACAATGGCTATAAATAGGTGTACCTCACCAATGATGATAGACAAAATGTTGTAGATTACAATTAGCAGTTGCAACGTTTAAAAACACTCGGCCTTATGAAGTTGAACCAATCGAACAAAATTAATTAAAGTCCCGAAATTTTTGAAGCCAACGAATAAGAAACAATTTTATAAAAAAAACCTTGAGATGCCAAATGTCCCCTCCCTCCCTGAAACTAAGCACATGCATAACAAGGATGACAACATCCATAAAAGCGAAGCACTGAAACGGTAGGACAAACGGACATTTACACTTGTATAGTGTCTAAACTGAATAATCAGAATATAAAAGTATAAGAGTCGAAGCAAAATAGTAAGTAAATTTGTTGAAAAACTGCTTGATACAGGATAATGTTTATGGACATACTTACATTTTTAGGACTTGATTATAGAGTTGCTTTGCTTGTAATATTGTTTTTTGTTGTTCCAGGAATCAATATACCAAAAATCAGATCTAACGGAAAATTAGATCACATAAAAATTTATGTTAAAAAAGTAGAAAAATCAACATGTTTCAAATGGACATACGGGCATTCTGGTAATGTTTATAGAGTTGCTACGCTTTCTAAATCGTACCTAACTGATACAGGAAACATCATGCAAAGTTTAAAATCGATAGGACAATTCTAACATATCTAAATTAACGAATTAAAGCTATCTATCTCGGACGGACGTACGGACGGACTGACGTACGGACCGACCCTAATTATAGAAAAGCTTCGCTTTTAAAAATAACACAACAATCCTAGCTAGTAATAACAGATTTTCATATACCAAAAATAACAAAGTTTTTATTTATTCAGGTTGGTAAAAATTAGAGAGGGATGGGATATTGAAGTTGAAATTAGAATGGTCCCAAAATGTTAAAAAATACATTTCCAATTTCGCTGTCTTAAAATATGTGAGACTTTTACTAATTCCAAATCTTAAGTAAAAATAGAACTAATTTCAGAGTTGTATAAATATTTGCTCTAAGACAAGGTATGCAAATTTTTATAATTTTGATGGGGTTGTTTTGTATTATGCTATAATAAGAAGGTGCTCATAAAATCAAGCAAAGTTTTTAAAATAGCACATTTAATACTATATTTTACACCTAAAAGCATCAAAATTTAATACAAGTGTTCATATGGAACACATTATAGGCTTACTATTTCTATATATATATGCTAGCGGCTACGCCTCTAGAAGACTCTAGGGGCATTAAGGTGTGGGGGGGGAGAAGTCGAACATCCCCTTTTATTTCATTTTAAGATTTTAGGCTTCACTGTAAAGGAGAACTATATCGGTACAGCGGTTAGTGAGGTTCTCGCCACAGACAAAAAAAACTTGCTACTTCATATAATAGGATATATACAAAGTCTAGAATTCATTTCTTTATTATGGAGAAATTTCTTGGGTTTTTTTTATTTCTTAAAATAAATTATACAATTTCACATGAACATATGATGTTAGGTTTGCGTAAGTGAGGGTGCTAGGGCTTGAAATAGGTTCAAGAGGCCACTAACTGATATATAATTCAGGGAGGGACGGGACATTAGACTGGAAATAATACTAATCCCCAAAGTTTAGTAAACACATCCTTTTATTCTTTGGGTTTAGTCGTACAAGCCCTCTGTGTCCAAAAATTACCACCAACAATTTAATTTTAGAAGGGTTAATTTTGTTCACCGTTAATGGGGGTTTACATTAACTAATCTAGCATTGTCTTATCCCTAAAGATCCTTATGATATAAAAGATATTTACATGGATGAATAAAAATCTTATATAAGCACAAACGAGCATTAACAACTATAGAGTAGCAGTTCATGAGCATTCATTTGGAGTTATTAAAAATAATTTTTGATTAGAGATAAAAAAAATTAAAAACCTTTCCGGTCAATTTTAACTATCGTCTATTTAATTTCAATTTTAAATATCTAAAATCTGAATAAAATAGACGGAAATCAACATGATCGACATGGACAGGATATGTTGGCTGGCAATCTGTTGATGATTATAGAGTGTCTTTGCTTATTTAAAAAAAATAAAGTACAAGTTATTTTTTTGTAAATCATTTTCATGAAGACATCATCAGCATTTATCAAACAATTATTGAATAATACAAACAAATAATACAATGTCTGTCTGTTTTCTTGTTTGTACCAAAGGATCTCGCTAACTATTGAACAGATCGGGTTCTCCTTAACAGGGTTCTTAGGGCTTCTCATAGGTCCCGGAAAAGTTTATAACTATTTTAGGGGAGGGTACCTCCCAAGACAAATAATCGCCCCTAGAAAAAAATTCCTCCTACCCAAAAATCGTTTTTTTACAATCTAAATGTAAAAAATTGGTTTTGGGATTCAACACCTCCCTCCTGAAGTGTGGTTAACTAGTAACTTTGTATGTAATTCTCCTATTAATCCTCAATTTTATATATTTTTTTATTATAGTTTAAAATTACTAAATATATCAACATAATTTTGTGAGCTTTAAAAGTTGCAAGAAACTTTAAACTAGGTAAAAAGATAAAAAGATAACTAAAGATGTTAAAAATGGTTCCTACTGCTGCTATGTCAGATGCGCGACATAAATAGTTAGAGTAGGGGGAATGCCTTGGCCCAAAACAGGCGCAACTCGTTACCATGCACAGTTGGGACTTCTCAGACAAAGGTCGTGCATCACAAAGAGTTGGTTGTCTGTTGGGATGTTACTTAACCTAATATCCTTGGGTGTTTGGACAGAGAAGGGTGCGTACCAGTCATCCTTAGTTCTCCTGGATTGCTGGACCAGGACCTAGACAGTACACCAAGTCGAAAAGGTCCTGGTCTGTATTTCTGCCCGTACGAGGTAATAGAGACTAGAACTTATTTAAGGATTTACTAGAACTAGAAAACCCTACAAATGTTATAATTCTATCCTATTATAAAGTAGTAGGTTTTTTGTTTGTCTGTTAATATATCACTAACTACTAAAAGTTCGGAAATCATTACAAGGGTCCCAGGATAGTTTTAGGCTATTTTGCTGTCCTATTTGATAGGTATAAATTAAAGTATTAGCTGGGTTTTATTATTATATTGGAAGGATTTTGGCTATTTTCTTGGGCTAGCGAACACATGATTTTAATAATATATCCTGTAATAAATTACTGCTTGGGAATAAACTGAGTATATAATATAAATATTTATGCATTGCTTATGCCAAAACTTTAAAGTATTGCCATTAATTCAACCATGCACGCACACACATACGCACAGACACACACACACACACACACACACACACACACACACACACATGACTTATATGACCACACATCTGTTGATTACTAACATTGATACAGACATATATCCTTAGAAAACAAGGATGGTGACGTAAACCAAATAAGCAAAGCTCAACAAATTAGACAAACGAACATTAGCATTATTTAGAGTAGCAGGCTTCAAATGCTTTAATATGTAATTATTGAGATGTTATGCTATGTCATTGTTCGCCATAGCAAAGGGACGAATCATTATTTCAAAATTTAGTGTCCAAATTAAAAAAAAAAATTTTTTAATGATCTTCTTAAATTAATTATGATGTCCAAAACTTTTCAAGATGAAATTTTAAAACTCTATGACGATTCTATTACATCTAAATTGATAGACTAATTGCCTAACCCAAAGGTTTACAAAGTATTTGCTTTTAAGACTTTTATTTTGTGTACATGATATCTATAATACAAAGTAGTACGATGTCTGTCTGTCTGTCTGTCTGTCTGTCTGTCTGACTGTCTGTCCGTCTGTCTGTCTGTCTGTCTGCAAAGAATTTTTGTCTGTAGCATAAGATTGGATATCTACTGAACCGATTGAGTTCTTCAGTTTAGGTAAGATATGCATAAGTATTGGGATGGTTCTAGGCTCTTCTTTATGTCTTTCCCTATCTCTTAGAATACATAGCCCCTAGATGCTAGGGGCAAAGTCGCTAGTATTTTATATATCTAACTTCATTTTTCTATTATTTTTGTCTTTGTAGGTGATTACTGAGAAAGCCTAGTAGAAGAGAGAGGAGAGGATGGTATAAAATCAACATCAACCAAAGCTTTAACTAATCATTAGTACCCTTTATCATAACACTCATACATACCACAAAATTTGCTGTGTATCTCATGTTAAATATTGTGTATGATATTCTCGCATATAGCACAAGTTTCAGGCATTCCTCGCATATTCTACTCATATACATGGAAATATTAGGTCCCGGGATTTTCATATTTTTTAGATAAAAAAAAAACATTTCAAAATAATAATATTCTGTGGATTATTTGCAAATTTAAAACACTTGAAATAGAAAAATTTTTATAAATAAATTATTTGAAAATGTGAAAATCCAGGGACCATAATGGTTGGCCAAGGCTGAGAAATAGTTGATGCCCGCGTTCTCATAACTCGTGCCTTCCTTCAGGCACACACCATGCTTCAGATATTACACACACACACACACACACGGATAGAGCACCTAAGTCACGGGTCAAATAAGGGGTCAGAGGGGGGAATTCACGGTTTTGAGTAAAGAGAGAGAGAGAGGAGGGGAGAGAAAGAAAGAAAAGAAAGAAAGAGAAGAGTAAAGTGGAAAAAATTATGCTTTTATATGATGACTGGGTTCAAACAGATAAAGAAAAAACTCTTAGATAGATAGATAGAAAGATCAAAAGATAGAAAGATTATAGAATATGAAGACAGAGAAAGGTAGATAGATAGATAGATAGATAGATAGATAGATAGATAGATAGATAGATAGATAGATAGATAGATAGATAGATAGATAGATAGATAGATAGATAGATAGATAGATAGATAGATAGATAGATAGATAGATAGATAGATAGATAGATAGATAGATAGATAGATAGATAGAGATAGAGAGAGAGAGAGAGAGAAATAAGAATAAGTATAAGTGTATATACATATAGATAGATAGATGTAAGGAAAGAGAAACAGAAAAAAATAAAAAGATATAAAGAGAGATAGGTTCCTAGAGGCGAATAAGAGAAAGAGAGAGAAAAACGTAAAAAAGTGAGAAAGACAGAGAGTGATAATGGTTCTGAATTACAAGCACACTTTTTTCCTTCTCTCCCTTTTTTCTTTCTCTCTCTCTCTCTCTCTCTCTCTCTTTTCCTTTCTTTCTTTGTAAAAGGGCATCATCATTACATGGTGTTTATACTTTTATGCTAAATAAGTTACACAAGGCTCAAGGTAAAGGTTGTTTGCTCATTTAGCCTGTTACCATTAATGGCATGTATCTAAACAAAGCAGCGTGGCGGTAGGAACCATATATGCAACCTTTAAAGATATCACGGTTGGGCCCTCAGATGTCAAAACTTTATTTTAGTGTTTGGCCAAAATGACTTTGCAATTGTATCTGTAAGTACGTCTAATAACACCCTTTGCTATTTTTAAAATCCTAGAAAATTTTTTTTGCAAGAAAATTGCATAAATTCGCAACCTTTTTTAGAACCACTACATAACTCGAGTTTTAAAACTTTTTATATAAAATCCTTTTTACAAAAAATATCAATAATTACTTAAAATTAAACCTGAAAGAAAAAAAATCTCATTACACGTGTTAATTTGCATGTTTTAGGTCTTTTTTTGAGGAAAGTATAACTTCCACATTTTTGACAATAATTATATTTTTTTAACATTTCAAAGTAAAATATAATAAAACTTAAACGATTTTTCTTGAATTATCAGTTGAAAATTTCATCAAACATGCAATTTAAGTGATGAAAATTTAATAAAATCATTTTTTGAATGTTTAGAATTACCAATTTTCTACATTTAAAACAAAATGTTAACAAAATTTAAAAACATTTTAACATATAACTTCAAAAATCAATAACATTTTATAAAAAGATGTTTCAAAAAATAAATCATTAAAAGGTATTAAAATGCATTTCAAATTACTTAAAATTAAAACGAGAACATCTTTTTACAATGTATTCTGTGTAATAGAGTTTAAATGACATGATTAGTAAATGAAATATTTCCTAAACTCATTAAGCCTTTTTGTGACTATATTAAAAATAATTTATTTTGTTTTATAGTGTTTTTTTATTCAAATATTTGACAAAATTTTCCCTACGTCAATAAAATAAAGTCAGTTTTTTACTGTTCCCAGGTTTTTCTTTATAATTATAACAATTAAATATAATATAAATCTTCATTATCTTTTATTTGAATTATCATACACATTAAAATGTAAAGTATAAGCTAGAATAGCACTTTTTTTAACGAATATTTTAATGACATTATATCAAAATAATTCCTCTTAAATATCACACAACATATGATTGGGAAGTATAGCCATTTCTTGGAGGTACAATATTTACAAAAATACCATTAATTCTGTTTTTATCAGAAGTTAAAAAAATTGAACAATTCTAAAACAATGGTTGGCTGTCTAGATATTGAGTACACTAAGACTACGGCTCTGTTCTATTGAAATAACGTTGCAAAAAGAGGGGTTCTGAAAGTAATCTACCTAATTATTTTTAAAGAACCAACAAGTACTGTCAGTATCTTTTTTCTTGTAATCTAGCAGACAATCAAATCATAACACAATTTTCATGATAAAATATTCAGGTTTCTACTTCACATTTTAAAAAATATACTGATCAATAAAATGTTCAAAATTTTACTTTGTACTAATTGAAAAAATATGTTGTAATTCTTATTTTAAAGTTACATTTTTATCCCTGACAAAATCATAGACGACTTTTAAAGGCATCTTATCTAAACTTTTTGAAGAAAAACTTAAAAACGTTAATTAAGTATTAAAACTATTTTCTTCGATTTTTCTGAAGTTATTATCGCATTCTATGGGTTTTTTATTATCATTTACTTATATCAAAAGTGCCAAACATTGTACCCTAACTTATTCATTTAATAAAAAACCAAGCGTGATATAACACATTTATTTTACAAAATATTTGTTGTTTTACAGAAACTATCATTATTATCTGGACTTGAAATTAAAGGCAGAGGTCAAATCATTCTTTTGTGTTGCGTAGTATCTCTACAAGCTATTCTTATTTGTAGCAGCTTATAGTGTCTAATAAAAAATTACCTCATACAATGCAAATGACCAATGATAGGCCAGTAAACAATGTAATTGACCAATTGTAGCCTATCATTGGTCATTTCTATTGTATGACGTCATTTTTTATTAGGCACTATAAACTGCTACTTATTATTATCTAGATAATAGTTGAGTAGTATCTCTATAAATCATTCTAAACCCTTATAAATAGTTACAAATATAAATTTATAGTATAGATGTATAACCAGATAACAATCTAGATCACCATGCTAGGGACCTATTCGTCTGCTAGCAAATTGCTTTCTGCTCTTTTGTATCGACTTGGCTGTGTTCTTAATTGAAAGTCGGCACAAAGTCTTTGTAAAGTGGATATACAGTTATTTATCCCCTTCCCCCTCTAGTGTTTTACTCTAATGTTGCCAAGCTTCTCCACAATCATTCTTGAATACTGCACATAAAACTGGGTTTTTTTGCTTTAATTGTAACGATTATGGATTTTTTTATCCTTGTTTTTTTCTTGAATTTCTAGCATATTTCACAAAGGCATCTTCACATAGTTTTAAGAAATTCTCCAACTTTTTTTCTGACAAAATTCTTTTGGGAATTAAAATTTAAAACATATAATTATGTTCTCATCTTTTAATAGCTGAAGAATGTTTTGAAAAGTTTCTATACATGGATTATGTAGGTTATCAAAAGCAGATGTCTTAAAATTATTTGTAGGGGATCTATAAGTAAAATTAGAAGATTTAAAAATTAATGTAATTAAGTTTGTTTGTGGATGTTTTTTGTTGTTGTATACATACGGTCATAGACTGCGTAGAGACTGGGGAATTTTTTAGACTGCATAGAAACTGTAGGATATGAAGGCTGCATAGAGACTGTAGAGAAAATGACAGGTTAATATACAAACGTATCCTCAATTTTAGAGTAATTATTAAATTTTGAAGCATAAATGCTACTGAAATGCTATTAGCTAAAAAGATTTTAACGATCATAAAGAAGATATCAATTTAAAAATATGTAAAATCTTTTTTATAAAAGAAATAGGATCTGTGTCTGTGTGCACTGAAGGTTCTCCTAATAGCCGCTTCGCAGTGTAGCTTCTTATAGGTCCTGGGAAGGTTTATAGCTATTATGGAAGGATAGTACCACCACCCTCCCAAGAGAAATGTTTTGACTCTTAAATATAAACTAAATTTGAAGGTTGGGGGTCGACCCCCTCAATAATGAAGTTTTTCATATATCCAGAGGAGGACTTAAAAAAAAATCGCTAATAGAAAAAAGAACCCTTCCAAAAACAATTATATTATTTTTTTCAAAACTAAAATTAAAAGTTTAGGGTCCAATCCCCCCTTTAACTTAAGTGTCTCTAGAGGCCTCTAGAAGCGTAGCAGCTAGTAAGAAAGAAAGAGAAAGGAGAGTGTATATTTAAATATCTGAATGTCAACCATAGAGAAAATATGGCAAGCCATCGGACAGGAATAGCTATTAGTAAAAACAACAAGATAAATTATGTCCATAAGTAGCGCAGTAAAGAAGTAAGTTTTCAACAAGTACGTGCGGACTTATCTTGTATATAGCGTGGCTGATCTTCTTTAAATAAAGTTTAATAAAATTGTGATTTTTGTTTTTTCTTAGGCGATTTCTCTTGCGATTGTGGAGGTACTCTTCCCTAAATTATATAAAAGAAAAGTCCAGAGAAGTCAATTTATTAAGGAGACCCAAGTCTGCCTTGCAATTAGTGAGAATTTTTGGTACAAAGAGATAAGCTGTTTATATTGCCTATAAAAGAAATAAGGTAATACAATACAAATGACCAATAAGAGGCCAATACAGAGAATAGATTACCATTGGCAGGCCAGTTTGATGTCATTTTATACAGACACTATAAAAAGCTACACACACAGATATATTTTTACGAATCTTTGTCTCACTGGTCGGGGTGAAAAAAATGGGGGAAATATGCATGCATACACTTAAATAATATAGCCAACCCTGTGGGGTTCCAACATATTTACAATCATAAACTATCCATCCTTTCATCCCATAACCTTTCAGGAATTTATACAAAACAGTGGAAAATCCGTAGTGTTTTTTTGCTTTCAGGGAAGTTTATATTTTGTTCTTTGCAAAGAAAACTATTTGCAAGGTTGATTTTGTTTATTGGAAGCGCAGCACTACCAAGCACTTTAATAATAATAGACCCTTTTTTTGCACGAACTTTGTCTAGGAGACCATAGTATTGTGGGTCTAGGCCTTTAGTGTTATGTGCCAGGCATTGTAGCAGTGGATAACATTTTAATGTCTCTTGTATGATGCAGTGTGCCCCAGACACCTATCCGACACTATCGCTAGGGCACACGGTAACATTTTGTTATCTACATTGTAATCAAAGAAAAATCAAGGCATCTTCAGTAATTGTTATTAATCGCTTTGCACTATAAACAGGTTTCCGCGGATATAAAAATGTACAAATTTAAGATTGAAACTAGTTTTGTTAGCTATGAGATTTTTATATTCTTAGAAAATTGGATAAAATACGATGTGATACATTATTTTTCAGTATCGCTTAAAACCGGTTCTAATACAGCAAATATTAATAGGTTTCAAAGCCTTGCTAGAAATGTATTTCTTTCTGGCTAATTTAGCAAGTTTGTATGAGTGTCAAAATATGGCAATTGAAATGAAAATAAAAGTTGCTAGTAGGCGAGTAAGAATGCATGCAAGTTCCCAGGCTTTCTTCAATTCATTTCATACAGGGATCTTAAGGGATAAGACATTGGACGATAATTGAAATTCCAATGTACTTCGACTGAATTTGTTGGTTGGAAGTTTGGACATCATTAGTTTAAAAACATCCTATAAAGATTCAATAAACATTTTGGGTACTAGTATAATTTACAGTCCAATGTCCCCTCCCTCCTTGGTTTCATAAGATACATCATCCTAACATCCACACTTGCACAGTTATCATGGATATAAGGACTTCTAATTTTATACATTGAATAGAAGAAAAAAAATTCGGGTTCTTTCCATCAAAGTGCCCATCGAGCATGTTAAAGTTAATATAAATCTAACTATCTTATTTTGTTAATAGCCTTTTTTTATTGTAAGCAATTTTTAAAAAATTTCATAAACAAAAAAGAAATACTATTTATTATATAAGTTTATTGTTTTGAAGCATAAGATCTTTGCCTTTTTAGATGGGTTGCGTTGCACTTTTTATATTGTTATAGACCTAGGGGTAGTTTTAAGATTGAGACCTTCCACAAATAATTTGCCCCTACTGGCTAGGGTCACCGCCACCAGAAATTGATAAACTATATCAGATGCATTGGAAAAATTATCTAAAATTCAAAAAATGATTATTTTACTTATTTCCTTAACCTTGTTCATTCATATAGCAACCCATGATTGCATTATTATTCATTAGCAAAATTCATTTTCATCAATTATTAAAATCCATTCTCACCCATTCTCAGTTATATTTTCACATAATCATAGCTTTCATGAGAAAGGGGCACAACATCATCCCAAGATTCATTTTAATTTGATTCATATACACACACAAATAGATTTATCATGATAATGAAATAATTCAAGAAATTTTCTGTAAACCTAACCACTGCGGGGAGCCTTAACCATGAGGGACTACCCAACCTTACCGAACATTACCTAAAGTTAAACACAAATACACGCAAAACTAAACATAAGCCCCCTTTATTTATATTTATTTTTAAAAGGTTTTTAATTATATAACCTCTGTTTTAGACACTGGTTTATTACATTTTAAAGCGAACCTTTTCTATAATTAGGGTGTGTCCTGTCCATAATTAGGTACGATTTAGAAAAGGTAGCACTTCTAAAATCGTTACCAGAATGTCCATACGTCCATTCAAACATATTGATTTTTACTTTTTAACAACATATGTCATATGACTATCTGATTGATCTGTTTTTTGGCCTGAATACTGATTCTTGGGACAATAAGTACAGCATCTTTATAATTTAGTCTTAAAAATGTCCTTACAATATCCTATATTTAATAAGTTTTGCAACAAATTCAAATCCATTTTGTTTACATTTAAATTTTGCTTATTCACTTCTGACACTCAACAATTGTTAATGTTCGTTTATCGTACCGTTTCAGAGCTTCGCTTTTATGGGTGTTGCCAGTATGTGAACTATTTTTCAACAATTATATAAATACAGATGTAGGTTTATGAGAAAAAAGTATTATTGCTCAGATTGCATGTGGGAATGTTAAATAAATGGTTATACAATTTAAAGGTATGCTTCCAACCAGGGATCTAAAGGGATAAGACAATGGCCGATAAATTGGTGTACATCCCAAATGATGATATACAAAATTGCCCTTTCTGTAGATTACAATTAGTGGTTGAAACGTAGGGACACTTAATTTAATAAACCATCAAATTAAATAAAAGCCCCCAAGGCTGTTAAGCCAACAAATAAGAAAATATTATTATAAAACTTTGGGGACTAGTGTAATTAACAAACCAATCCCTCCCTGGCTTCCAACACCTAGCGGTGTGCCTTCCCTACCGCTAATTGACATATCCTAGAGTTTTTTTTCATGGCAATTAAATTTGGAAATGTGTCTAAAGATGATACAGAGGTGAAGGAGAAATGGCAGTTAATGCTATAGAAATAAATTACAGTTCTGATAATTTCATATCTCTTTAAATTTTGCGTATGTGATGGCACAGAGCACTTAGTGCAGGTCTTGGCAATTTAAAATGACAGTATGTTTTGAAATTATACAATGCTTGCAACAAAATAATTTTAGACATATATTTCTCAGGGAGTAAGATTAGCAGGGAAAAGGGTACATTGGACAGCTATTTACCTTCTGTTTTTTATAACTAAGTTATCTTTTTCGTTAGCTCAAAAACTTTTGTTAAATTTTGATTTGTTGGTTTCAAACTAGCAGTGTCTAAACTTTCAAACAATATCTTTAGAGGGGTAAATTTTGTTAATCAAAATTGTGGGTATAAATTAATTTTTTGTCCATTATATTATCCATAAGATCTTTGGAGGTGGACTTTAAATCATACTTGTCCCCACAGTATATGAAAAACGTTTTCTTATTCATTGGATCAAAAAATTTTATTACTTTAATTAATCTTAATTGCCTGTTTTAAAGTTGCAGTGTACAAACATTTGTACCAATAATTTCAAGATATCCCTCAAGATTCCTAACATTTTCTGATTTAAGTTTTCTGACTGGTTTTGAATAAAAAATTTGCTGTACAGTTCTTTCACACATTTCTACAATTTACAAAATAACAAACAAATTTTAAAATTGTCTTGAAAGTAATTTACTCTTTTTTGACCCCGAGGCGTTAAATCTAAATAAAAAAACTAGACTACTGAAAAAATGGAACTATGATAAGTGTATTTTTTTTACTATACGTCTTTAGTAAAAAGTATAAAAAGAAAGCTAAAGATGCAGGTTGCAGTAAAAGTATATGCTTTCATCTTTAGGATTTGATTATAGAGATGCCTTGCTTATATTATTGTACCTTGTTGTTCTAGAAAACATTATTTCAAGAATCAGTTGAAAATCAGCTTGTTTTAAATGGACGCACGGGCTTTCTGGTAACGAATAGATTTGCTACGCTTATAAATCAAACCTGTTATAGGATTCAAAATACTAAGTTTGAAATCGATAGGACAATTTTAACATGTCTAAATCAACTAAAAGAGCTAACCGTTACAGACATACGTACAATCCAATTCTAATTATAGAAAAACTTCGATTTTAATAACAGATTTAAAAAGTTCTTGTTCTGTTTTTTTTTATTTAAAACTGCTTTGTTCTTACATTTCTTTTTGGGAAGTTTTTTAAACTTTTTTTTAAGCTTTAGAATATTTAAATTTAAATGAATTTATCGATTATAAAATCAAAATATATTTACACTTTAAGCATGAATATTGAACAAGGCGCAATAAATATTTTTCCTTTAATTTCAAAAATTGTTATGCATTACTTGGAAGGGACCCTCGCTTACTTTTGTATTTCAATTACTTTTCTAAGGAATATCTTTTATCCACAAAAACCAGAATCTGACTATAATAGTTTCATTTAGGGCTCGGCAGCTGTGCGTCAGCCGCGACTAAGCCTCAAATTTAAACCCTTCTAGATTTGAAATGAACGTGTTACTCTATCACTCAATGCTATTTACCTAAGTAATACCCAACAGACAACCAACCATTGCATGACCTCTGCATGGAAGTCCTAGCTGTGCATCGTAATGATTTGCAATTGTTTATTAACGAAGGCATTCCCCCTACAATTACTGACATAACAGCAGGGCAGTAGGTATAATTTTACTGACTCTAGTATGACACGGTAGATTTAGACTCAATATTTCTTTTTAATTTGTACTGCATTAAGATATTTTTTGTCTAAAGCTTAAAATTTTACTAACTACTAATCTGATAGGGAAGCTTCATTGCTGGTTTCAGGCCATTCTACTCTTAAATTTAAGTGTTGGGTTGGTTTTATAATATTTTACAACCCCTTTCTTACCACTAAAAATACAATGCCCCTTAATGCTAGAGACGAATCCGCTAGTTTAATTTCTTTTAGAAAAGTTTATTTTGTGCAAATAAGACAAAACAAAAGACTGTCCACTGAGATAAGTTGATACCTAGAAAAGTGTAGCAAATCTGGATTTTAATAACAATTTAAATTCTCTCATCATAGGGTCCAAACAATTTTATACACTGATAACAGCAGGGGTGCAGGGATAGGTGGATTGGAGACAAATTAATCATTTTCAATGAAAGGGAGGGACAAAGATTTTAAATTTAAGATATCCTGTAATGTTTCTCTGAAGCTTCAAATCTCAAAAATTGCTGCTCCGAATTAACTGTACTTTTCAGATAATCTTCAAGACCTTAGACAGGTTTTGAGCTATTTTTCTGACCAATAAGCTGAGGGCGAAGATATTCGCAAGAAAGAAGGAGGTAAAAATGTGAATAGTAAAGTTTACTAAAATGATTGCTAATGAAGTTACCATTTATTTATTCCTTTATATCTGATTTTATGTAATCTAGATAGCAAAGTGAAATATTAACACCAACGCACCAAGCATCAATTATCAAGTATAGCACGTGAACAAAGTAGTGCAGCGTTAATTCAATTATAGTTATTTATCACATCGTATTATAGACAATTTTCCGCGGATAAAAAAATGAAAAATTATAAGATTAAATCCGAAGTCCCTGTCCAACAAAATTGGTATTGAACTTATGAATTCTATTTAATAATCGTGGAAAATTGCCTACATTACGACGATAGACATAATTTTAAAGTATGGCTGAGAAGTTTGAAACCTTTATGGTAATTTTTAATGTTGAAATTTTCGATTAAAGATATCCATAACAAACTTACTATATACCCTTAATGATAAAAAGATTCGCAATTTACAAAAATAATATTGAATTGAAAATTGATTTTTTCAATCACAGAATTTTAATGACCCCAAAAAAAGTAGAATTAGTTACTTTGTTTATTTTCTTGTCATTTTTTTCAACCATTTCTCTTATCTTATATATTTTTACAAGCCTTTTTAACCCTTCATTTTAATGACGTAGAAAACAGCAAAAAAAAATTTTTTTTTAAGGCGTTAAAAATGGCACCCAATTCTGCTATGTCTTACTCATCTTGGAGCAAGCTAGAACTTTTAAACAAAGGCCGTACAATTAAATGGTCGAGTTTGTTGTCTTCTAGATGAAAAAAATACCCAAGGTCCTGAGATTTAGGAAACTAAAGTAGCTGGATTTGGATATATGTAAGTGTGTGTCAAATAAGATCTCGACTATTTTTGACATGAAATTTCTTGGGATTCTTTGTATTTAGGCTTGTAAGGTTTTAGACTATTTTGAGGGAGTTGAGTTATTAAAATTCCCTAAAAGACTTAGCACTGTATCCCCTTCCTTTACAAGAAAACTCCTTTCCAAAAAAATTTAAACGAATTTTCAATGATTTTACATAGTAGCGTTTGGTAAAGGGTGTAGAACGGTGTCAACACCACCCTTAATATTGAAATTGAGAAGGCCTGACTTCCCTTTTTTCATCCTCTAATGGTTTTACATTTCTCTGGTAAATCGCTGTGCACGCCACAAGTTAAACATTTTCTGTAATATAGGAACACTATTCCTTCCAAACTGATAAGCTAGTTTTGTTTTGAGGCGACACCACACAAATATCATAGACCTCAATATACCTCCCAAACAGATACTACGTAGGGACTCAGTTGTAAAGGAGTCATGTAAGGCAGGGATCTAAAGGGATAAGACAATTACAAATAAATTGATGTATATCCCCAATGATGTTATACAAAATTATACCTTTCGTAGATTAAAATTAATGGTTAAAACTTTTGAACTTATAATCCAACCAATCAAAATTCACGTCAAAAGTTAATAAGCCAACAATTAAGAAAACATTATTATAAAACTTTGGGGACAAGTAACAGTAAATTGTCCCCTCTCTCTCTTCGTGTAAGGTTAATGTAGAAAAAATATCATAGGACTGAGCAAAATAAATTCAGATAATATGACAAAAATAGAAGAATTGCACGAAACCAATAAAAAAAGCATTTAGGTCTATTGAAGCAAGAACGACAAACAGACGGGCAAACAATGTATAGACTAGGTGTGCACATGTCACAGAAATCTTAACTGAAAATTTCTGCTGACTATCTTATATAGCAGCTGAGAAAATCATATTTTCCCCCAAGCGTACGGATTTACTGACGGACGGACAAATAAGGATAAATATAGAGTAGCTTCTAAAATATAGTAGTATGTAAGAAGTGAACATCAAGTAGATGTTAATTTGTTGTACACGTAGTATTATTTATTGATAAAATGAATAAAAATTTGGTGTCAAATGAGCTAAAATATTAACATTCTGGTAATGGTTATAGAGTTTCTTAATGCAAGTTTTAAAACAATAAGATGATTAATTTTTTGATAAAATTGTTTTTCGCTTAAAATCACCTTTAGATAGGGACCTGAGGTGTTAGATGCCGCCTATTTGACACTTTCATGGGTGGAGATAAAGTAATTTTGTGGGTAGTCATTAGACCACACTTTTAGAATAGATAAATATTCACGGATATAGGGATATTAGACCACACTTTCAGAATAGATAAATATTCACGGATATAGGGATATTAGACCACACTTTTAGAATAGATAAATATTCAGGGATATAGGGATATTAGACCATACTTTCAGAATAGATAAATATTCAGGGATATAGGGATATTAGACCACACTTTCAGAATAGATAAATATTCACAGATATAGGGATATTAGACCATACTTTCAGAATAGATAAATATTCACGGATATAGGGATATTAGACCACACTTTCAGAATAGATAAATATTCAGGGATATAGGGATATTAGACCACACTTTCAGAATAGATAAATATTCACGGATATAGGGATATTAGACCATACTTTCAGAATAGATAAATATTCACGGATATAGGGATATTAGACCACACTTTCAGAATAGATAAATAATCATGGATATAGGGATATTAGACCACACTTTCAGAATAGATAAATATTCATGGATATAGGGATATTAGACCACACTTTCAGAATAGATAAATATTCATGGATATAGGGATATTAGACCACACTTTCAGAATAGATAACTATTCATGGATATAGGGATATTAGACCACACTTTCAGAATATATAAATATTCATGGATATAGGGATATTAGACCACACTTTCAGAATAGATAAATATTCATGGATATAGGGATATTAGACCACACTTTCAGAATATATAAATATTCATGGATATAGGGATATTAGACCATACTTTCAGAATATATAAATATTCATGGATATAGGGATATTAGACCATACTTTCAGAATATATAAATATTCACGGATATAGGGATATTAGACCACACTTTCAGAATAGATAAATATTCACGGATATAGGGATATTAGACCACACTTTCAGAATAGATAAATATTCACGGATATAGGGATATTAGACCACACTTTTAGAATAGATAAATATTCACGGATATAGGGATATTAGACCACACTTTCAGAATAGATAAATATTCATGGATATAGGGATATTAGACCACACTTTCAGAATAGATAAATATTCACGGATATAGAATTATTAGACCATACTTTCAGAATATATAAATATTCAGGGATATAGGAATATTAGACTGCACTTTCAGAATAGATAAATATTCACGGATATAGGGATATTAGACCACACTTTCAGAATAGATAAATATTCATGGATATAGGGATATTAGACCACACTTTCAGAATAGATAAATATTCACGGATATAGAATTATTAGACCATACTTTCAGAATATATAAATATTCAGGGATATAGGAATATTAGACCGCACTTTCAGAATAGATAAATATTCATGGATATAGGGATATTAGACCACACTTTCAGAATAGATAAATATTCATGGATATAGGGATATTAGACCACACTTTCAGAATAGATAAATATTCACGGATATAGGGATATTAGACCACACTTTTAGAATAGATAAATATTCACGGATATAGGGATATTAGACCACACTTTCAGAATAGATAAATATTCACGGATATAGGGATATTAGACCATACTTTCAGAATATATAAATATTCACGGATATAGGGATATTAGACCACACTTTCAGAATAGATAAATATTCACGGATATAGGGATATTAGACCACACTTTCAGAATAGATAAATATTCACGGATATAGGGATATTAGACCACACTTTTAGAATAGATAAATATTCACGGATATAGGGATATTAGACCACACTTTCAGAATAGATAAATATTCATGGATATAGGGATATTAGACCACACTTTCAGAATAGATAAATATTCACGGATATAGAATTATTAGACCATACTTTCAGAATATATAAATATTCAGGGATATAGGAATATTAGACTGCACTTTCAGAATAGATAAATATTCACGGATATAGGGATATTAGACCACACTTTCAGAATAGATAAATATTCATGGATATAGGGATATTAGACCACACTTTCAGAATAGATAAATATTCACGGATATAGAATTATTAGACCATACTTTCAGAATATATAAATATTCAGGGATATAGGAATATTAGACCGCACTTTCAGAATAGATAAATATTCATGGATATAGGGATATTAGACCACACTTTCAGAATAGATAAATATTCATGGATATAGGGATATTAGACCACACTTTCAGAATAGATAAATATTCACGGATATAGGGATATTAGACCACACTTTTAGAATAGATAAATATTCACGGATATAGGGATATTAGACCACACTTTCAGAATAGATAAATATTCATGGATATAGGGATATTAGACCACACTTTCAGAATAGATAAATATTCACGGATATAGAATTATTAGACCATACTTTCAGAATATATAAATATTCAGGGATATAGGAATATTAGACCGCACTTTCAGAATAGATAAATATTCACGGATATAGGGATATTAGACCACACTTTCAGAATAGATAAATATTCAGGTATTTAGGGATGCTATTTATTAAACTAGTCCCCAAAGCTTCAATAAAGTTTTCTTATTCGTTGGCATAACAACTTTTAAACTTTTAATGAATTTTCATTGGTTGGTTCATTAAGTTCAACCACTAATTTTAATCTACATAAGAGAGAATGTTGTGTATCATGATTGGGGATGTACATTAATTGAATGGCCATTGTCTTATCCCTTTAGATCCCTGGCTATATTAGCTATATGGGTTAAGTAAGGAAAGAAATGGCACGTTAAATAAAAATATATTTTCATAACTAAAACTCAAATTTATAAGGCATTTTCCTTTCTCGTTTTAAAATGTCCTGAATGCATTTATTGGCGCATCCGCTTGCAACCTAAAAGGTATACCCTAAGCAAATCTCATTTCATAGTTCCCTAATTTAATCATAGCCTTAGGGGAGGGCGGGAAATGTATAAAAAAAAACTTAAAACCATCCCAAGACATTATAAAGCTTCTTTGAAATTTAAACTTTAAAAAAACTTCTCTTAAAAGCAAATAATCAAGCCAATTTTAAAATACTTAGAGAATAAATATTTGGTTTCAATTCAAACAATTTATTGATTTCTACTTTCATTTTACTTAATATTTGTTTTAGTTCAAACGATCAAAATAGGCTTTTTGGGTATGTGTGTGCTATTAAAAGAGTGTTTGTGTGTGTGTGTTTGAGACAGTTTCAGTGTGCTTCTGTGTGTGTGTGTGTGACATTATGTGTGGTCAACCCATATAACCCATATTATCTTCTAACACTAACTAAACGCAGTTTCCTATTGGTTTCAGACTTTTAAAAAATAAAAAAAACTCCCCCCCCCCCTCCAACAAAAAAAATTGCTAATTGCTTTGAAACTTTTCCCCATCTGTGTTAAATTAAAAGATTAAGATAAGTCAAATGCAGACCTATTATAAAGGTTATCATGTTGTTAACAATTGAGATAGGCACATGCATTTTTATTTTAGCAATGATTAGTCAATCAATACAATATATTTTTGTGGAGGGTCTTCTAAAAGTCTCCAAAACATCAAATGGGAAATTACACAACTCTTTTATGTCTTCTAAATGGATACCAAAACAAAAAAGGTCCCCTCCCCCCCCCCCATTCTTTCATTCGACTCATTTTATGTTTGAATTTTTTCACCAATTTGTCCATTTGTGTCTTCAAATTGGACTGTCCCTGTCAAAATACCTAGAGAAGATGTTTGAGAAATAAACTACAAACATGATTCTTTTTGTAGGATATAGAAACAAAATCACATTAACCCCATATAAATTGAATTTCTTTATTTACTAAATGAATCAGGAATTAGTTTAGCAAATTATAATTTATTTGGAAAAATCCACTTTAAAGGCATTTTCATGGTTCAAGCTCCTATCCCACAAGAATCTTCTTTTGAAATTCAAGCTGTCCATTTGAATAGCAGCCATATAAAATACACAGTGACATGTACTGACAACAGAATGACGGACAGCAATTGTGAATCATGGAGTAGCCTTACTGACAAACTAAGTTTTAAAACTAATTGAAACTATTTCGAAAGTACATATCATATAAAGTTTGTAAGTTAGGGATCTTAGTTTGTTAAAGACCATCTTGAAAATATCTTTAGAGGGATTTAGGTGTTCCCTCAAACTAGACAATGTGTCAAATGATTAATTTAGCAGCTTTAGCTGAATTAAACTTATTATTTTTTAAGGCAAAAAACATGAATGTCAAAAGCTCGACAATGATGATAAAAAGACAAAATTTAACGTTCATATTATTTTAAGGAAAAAATTTGAATTGCTACGATTTTAAAATTATATTTAATTCTGTCATTTTTTAAGGACATAAAAATGTGAGAGACGCTTGACTTTATGTGAATGTATGAATGTGTCTTTTTTTTGTCTGCGAGTGTGTGGCTTAACAGGGATAAGGGGTTAAATAATGACAAAAATGTAATGTTTTTCTGGATATAATTATTACCTTTTGTTCGACCATTGACTATCTTAATTTGTTTATTCTATCAAAAAATGGCTGGACATAACGTTTTTAGGTTATTTTCTATTAATGAATCCCTGTATAGTTAAGTTTGAATAGTTTGACAATACTGTATCCATGTATCCCTGTATAGTTAAGTTTGATTAGTTTGACAATACTGTATCAATGTATCCCTGTATAGTTAAGTTTGAATGAATAGTTTGACAATACTGTATCCATGTATCCCTGTATAGTTAAGTTTGATTAGTTTGACAATAATGTATCCATGTATCCCTGTATAGTTAAGTTTGAATGAATAGTTTGACAATAATGTATCCATGTATCCCTGTATAGTTAAGTTTGAATGAATAGTTTGACAATACTGTATCCATGTATCCCTGTATAGTTAAGTTTGAATGAATAGTTTGACAATACTGTATCCATGTATCCCTGTATAGTTAAGTTTGAATGAATAGTTTGACAATGCTGTATCCATGTATCCCTGTATAGTTAAGTTTGAATGAATAGTTTAACAATACTGTATCCATGTATCCCTGTATAGTTAAGTTTAAATGAATAGTTTGACAATACTGTATCCATGTATCCCTGTATAGTTAAGTTTGAATGAATAGTTTGACAATACTGTATCCATGTATCCCTGTATAGTTAAGTTTGAATGAATAGTTTGACAATACTGTATCCATGTATCCCTGTATAGTTAAGTTTGATTAGTTTGACAATACTGTATCCATGTATCCCTGTATAGTTAAGTTTAAATGAATAGTTTAACAATACTGTATCCATGTATCCCTGTATAGTTAAGTTTAAATGAATAGTTTGACAATACTGTATCCATGTATCCCTGTATAGTTAAGTTTGAATGAATAGTTTGACAATACTGTATCCATGTATCCCTGTATAGTTAAGTTTGAATGAATAGTTTGACAATACTGTATCCATGTATCCCTGTATTGTTAAGTTTGAATGAATAGTTTGACAATACTGTATCCATGTATCCCTGTATTGTTAAGTTTGAATGAATAGTTTGACAATACTGTATCCATGTATCCCTGTATAGTTAAGTTTGAATGAATAGTTTGACAATAATGTATCCATGTATCCCTGTATAGTTAAGTTTGAATGAATAGTTTGACAATACTGTATCCATGTATCCCTGTATAGTTAAGTTTGAATGAATAGTTTGACAATACTGTATCCATGTATCCCTGTATAGTTAAGTTTGAATGAATAGTTTGACAATAATGTATCCATGTATCCCTGTATTGTTAAGTTTGAATGAATAGTTTGACAATACTCGTAATTTCTTCACAACAATCTCTTCTTACAATTAGACCCCAAAGATTAGACCTTGCAGGACGCCTCAAATTTTATTTCTCACAGACAGTTTCCCAACGGTAGTCGAATGAAATGGAGAACAAAGCACAAAAGACCCTAATAATACCGTAATTCATTATTTTCTCATTGATTTAGCCACAAAAGAAATAAATGTAGCCTAAACACCATAATAGTTTTGAGTAGAACCAATTATAACACAGGTTTATTGCCAAATTTTTCTAATGGAGGGAGGGGGGTTAAGGTTTAATTTCTTTTATAGGGTGGAGGCACCTACACTCCCCCAATATAGTATTAAGACTTCCCTGGAACTACAAGAAGTTTCACTGTAAAGCGGTTTGCATTACTTTTATATAAGGATTAGGATCAATCCTGTAGAATTACAGGGCTAGACTAGGAAATTTTATTTAATTTGTCTGATTTTTCGTATTGTCTTAAGATTAACCATTTAAAAATCAATTACAGAAGGATAGATATGTAACTTGGATCTTAATACTGAAAAGGTACAAAATATTCGTAGCACCCTAACAAACAATTGAGAGTTGAATCTTTATTTGCCTCAAAAATATCTTCAGCTCTTATCCATGGAAGCAATCTTTCTCTCTCTTGCCACAATAATTTAAAAGTAAACCTTTTCTAAAATTGGGTAGTTGTATTTTAGAATCGTCCTATCATATTTAAATCTTGCATGAAGGTTCCTTTACTGATAAAATAGTAAACAAGATATTTTATGTTTATTGACTTTTTTGTTATTTTGACGTCATAGAAATATCATATTTATTTAAATATTTAAAAGATTGATTTCTATTAGCAAAAGGAAAAATGTAACAGGCATTGGCCAAGCTTTTAAGATTAAAATTTCTTATTCTGTTTAATATTGTAGCGGCTTCGCCCCTAGCCTCTAGAGGCTTTGCCCCAAGAGGTATAATTACATCTTTTATTACCTACCCAGCCGAAAAAAATGTGAATGAACTGCAAATTTTTGCGAATAAATGGCGAATTCGCAAAATTCGTAAAAATTAAGTACTTCTGGTGATGTCCCACTTCACCACTATTTTAAATGATTTTAAAAAAATTGGTGGGGGATTTTTTTTATTTTGGGGGGGTTAGGTGTCCCTCCCCTCAAGAAAATAGCCTAAAACCACCACAGAACCAGTAGGTATATTCCCTGAAGAGTAGAATCCGATCGGTTCAGTGGTTACCGAGATCTTAAGAGACAGACGGACAGACAGACGGACGGACGGACAGACATCATTCTACTTTGTATTATAGATGATGCTTCCCTAAAACCGATGTTGTCATCCTAGTTTACAATAGACCTAACAAATCTTCTTGATTTCCCTGCATCCTTTTGTATAGAGTTTATAGCTACTCTATAATTGATTGTAATCTTCAGAAACACATATAATAACATAATACATAGTGGTCTTAGGAATCATCATAAATCAGATAATTTAAGTTTTTTGACGTAAAAAACATGATCTTAAAAAGAGAAAAAAATCATCTTAAAAATTAGATTTTTCTAGTAATTATTTAAGAGTTGCTAAGCTTTTCAAAATAAACCTTGTGGTTGAAGGAATCTTCATATTCTAAAATCAATAGAATGATTCAAATTTGTCTACATTGATATGTTGTATATTTTCAAATTCATGATAATGACTCATTAGGTAATCCTAACATAGCATGTAAAACTGCTCAAGAATACTAAGAATTAAATACGAACACAGTAATAGTGTCTGACTGATTATTACGTAACAAAAAAAATTAGCCAATGAGAGGCCACTATAAATTTTACCATTGGTCAATAACGGCCTCTCATTGGCTAATTTTTTTTTGTTACGTCATAATCAGTAAGACACTATTACTGTGTTCATTAAATACATTTTTAAAAATAAAAAAACCACAAAATCACAATACTATAACAGGTTTTAATTACCAGAAAGTTAGGTGTAACTTTCTTCAACGTTTGCCTCCAAGTATTAATGTCGAGTGTGATATTTTTTTCGCACAACAAAAACTATGTTAATGGTATGGAGAAAATTACATCATACTGGTCTCAAAAACTTAACTTTTTAAAAACGTCCTCTGATTTGTTGGCATAAAAAAAACTTTGGTGACTTTTGCATAATTTTGAGTGATTTGTACAGACATCAGTGGTATTACTGTTACAGAAATAATCATGCAAAGTTTGAAAATGATTGAAAATTCTAACATACATAATTGATTATAAGAACTATTCGTTACGTACGGATGGACAGACTGGAATCTACTTCGTTCTAAAAAGCATTTTAACTGATATTTGCGATTAATTTGCCCTGTAGATATTTATGCGGGAATGATAGCACACTTCTATGTTGTCATACATAATGACATAAGAAGCATACAAGACACAAAAAAATGTACAAGACAAAAATGACATTCACAAGAAAAACAAGAAATACTCCCCGTCATATTTTATAAGCCTTTTTAAACTTTTGTAGATTTTAATAGCTTATGTCATATTTTGTGGCTTTGCCCTAACTTTAGGATTTATTTCTTATAATAGTCTAAACCCCTCCAAAAGGAAAGAAAATTGAACACTGGTAAGTCTAATAAAAAATAATTTTTATTTATGTTTTTATGTTTATTTTTTTTAAGCAAATCTTGTCAATAATTAGGATCTTTCCTTCCACACGTAACAGATAATTATAATCGTTAATTTAGGCATTTTATAACTGTCCTACCGATTTCAAACTTTCAATGCTTTTAGCAACTCTATAAGTGTTACCTGAAAGTTCGTACGTCCATTTAAAACATGATGATTTTTTGACAAAATTTTTTGTAAGATATAATTATTCTATTCATCTGACTTTTAAATTAATGATTCGAAGAAAAAACAATTACAATACTATAAGTGAAGCATCTACATATATTCAAGTTTTAAGAATGTATTTGTCCTGTATTTAGGCAATTTTGAAACAAAATTTTGTTTAGAGTCATAAGTTAATATACTAATAAGTTAATGGTTGTTTGTTTTACCGTCTTATTTAAGAGCCTCTCTTTAATGGATGTTGTCATCCTTGTTTTATAGAAAGAAGTATATTCATTTTAGAATATATCCATGTTTAGTGTATGCTAAAGACGTGTACGTGGTTTGCATATAATACCAGTAAAAAAAATATATGCCTAGCTTCAAAAAAGAGACAAACATTCTAAAAATTAAATTGTGTACATGACAGATTCAAGTACAAAAACGTTTTAATTTAATCAAAATGTAACTAATTATAGTAACTATACCCTTTTTATAGTCATGTTTAAATATATCCAATAATTATAGCTTTTCATTCAGTGTACATAAAAAATAAACAGTATAAAATTGAAAGTTTATCTAAAATTTGTTCAAGTGGCAGAAACGTAGCAATCAATAATGTCAATAATCTAGTTTTTTGGGACAATCAAGATTTTTAAGGTTTCTTTCGGTTTTCATTTGATTTATGCCAAGGGTACCTTTGAAACATATGCTGTCTTTTTTAAAAACATTTTTTTCTGAAAAAATGTCAGTTGGCATGAAAAAAAACATATATGAATGTACGTATATCCAGTAAACTGCCTTAAGTAGTAGTGCCTTACATAGGCCTGTAATATGCCTCGTTGTTTGGATATTAACATCCATATATGCAGGCCCATATCCTATATGCAAAACTTTCTGGAGGGGGGTGTTGGGGGCATATAGTAGGGATAAGGTGGCCCCATTTGCATGCAAGGGGGCTGGCTACCGCGAAGCAAATACACACACACACACATACAGTAGAAGGAGCACGGTAATTTGGAGTGCGCGCGTTTTTCCTACCAACAATGCACAAATGCCGCTGTCTCACTCGTCAAATTTTGCCGCCAAAATTTTCCTCTTTCTTAGAACCATTACAGAGCAAGGGGGAAGGGGGGGAGTAGCAATATATAGTAGATGGATATATGACTTCTTGGGAAGGTTATTTTGTGTACTTGGAATCATGTGCGCTACCATCCATACACACAAACACATAAATTCAAGTATACTACCAAAACAACCCTCCCCCCACTGGAAAAAAGAGAGGTGATTGTTTAGAGAAATTCACTTTTATGGGGTGAGTGTGGCATGCATCCATATATTTTGCCACACCACCCCCCCCCCCCCCCCCCATTTACTGGAATTTTTGGGGAGGGAATTTTAGCCCAGGCGGGAGCAACCGGGAGCCTTGAGGGGGCAAAGTATCCGGAGCTGTAGTAGAGCGCACCCGAGATGCTCCCGAGGGGGGCAAATATAACTCCCCCCCGCCCCCGAAAAGAAATACACTAGGCCATGAAGCAGTAGGAACCAACCATCCTATATCAACTTCTTGATTCTTGTCAGAAAACTTTCAAATTGAGGGGTGAAGACCCTCCCTAAAGGGGAAATTCAGTGACCCATTCATTTAGCTGTAAGGGAAGTGGGAATATATTGCTTTAAAAAAAGGGGGGTTAAGAGGTTTGACATGGTTCAAATATATCTCCCCCCCCCTCTTTAGCATCCTTTTTATCATCATCTCACCTCCTTGCTTGGTAACCCCCCTTTTTAATGACACTACCATAAGCAGCAGTCTTATTTGGAAGCTGGAATCTTTAGCTACTCAGAATCTACCAAAAATTGTACAAAAATGCTGTTAAAGTGTTAAAGAAAATAGATATTATAAAGTTGAAATAAAACAATAGTTAAATTTAAGTGCAATAATCAAAACTAAAATAAAACATTGTGTTAATTAGAGTACATTTTGATAATACAAGAAATGGATAAGTTAGGAGGAGGTGGGGCTGGGGTGAGCCCCCCCGCATATTTGTCCCCAGGGATGTTATTTCCGCACCTACACTACCCCGCCCTGCTGGCCCATCATGCACAAATGCTGCAGCAACGAGAAAAATCTGCATTTAGTCCAATTATGTCAAAATCTACCAATTCCTCCACAAATAATTCGCCAAATACACCGCCTTCCCCGCCGTTAGACTCGCCGCCGCCGGGCTATAGATCTGCCAACACACCGCCGGAAGATGACAAGTCTCTGATTCCTAAGTTTGGTTTGCCTTCTTTGTCAGGGAAGCGTTGATTTTCATTGTTAAAAAAAACCTTAAAAAAAAGAAAGACTTACAGTTTAAATTAAGTTCATCATTTAAATATGATATTTAATAATATCAAATCGTATGTTTTACAAATATATTGGACAACAATTTGATATAAACAAAACATTTAATACATGTATACTAGATTAATACATATTATTTAAATATGAAATGTAAACACTTGTTGATATTATTATACTTTATTACAAGTTCAAATCATTTTATCAAAATCTCAATGAAAATCAACACTGAAATATTACAGGATCTCCCCCAACAAGTTTAGTCAGCCCTCTCCCATCCACCTCACCCCCCAACCTTACCACCCCCTTATCCTCAGCCTCGCCCCCCAATTTGTTGCCCCCACTGTCCTCGGGAGGCCTCCCAACCACCCCCCTGTCGGGGCTTCCCTCTGGAATACTACCAAACTTTAATCAAGCCCTGCTGATGCGCCATTGGTTGGGCTCAACTAACCTAACCCAGCCCACCTCAAGTCCTTTCTACCCCTCCTATGACCCGAGGCTGTTTAGAGGCCCGGGGCGGGCGTCCCGGCCAAAAAAGCGTTTCATCTGCAAGTATTGCAACCGTGAATTTACCAAGTCGTACAATTTGTTGATCCACGAGCGTACACACACAGATGAGCGGCCATATCCTTGTGATATCTGCGGCAAATCTTTCCGCCGTCAGGATCATTTGCGGGACCACAGATACATCCACAGCAAGGAGAAGCCGTACAAGTGCGGGGAGTGCGGCAAGGGATTCTGTCAGAGTCGTACACTGGCCGTACATAAAATCCTGCACATGGAGGATTCCCCCAACCATACCTGTCCAATCTGCAGGAGGTCTTTCAATCAAAGATCAAATCTGAAAACCCACCTCCTAACCCACACGGATGTCAAACCAAAACAGTTGTTGGAACTGGCTGAACGGATTGAAAGTCTTAGCGGCTGCCGGCCAACCTGTGGCGGGAATAATAACAATAATAATAGTGCAAATACCGCTGCCAAGGCGGAAGGAAAACCGTTACAGCCGTCTATTGAAGAAATGAGCAACGAAGACATCGCCGCTGAAGACCAAGAAATTGACGTCTGTTCGGACGACGATAATTTATCACCACCGGCGAAAGTTGGCGGTTTTACCGCCCATGGATTGTTATCATTGGCGGGCAATACAAATGAAGCCGCGGTGAAATTAAGTCACGCGTTTAGCATAGCTGCGCTTATGCGCAAGTGATTACTCTAGTTGTTATGTTGTTTAAGATAATTTATTTGATATAAAATGTGATCATCTGTTTTAGAGATATTAATTTGCAATAAATATTATAGAAAATTATTTGATTTTGTTCATCTATTGGTACTTTCGGCCACTAATACTGTTTATTAATTTCAAAGCGTGTTCTTAAAGCTTAACTTCCCTCAATCACTTGTAGAGTGTCAGAACTGAATAATCAGAATATAAACAAAGAAAATTTGAAACAAAAATTTGATGATAAACTGCTTAAATACAAGATAATTTTTAATGACAAACTTACGTTTCTAGAACTTGATTATAAAGATGCTATGCGTATAAAATTGTACTTTGTTGTCCTGGGAATCAGTATTTTAAAAAGTAAGGTAATTTGCTAGCTGTTTAAAAAGTTAAAAATCAACATGTTTAAAATGGGCATACGGACATTCTGGTAATGATTATAGAGTTGCTACACTTTCTAAATCGTACCTGACTACTACAGGAATCTCCATGCAAAGTTTGAAATTGATAGGACAATTCTAACATGCCTAAATTAATGAAAAGAACTATCCGTCTCTGACGGACGGATCGACCCTAATTATAGAGAAGCTTTGCTTTAAAAAGCATTATGTGTAATAGCTTCATACTTTCTGAATTATTAAACAAAAGCTCTAAACACAAAACTAATTACAATGTCTTTTCCAATAAATTATGTAATTCCTTTTCTCCTCTTCAGGGAAGCCTAAATAGGCCCGCTAGTTCTATTTTATAAAGTAGGAACAGGTTTTAGTCTGAAACTTAAGATCTCAATAACTAGTGAACCGATAGGGTTATCTAATTTAGATAATCTTCAAAAGGGCCCTGTTTTAGGCTATTTAAGTTGCTATAAGTCTTTGGATGGTTTTAAACTATTTTTCTAGCCTTTAAATATACAGCCCTTAGTTGAAAGTTAAAGTAATCGTTTACCTGATACTTTCAAGCTTCTCTTTACAGGAATATAAATTATCTATAATTCATCTTGCCTTCTAAAAATTTTCTAAGTAACACACTTTTAATAAAATTATTTAAGAGGTTTGGTGATTATAATTTCTTTATGTTGAAGGAAAGGTTTCGTGATTTTAATAGTAACTTTTTTTTAATGTAAAAAGGTAATACAGGAAGCAATCCTGAATTTACTTTACTGTTATATAAACAAGTACGGATTAACCTTTAGTAGCGAAGTTATTTAAACAAAGAAGCATACATAGGAAAGTGTGTGATATTGCTACTTAATATGTGCTAAACTTTACGTTCGCTTGTTCTTCCATCTGAATTTAAAGCTTTGCTTTTATGGAAGTTGTCATATTTATTTTCTACAGAATTTGGCCCATTACCATTCTTATGTATTTTTTTTCTTACGTGGTAACAATAATGGCAACATACATAAAATCGAAGCTCAACAATTGAAAACCACAACATTATCTAATTTTAAAGTAACACAACTAATATTTTTCTAATTTTATTCATAAAATACAATTGTTTGATAATAATAATCAAGTAGAAGATCAGTTAAAGAAGTTTTCCAGTATGACTTCAAAACCGAATAACATCCGCTGGATTAGAACCGGTTCTCAGCCATACTAAAAAATCATGTATAGCATCGTATTACAGACAATATTCAACGAACATTAAAGTAAAAAGCATAAAATTGATACCAGTTTTGTTAGACCAGGCCTCTGGTCCCTCGGAGCTAATAAAACTTGATTTTCTGTTATAATTTTTCATTTCAAAATCCGCGGAAAGCTGTCTATAATACATGCGATAACATTTATTATATAAATTAAATAACTAAACTAATACAAAAAATGAGCTATTGTTATAATAAAGTATGTAAGTAGAAGTACTAAATCAAAAATATTAAAATCATTCATGGTACAGAGATATGTATGACACTTCTTTACACATTGGCGCGACTCTTATTTAGGATAAAGATTTTGTCAAAAAGATATGAATAGTAGATCACAAGAGAAAAAAAGATAGAATAGTTATATCGCACCGTATTATAGACAGTTTTCCGGGGACAATAAAAGGAAAAATTTTAAAATAAAAAAAAAACAGTTTTATTAGTCCCGAGAGGCTTTTTATGATTTTTATTTTAATATTCGAGGAAAATTGTCTGTAACACGATGCAGCACATGATTTTTAAGTATGGCTGAGAACCGGTTATTATCCAGAGGATATTAATCGGTTTCGAAAATTTCAAGACTCTGCTGTGTTCGTTCATCTTACCTTTATTTTATATTAATCAGGAAAAAGGGACCAGAATTTTGGCAAAAAGTGAAATGTTTCATTATCCCAATTTATTTATTATTTCATTTTAAAAATCCATTTTACCCCGAGTTTACCCCCAACAAAATATCCTATATTAGGTAATTATTACTAATATTAATGAAATTGATAAATCGCTGCTTCAGATATTTGCAAAATTAAAAATCACATTTTTTTGTGGTACATAAAGCGTATAAATATGCATAGTTGTTTTTAATTGGTCTTTTTGGCATCTTACTAAATATTTTGAAATATAAATACAAGAATGACAACATCCATAAAAAGCGAAGCATAAAAATAATTGACGAGGACAATGTGATATAAAAAACACGGAACCTTTCATTTGTATTTTTATGTTTATATTTTGTAGCATGACATATATATCGATAGACAGGGTAAATTACATATTGAATACAAATCGGTAGACAGAATATTTCTTTTAAAAATTCAGGTGTTTATTGAGATAATCACAGGCTGAATGACGAAAAGACAAAGAGAATTATAGAGCACATTCGCTACTAACAACCAATAATACAAATGACTAAATTAATTCTTTAAGTTAGAAAATATATTTTTAAGCATTAGTAAATAAATAAATAATAGATAACTATGAATTTCTTTTCAAATTAATTTTGCTTTTCATGATGAATTGAGCAAATAAATTCAAACTTTTTGGCTAGAGTGTTCTATTACCTTAAAGTTATCTTGAGTTAATGGTTCGATTCCTCCAATTACAAAATTTGACGAGTTAAAAAGATCCTTACATTCACTTAGTAGAAAGGCAATAGCAGTGAAATAAATTTACAAGCCCTTCTACCCCCCCCCCCCCTCTCACTTGTAGCAAAATTTTAGATGTATTTCTGAAGGTTAAAATCTTGCTAACCACTGAACCAATTACGTTGTGCTCCTCAGATAATAAATCTACGAGACTTGTTGATTTTATAAGATATTTTATGAAAGGGATGGATGGAACACCACCCTCAAAAAAATTGTCAAATTTATTTGAACTGCATTGTCCTGTATAATCAAAACGTCTTTAATACTCACTAAGATAAAACTGGTTTAAATGTCTATATATCTATTTCTCATGTTTAGAAAATCTATGGTCAAAGCGTCAGAACTTGGAGACAGGTCTTCACCTAAAATATAAAAAACATTTTGTCAGAAAGTTAAAACAAAACACAATGTTTTATTTTTTCAAAGGTAGGATTAGCACGACGACATTTGAGATATTAAGTTAGAATATTTAGTATAATTCATGATGCTATATTAACAGGAAAGTTTGGGCGGTTTCCCTCAAAGTGCCTTGTCGAGCACTGAAAACTTCATCTATCCCATGGTTAGGGAACTCTATGTTAAGGCCCCGAAAGGTTGGGTCCAACCGAAGGGGTAAGGAAAAAAGAAAAAAACTACACCTTTCTTACAATTAATTTATTTTTAAAAATGAGTAGTGAGGGTTCCCTGCTTCGCTATGGACTTTAAGGTAAAGTTTATATATAACTTGCATTAACTGACCTAAAGGAAGACTATCTCTACTTCGTAATGAATGATGGCTTGTAGAACTTTTAGAGGTTATTTTACCTTCATCTAAAAATAAAAACAAAATTATTTTGATTATTAGGACAAAAATCTTTCTCTTATACAAAGCATTTTAATGCAATATAATCATACAACTACCACAGTTTTTATATTTGTTTATCAGTTCTTACATAAATTTAAAACAAGCATTTCTTTTAGAAAAAGCATTTATAAAACATTAGGTAACCAAAACAAAACAAAAAACTAATAAAATAGTAAGGGCAAGGATCAAAGATCAAACTATTTCTTTGGGTCAAAAAATTTCTTTTAACAAAAATTTCGAAAAGTGATTGGGGGGGGGGGGTGACCAAAACACATAGGAACTTAACAAAAAAAAGAGCTATATAACTGAAATTATGAATGGCAATTGCTTAAATGTAGTACAATGTGGAAATGTTAAATAATGGCAGCGCCAAAAAAACGCCGTTTCCATTTCTTTTGGCTTTCCACCCCATTTAAGAATTCTTTTGAATGTCCTTATATATTTATGGTATTTCGCGGGAGCGGCGGTTCCGCCGCCGTTACTTCACAGGTCCTCAGTGTATTTTAACAAAAAAGATAAAAATTTCAATAATCACAAAAAGGACAATTGGACAAAGTGTGAAAACGAAAAGCTTTTTATTAACTACCTGTTTTCAATAACAACATGCGATTCTATAAAAAAAATATTAGGTAATAAAATTCTGGTAAAAATTATCAAAAAAATAAAAATTTTAGAATATGATAACGGAACATATCTGACACATAAATTATTTATTACTAGCGGCTATGGCCCCCCCTAGAAGCCCCTAGATGCACTTAAGGTGGGAGGGGGAAAAGTCAAACCTCCCCATTTTCAACATGAGTTTTTTTGGGGGGGAGGTCATTTTTATTAGAAGGGTGGTGATACCCTCCCCCAAAATAGTTATAAACCTTTCCCAGGACCCATGAGAAGCTACCATGTAAAGGAGATCTTTAACGGTTCGGAACAGACAGACATCCTGTTATTTTATTATAAGGATATCTACCTGACAAAGTATCTGGTATATTAGGTACAGAGTTACTCTTGTGTAATTCTTTCTATCTATCTATCTATCTATATTAGTATGATATATCTCACCTGACCAAAGTATCTGGAATATTAGGTGCAGAGTTACTCTTGTGTAATTCTTTCTATCTATCTATCTATCTATATATACATATATCTATCTATATTAGTATGATATATCTCACCTGACCAAAGTATCTGGAATATTAGGTGCAGAGTTACTCTTGTGTAATTCTTTCTATCTATCTATCTATCTATATATACATATATCTATCTATATTAGTATGGTATATCTTACCTGACAAAGTATCTGGAATATTAGGTACAGAGTTACACTTGTGTAATTCTTTCTTTCTATCTATCTATATTAGTATGATATATCTTACCAGACAAAGTATCTGGAATATTAGGTACAGAGTTACTCTTGTGTAATTCTTTCTATCTATCTATCTATATTAGTATGATATATCTTACCAGACAAAGTATCTGGAATATTAGGTACAGAGTTACTCTTGTGTAATTCTTTCTATCTATCTATCTATATTAGTATGATATATCTTACCAGACAAAGTATCTGGAATATTAGGTACAGAGTTACTCTTGTGTAATTCTTTCTATCTATCTATCTATATTAGTATGATATATCTTACCAGACAAAGTATCTGGAATATTAGGTACAGAGTTACTCTTGTGTAATTCTTTCTATCTATCTATCTATCTATATTAGTATGGTATATCTTACCTGACAAAGTATCTGGTATATTAGGTACAGAGATACTCTTGTGTAATTCTTTCTATCTATCTATCTATCTATCTATACATATATCTATCTATATTAGTATGGTATATCTTACCTGACAAAGTATCTGGTATATTAGGTACAGAGTTACTCTTGTGTAATTCTTTCTATCTATCTATCTATCTATATTAGTATGGTATATCTTACCTGACAAAGTATCTGGTATATTAGGTACAGAGATACTCTTGTGTAATTCTTTCTATCTATCTATCTATATTAGTATGGTATATCTTACCTGACAAAGTATCTGGTATATTAGGTACAGAGATACTCTTGTGTAATTCTTTCTATCTATCTATCTATATTAGTATGGTATATCTTACCTGACAAAGTATCTGGAATATTAGGTACAGAGTTACTTTTGTGTAATTCTTTCTATCTACATTAGTATAGTATATCTTACCTGACAAAGTATCTGGAATATTAGGTACAGAGTTACTTAGGTGTAATTCTTTCTATCCATCTATCTATATTAGTATGGTATATCTACCTGACAAAGTATCTGGAATATTAGGTACAGAGTTACTCGTGTGTAATTCTTTCTATCTATCTATCTATCTATCTATATTAGTATAGTATATCTTACCTGACAAAGTATCTGGAATATTAGGTACAGAGTTACTCTTGTGCAATTCTTTCTCCTTCTTTAATCTCTCAGTTCGGATTATAATCTCCTTTGTAATGTATGCCTACAAGTAATATCAATGTGTGCCTTGACTAATGTATTGAAGTGGTGGAATAAACTAAATCGTTTTAAATTCCACCCCTGCATTAACAGAGAAAAATGTTATCATATCATTATCTTTATATACTCAATTCCATATTCAACAAGAAAACCAGAAGTATTTTTTGTTAATCTAAAAAATATAAAAAAAAACACCTTGGCGACCAGTGTATTGTTAATCTATCGTTGTTTAATTACCTTGCAAAAGTATGTCATTAAAGCAAGGATCTTAAGTGATTGGACACTGGACGTTTAAAATTCTTGGAGGATTAGTTTGAACACATTAGTATCATTAGTCAGGATTAACATAACCCCTTAAAAGCGGCGACCATAATTTGTTTAGACAAAAAAATTACTTTACAATTTTGAGTCGATAAGATATAAAATTAATATTGCTTACCTCTCTTCTGATCTTATATTTAAGACTGGCGGACATATCTGGAATAATAAGCTTGACTGTAACTATGGTCATGGCAACTATATTCTCAAACACAACTACAAACACCAACTGTACCAAGAAAGAATACTATGAATAGTTATGCAAGGATGATAATATTTACAAGCAGCAAAGCTCGAATGGCGTAACTGATTAACAGATAAGCAGAGTTAAAGAGTAGATGCAATTTAATCTTAACCAACAGAATGTTTAGATATAAAAGGTGGACAACATGAGATCTAGGGCAGGTGATCATTCAAAAAACAACTTTCGGACAAATATCTTTAATAACAACTTAGAAAATTACAATAGGTACGGATGGACGGATGTCTTTCCTGATAATAGTCAAATTTCACAAATATGACAATCAGACGAACGGACAGACAAATTTAAAAAACTTGAGGGACAAGACAAAAGACGATAAATTCGTGTACATTGTACAATGTATATCCCCAATGATAATGAGCAAAATTATCCCATCAATAGATTAAGTTATTGGTAAAAAAGTTTAGACACTGCTGTACTGGTGAGACCCAACCAATCAAGATTTGATAAAAATAACCAAAAGTTTTTATGACAACGAATGAGAAAGCATAGTTATAAAACTTTGGGTACCAGTACAATTTAAGATTGATAGAATTCTTTCCTTGGCGAACATGACATGATAGAAGACGAGACTTGGTTCATACTTGTTATCATGCCAGGGTGGAAGATTATAGTCAGGGTAGCGGCACAAACTTGTCTGTAGAGGATCCTCACTCCTACAAAAATAGCATACATTAAATTAAAACAATAGAGGGGGAAGGGGTTACAAAACTATATATCATCACCCCGTGGACAATGAGCTGACATTCTATTGGGCCTTTGAGTATCAGCCAATAGCTTTGGAAATGTTAACACAGCATAGTCAAAACCAAAGAAAAGGAAGCACTTTGCTGGCAGACGAAAAAGGTCCCCAACATTGGAACCAGGTAGTATAGTTGTCTGAGTTATGCATCTATTCATAAACATTTATTGCTTAACTAAATTCACTATTCTATTAATTTCATAGGTAATTCTCTAGTCCAAATAAAAGATTTAAACTACTCCTAATGGCAAAAAGCGCTTCAAATTTAAATAACTTAATAAAAATAGTTAATAAGTTCTTAACTGTTAATAAGCAATTTATTTTCTTCTAAGACTGCGCTATGAAGGATGGTATAAAAAGTTTTATTACACCACTTTAAATATATCAAAACTTGCGAAGCATCATTTAAACTTTCAGCAATATCTTATTAGAAGAGAATGAAATATGTAGCCTTCCCTCTAAGCAGAGGAAATATATTATAAGAGGAAAGTATTATAAAAGGGCAGAAAACATATATGTACATAAATATTAAATAATTTATAAATATCAGCATGTCTGTCTGTATGTGTGTGATAAGCAAAGCATATATTTAACCTTTACTAGGGGCACTTTTTGGATGGGGAAAAATCGACTTTCCAATTTTAATATTAGTTTTAAAAAGAAAACATAACAAACAAAGTTGGTGGGGGAGCATTTTTTCTAGGGGGGATTTCTCTTAGTAGGGTGGAGAAACCCTTCCCCAAATAGTTATAGACATTCCCTGGTCTCTTAAAAGCCTAAAAACTTCTAAGGTATCAGTTCAGCAGTTAGCGAGATACTACATAAACAGACAGACAGACATTCTTTTACTTGTATAAAAGAATACATGGTTTAATCTCGGAGGGGGGGGGGGGGCGGGGAGGTTCATTGGGAGTCATTTTATGTTAAGTATCATAACATAAAAGTTAGTTACCTTAATTCATAGTATGAAAGTGTAAAGTTGACATAACCATTTAATGATCCGTCCTCACTGTAATGAGCTCTATATACCATCTGTGCAGTGCATGAAACATTTAGTTTTAGTATTCTTATACAGAATCGGAAAGAGCAGGTATAAGGATGACAAAAATTCAAATACGTCTAAATTGAAAAGCTACTAATTGGTTCACCCCTAGACAATAAGAGAAAGGAAGTAGAGTTGATAGGAATTCTACCCCAAGAAATTTAAAAAGCTTCCTTGAAAGGCAAAACCAATTTGGACCAACAATGTCCTAGTTATTTAAATTCAAACAAAAAATCCTTACTTCTTTATATGATAGGATAAAAAAAGTTGAAAAATGGGTTTTGCAACCGGCAAACCAGGTTATGAAACTACCAAACTATGTCAATATCTTTTTCTGTCCTTTTCCAATGATATAATTTTTGGAATAAATATACCTATAATTTTTTTTCTGATTTATATCCTTTTGTGAATGTTAAAGTTATAAATCTGCATATTACATAGATTTTCGTGTACTTAGACTGTCATATGTCAAACAGGTATCTGTTATGACACAGTAATTCGATGTTTAAGTTAGATAATGTATGGGGAAAATCATAATACCAAAATAGTACAACTATAGACAAACTAAACATTATACTAGAGTAGCTACGATACTTAAAAATAGAATAAAAAACCAATGTTTCCCTTTGGTATGAATTCACTTGTAAAGGCAATTATAAAAGCATTTGTGATCACAGCAATTCTTCCTAAAATAAAATAAAATTTAGTGGCAAGGTTATTATGAATATTATATAATTCAAAGAGTAAAGTATTGTATTGGTTTGTTGATACTAGGTACTACTGTTTATCAATATAAATTGAAAATTAAAGATATCATGAATTAGTTTCACTTGGCGCTAGCATCAACTGACTATCAAATGCCTCTAGAAAGTCATACTAACAAAGAAAAAAAGACTCAAAAATTCTGCATATCCTGATGTATTAAGATGTATTATCTGTATTGATTCTTCTTTTTAAAGGGGACATTGGACTGTAAATTACACTGGTACCTAAAGGTTCATACACCTTATCTTAAAAATTTCGGGTACTTTTATTGCATTTTGATTGAGTAGTTCCAAACTTGTAGAGTCCAAACTTTTCAACCAATAATTAAAATTACCTAATGTTTCTAAAATATCAAACCATATTCCTATATCTCGCACTTTTTGAGCAACAGGACGCCTGAAAAAAAATTATATTTTTACAATTAATGTACCTACTTTTTTTCATTCTCATTTAAATGGAGTTTGGCCAAGGTAATATTAAAATTATTCGACGAATGCATAAAAAACAACAATTGGAACTTCCATAAGTAGGGACAAACGGACAAAGTGAGTTATAGCGCAGATGTTGAGTTGTCATACAAAAAATATTTGTTTACCTATGAAGTACTAACAACTTCTTGGCATCTAATCGCATCTCCAAAATATTGTTCAGAAATGCTAAAAATAAAAAAATGTATTTGTTATATGGAAATTCATTTATTGATTTATTAACCATAGTTTCATAATGTTGTAGGATGAGACACTTTTGCATAGCTACTAAGAACATTCAAACTTTAATGTCTAAGCACATAGTATACAAGTTAGTACACTACGCTTTGATTGGGAGTAACCAAGTTCAAGTCCCTCCATAGACTTTGCACTTGGTTGACATATGCTGTTACAATTTGTAAAATTGTAATTACGCAACCTTCCCTGCGATGCCCTAAGGTTTAATTGTAAGAATGGAGAATTAGGAAGTAAGGGTTCTACCTATCAAGTAACTTATATCTTGCTTTCCCTTGTCCATGCTCCTTATTCATATGAGAGTGCCATTAATACGGGTGGCTTAATATGGAACACCTGCCAAAACTTAGGGTGATGTAACAATTGAGTAGCTTCCACGAGAATTGTGGAGATATTATAATGTAAGAGATAAAAAAAGTTCTTATTTACCCAATAACGGGGCCAGTGGGAAGGCACAAACAAAAATGGTGATAAATCCATATTGAATAACCATCTCCAAATACTCGTAAAATAATCCCTAAAAATAGTAGTTTTAGATATAAAGATGGAATTAACTCATAAATATGTAAAACTTTCAATCAAAGGCTTAGATACATTTTTATTAATAGCAGGCTAGTCGGCAGTTTCCGGAGCAAAAACTTTTTTATAGAGAAAAAACGTATTTTTGATGCTATTTTATATTAGGTTTGGTAAAGCAACTCGCAGGTATAAAGCCCCGCAGGATTTTTAAGGTATATTAATGAAAATATAGGCAAGTCTAGAGTTAAATATGATTTTATTTTAAAATATTGAAATTTAAGTTCCTGGCCCACAAACAAAATCTTTGACTTTAAACTAATTACTACTATGAGTCTTAATATTAAATATTGGTCGGTCCAGCAATCTTCTCACCTGATGTCCCCATTCAACTAGTTTAAAGTCTCTGACATACTGCGGTGTATTTTCTTCTTTTGTCTTTTCTTGATTCCATGATCTATGGTAAAATGGTAATTTGTGTATTTTAGACTTCAACAAAGCATTTCTTAGTTTAATAGATTTGTCCTAAAGAAAAATGTAATGAAAAAAGTCAATACCTAGACGATAATTTGCTGTACAAACTCAATGATGAATAGCAAAATTACCCCTTCTGAAGATTAAAAGTATTTGTTGAAATTGTATCAAGTCAAATTCAATAAAAGTTTTTAGTCCAACAAAAAAGAAAACGTGATTGTAAAACCAGTGTAAACTACAGTCCAATGTAGCCTACCTCCCTAGAGGAATCTAATAGTTGTAAAAAAATCAATTTTGTTTACCTAATTTAAATGGTAGCAACATTTAGCCAAATTTCAATTTTTAATTTACCAAACATTTGATGAACAAACAATGATTACACTTACTCACCTTAGTTTGACCAGGTTGACTAACTTCCAAAGCAGCGGCATATAATATTCAACAATAGAGAGTAGAAACTGTTTTCCAAAGAATATGATACCAAGCTGAACACAAAGCTCCATAAAACAACCTCCAGGCGAACATTCTTCTTGTCTAAACGTTTATTTAATCACTTAAATAGGTAAAATTTCTGAATAAAAATAAAGATTTTTATATTCAATAATCTTAACTGATAATAATATGATAATTCTCGCAAAACACTGAACCAACATGGTTCTCCTTTTCAGTGAAGCTTCTTATAGGTCCTGAGATGGTTTTAGGCTATTTCTTTTTAAAAACAAGTCTCGGTATGGTTTTAGGCTATTTTTCTGCCCTTCAATACACCTTAGAATATGGAGCCTCAAGATGCTAGGGGCGAACCCGCTAGTAGTTAGTTAAGGTAAGATGTCTTTGTCTATAGTTTTCAAAAGTTGCGCTTTTTTACAATAAGTGTCTTTCAGTCCACCCGATTTAACAGATAAATATTTTCGTTAATTCAGGCATGTTAGAATTTCCCAATCAGTACAATCAGGGGTTGCTATTCAGCCAATTGATTCCATTTGAAATTACCGACCTATCTTTAAATCTTTGTTAAAATGTAGGTATGTTTTCACTTTCACAAAACAAACATAAATTTTTATCAAAAAGTTAAAACAAATCAAATGTCTAATAAAATAAAACTTTTCTTTATGTAAATTCATCTCATACATAAATAAAGGTTTGTGTTTCAACATTTAGAAGCGAAGATATCTTTCCAGAGAAGGAGACTTGTAATGAACGAGGGCAAACAAACTTATGCACCTTCCAGATGGGAGGTTACGCAATTTTTAAAATAAATATAATATATTTCTGAAATATATAATTTTGTTGAAGTTTTTTTTGTGTGAAATTACCTGTAACCAAAAAGCTTGTGGTATTTACCCGGTCTTCCAATATATTGACCTACATAAAAAAGTAGTTTAATCGTCAATTCAAACAATAACCATTTTCAAACACGACGATCTAATAAATAATCCCACTATAATTTTATAACTTACAGTAACAAAACATTTCATAATGTTAAGAAATAATTATTATGGATAAAATTGGACTACTATGTAAATCCATACTAATAATCGTAAAAGAAATGACAATCCAAGGCACTTTTCACTAATCGGCTTCGAATTCTTCTCAAAATATTGGCGGATGCGACAGAAACGGATTCGAACTGCAGATGAAACTGAACTAAGAGTACATATTTTTATGGATTGGGGTTCTGACTTTTTTTCTCCAAAAAATTGGCGGATTCATTATAAACAGATTCGGATAACCATCTCTCAATATAATAAAACTAGTAACTTCGTCCCATCATCGAGGGTAGCGCGGAAAGGTTTGGGAAAATAGCCTAAAACCTTTCCAAGAAAAATATAAAGCTTCCCTGGAAAGTAAAACCCATAATATTATTAAAGCACTAAACAACTAGTTTTGTATTTCTTTCAAGTTTAGTTTACTCTATTCAAAAAGATTGTCAGAATATGACACGAAACAAAAAGTTTTGACTTAGAAAGTTAAAATTCATAACTTTATAAGTCTCTTTAATATGGGCACAACCAAAGAATACATTTTTGTTTGAAAATAACTTTCAAGTTGCACATACGACTAATTAAAGTTTGCCAAGCGTTGGTTAAAAACACAAGCACTCACTTAACAAAGTTCTATTAAAACCAGGGAAACGAGGATTGGTCGTTAAAAAATAAAATAATACTCCAACCTCAATAAATATCATATCCTATTATATAAAGTAGTAAGCTTTTTTCTGTCTATAGCGAAGGATCTCACTAACCACTGAACTGATGTGGTTCTCCTTTACAGTGAAGCTTCTTAAAGGTCCTGAGGTGGTTTTAGGCTATTTTTGCCCTTCCATATCCCTTTGAATATAGAGCCCCTAGATGCTAAGGGCACAGTCGCTAGTTTAAGATAATGAAATTACTAAAACCACGAATTCAATGCACAAACCTGTAAAGCCCTAAAGAAATAAGACATAAAATAAAAGACAAAATGAAATAATTTACATAACACCTTATATTTTTTCTTTTCTTCACGTCTATCCACTCCGGGGGGGACATAAACCTTTACCCAAGCTTCAAAGTACAAACCCGCGGCATAAGAGTAAATTAATGATGCCTGCTTCATGTCTGGTTCGAGTCTAAACCACTTGTCACTAATTGCAAGAATGTATTGGCCCGTAAACAGGCGCAAACCATAACAATGCACAGTTAAGACTTAAAGCCATGGTAGTGCAATCAAAGAGTTTGCTGTATGTTTGATGTTAGAGTATTGCATCATCCCATTACAAGCGAATGATGCTTTATGTTCTCTAGATGAACATTTGAAATGGAAGGAGAATCTCGGCGCCAATGAGGTTATTATAGATAAGCTTTACTTATAAGTTCCCACCTTTGATGAAAGCAATGTAGAATATTGAGAAGTAATAATTCACAAACTGGAACAGATAAATTTTCAGGGCCAACGAATCGTCAAATTCAGTCTGGGTTCGTCTAAAACAATAAATACCTAATCATTAACAGTGGGATGTATGTCTGTGCTGTCTGTGCGTCATTTAAGATCTCTAAAATGACTTGTTTGAAGTAAGTAAAATTTTCATCTTAAAGTTGGATCTTGAAAAGTTTTCATCTAAAAGAAAATCTAGTATAGCAATTTATATAAAAGTAATAGGATGTCTGTCTGTCTGTGTGCGTGTGTGATTGTAGCGAAGGATCTCGCTAACCACTGAACTTTACAATGGAGCTTCTTGTACGACCAGAGAAGGCTTAGGTATAACTTTTTAGTTGGGGAGTACCTCCATCCTCCAAATAGAAATCACAATTGGAAATAAAAATACCCACCCAAAAAAAGCTTATGGGTTGTAGCCGCTATAAAAATAAAGCATGTAAGTAAAGATAAACCTAAGTTGAAATAAATCTACCTACACACTTAATTATAATCATAATAATTTAGTAATCTGATATCTTCATTAAAAAATAATATATTTTCTCTTATCCTTTTTCCAATTATAAAAATAATAGGTAATATTTTAATAATATTTTTCTTTTCATACTTTTCCATCATCATAAAATTTTTATTTGTAAAGAAATATTTTTTAGAAGATCTCAATTAGGTAATTATTTTATAATAATGAACAAAAGAATTTCTATAAAAGTTTTTGATTTATCTTAGTATCGGATTTTTTGTAGTTAACAAAAGAAACATCTTGTGGTCATCTAAATCGAATGAAGGTATAAGCTACAGATACAAGGTTGCATCTAAACAAATTGAGCTTAATCTTTGGCAGGGTGGTTTAAAGATCTTAAAACCCGAAAGTCAAAGCATCTCAATTTTTATGCCAAGCCTGCTACATCTCCTAAACCATGCCCGTCTATATCCCTCTTCTTCCCTGGGTATACTACTAAAATTTTACAAAGTTGACATCAATTTTTTACTTAACAATTTTGGTGTAAAGACACTACAAAAAAATCGCAAATTTTTAAAACTCCTCTACCCAGGATCAACCAAAATATACTTTGACAAAACAGTACAATTTTTGAAAAATCTAGAATTAAACAAAAACACAATGCTTAAAACATTAATTGCTTCTTCTTTTTGGGCAAAGAGGTTTACAAAAAATCAGATACAAATTTTAGCAGATAACTCACTTGTAACTTTGTTCGATTTACTTGAACACAGAATAATAGGAGATAGAATTATGCTTTTACCGACTATTCGTTCTGACATTCATACTTTAATACAAGATAGTAGACTAGTTAAAAAACTTCAATCTTATGTAGAAGTAATAAGTAGTAAACAAAATATATTATGCCTAGATACAATTGACCAAAAGAAATTAAGTAAGATAAGATTACCTCTTATAAATGTTAATGATTTTAAGCCTTCCATTTTATCATTGCATTTTAAATGGTTGCAGAGAGAAAAATACGATCAACATGCCCCAAGTATTAAAACAAGGAAAAGAGATGGTCTTTATTTTCCAGATATTGAAAGTTTTGAAAACAGTTTTAAAAAAGTAATGTCATTACCTTTAATTTTGCATTATAAATCTTTCTTAGTAGAACAGCTTAATAGAACCCTTGTAAGCAGAAAAAAGTTAATGCATTTTGGCTTACTTGACAATGCTATTTGTCCAAAATGCAATGCAGAATCAACAACCGAACATGGGATTTTTTATTGCTATTTTGCTAAGTACTTTATTCATGCATTGGCACTATTTCTAGACCAAAAATATAATGATGGGAATCCAGAATTCATTTTTTTAAAAGAAAACTTTTTCCTTTTTAACATCATTTATCCTCAATTCAATGATAAAGATTTTCTTCAAATTTCAACAATCATTTTAGTAGCCAAAGACAGAGCATTGAAATCTAGCAAGGACGAAGCTATAAAAAAATGGACTGTTAATAATTGCTACTCTCAAACTCTTTTTGTTGCCCAATTTGCCATAAAAATTTTAGAAAAAACTTCTTCATATATTAACATTGCATCTGAATTTTTGAATTTTCTTTTACAATATAAAGATAATATTACTTACTTTCAAACCTAAAAATGTTTTTTTTCCAATGAAGTAAAATTTTAACTATTAATACAAACAAAATATTAAACATATTGTTTCATTAATGCGAAATATTTTACTGTATTTTTATTATAAAAAAAATCCAAAAATATTATAGTTTATTTCATGTTCTTTGTAATTATATTGAAATAAATTAATTTATAAATAAAAAAAAAAAAAGAAGCACAATAAAAAGGAGAATGAACAAAGCAACAAAACAAAATATTGAATACCTAGATATTCAACAAAAAAAAAAGAGAGATATCTAAGAAAATCATGAAACCTTTGAAAAGCATGACCGAATAAATAAGATTTCTCCCTTAGCGTTACAGACATTTCGAATGAAAGAGTCGCTTCCCTACAAAACATAGTAATAGGTCTGTCAAAGTTATAATATAGTCTATAAAATTCGATGAATTTACAGACTGATGCGCGAGGCTAATCTACTGACAAATAGTTAGTTCAACATACCTTAGTTCTTTTTCCGTCAGCCAGTAGGCTACTTGCTCATATATCCAGTTGAATATTAAAATCAATATTAAATTGATTCCAGCACCTAAAATTTATTATAAGTTCATTATTTTTCCTCTAAAACAACAACATAAAACACTTATTCCCAACAAAAATTGACAATAACATTTTTATCAGTCGATGAAAAATAACATTTTATCAAACAGGCTTCACCTAACAACTTTTAGAGAAATACAAGTTTTTATCTAATTTTCATCTTATAGATTTTTATATAAAGAAGAAAGGTTTTTTTGTCAGAAGCCAAAGATCTTATAAAACAATGGTCTTAATTAGTTATACTTTTCAGGGAAGCCTTGGGGTGGTTTTAGGCTATTCTCTTCAATTAAAACTAGATGTTAATATAAGAACCATTCAACAAGCTCTTAACATGACAACATGATATGAAAGCGTAGCTTCTAAAGAACAAACTATACCTGTCATTGAAATGAATAATGACCAATTTCCTCTGATTGTGCTGTCATGAATTGTAGCCAAAGCAACCACCATACTCATTCTAAATTAGTCATTACTTGCAGCAAACATAAATTTTATAATCAATAATACAAAGAAGAACGAAGTCTGTCCGTCTGAAGATTAAGATCTCGGTAATCGCTCAATCGGCACGGTTGTGCTTCTCAGGGAATAAAATTACTGTTCCTGTATTGCGGTGGGCCAACCAAGTAGACAACTAATTTTTAAAAATAATATCTTACAAGTCTTAAAATAGAGAAAATCTTTGAATTAAAAGAAATTATTAAAAGCTAAAATAAATACTTCCAAGCTTTACTTATTTTGTGGAAAGTGGAGGATAAGGTACCAAATAATGCCACGGTCGTAGCGGTCATGCGTCTTGAGTCATATTGGAAGGGTGACGCAAATTTTAGATCTCAGTTTTCGCTATTTGATTTACTATTTTTCTCTATAAGATAAAAGCGATGCTTGCTAGATTATCTAATTTGCTATAATATAAAGAAAAATTTTTCTCTAATCGCCAAACCTGGGGTCTGAAATTTGCATCACCCTTCCAATCTGAAAGTAGGGAAGAGAATAAGGGATGGGGTAGAAACGGTTATCATAATGTTTTATCTTCTCGACTTTAAGTTAAACTCTATCTGCGTACCTGTATAGAATGACCGCAAATACCGCTGCGCAAGCCAACATGATCAGACAAAGTACAGAAGTCCAGGAGACCATTATTCCTGGAAGCTTCATCTACAAAGATTATTTTTGGTGTTTAAAAAAAACTTAAAACTGGATCAAGTAATTGATAAATTGAACTTTGTAGATCAAAAATAAAATACACAAAATCCTATTCTGACATACAAAGTTCCTTCAAATGATATATTTTTTCGTAAAATTTTAGGTAATCTACAGGGTGTTTTTTTTTAATAAGTTAAAAGTATTGATTAATTTAACCCACTTGCCATTGACAGAAATGAATAATCTATATCTTAAATTCTTCATTGATGTGGGACATTTTGTATGAGAAAAAAATATTTGGCGATTTTCAACAAATTCTGCCTTAAAAACCGGTTTGTCTAAAGTACTTATTTTTGGAAGATTTTTGGATCATGACTAATTTAAAGGGTTTGCAAAAATGCGTACATTTTTAAAAATCAAATAGCGCGGCTTGTGTTAATAGTAGAAAAATGTTATGCATATCGTTAAAATCGTTATAAACACTAGTTTTTAGGTGTTTAAGAACTATTCCTGTGCTACGTATAGTTAAGGAGCTACGTGTTAAAATGTCCCAACTTACTTAAAATTTATAACACTTCTCACATTTTCCAATGTAGCTTCTATACTACAAATAGCCTGTATGTGTTACATATATTTCCAAAAACTAGAGTTTATGACAATTCTAACGGTATGCGTAACATTTTTCTACTATTAACACAAGACGCGCCATTCGATTTTTAAAAATGTACGCATTTTTGCACAATCTTTAAATTCGTCATGATCAAAAAATCTTCCAAAAATAGGTACTTTGGAAAAACCGGTTTTTAAGGCTGAATTTGTTAAAAATCGCCAAATATTTTTTTCTCATACAAAATGTCCCACATCAATGAAGAAATTAAGATATAGATTATTAATTTCTGTCAATGGCAAGTGGGTTAAATTAAGCAATACTTTTAACTTATTAAAAAAAACACCCTGTATAATACAAAGTAGAATGATGTCTGTCCGTCCGTCCGTCTGAAGCTTAAGATCTTGGTAACCACTGAACCAATTGGGTTCTACTCTTCAGGGTATATACCTATTGGTCCTGTGGTGGTTTTAAGCTATTTTCTTGGGGGACACCCCAAACCCCCCCCCCAAAATGAAAATTTTCCCCCCCAAAAATTTTTTTTTGTATTTTTATTCTAATTTTAATGTTTTTTAAGTTTTTATATAATTTTATATATGTTTTAAATTTTTTATATCTTTTTATATTTTTTTATACTTTTAATTTTTTTTTCTTCTTTTTAAATTTCTTTTCTTCTTTTCAACTTTGTTTTTTCAAATTCAAAAAGATTGTAAAACCTTCTTTCTCCTGTAGGGGCAAAGCCCCAAAAAGGCTAATGGCAAAGAAATTTTTAAAAACATTAAAAAAGAGAAAAAATTCGAAGGGTTACGACAAACGTAAGAGTCCCAAACGTCAGAGTGGAAAAACATCAGAGTGGACAAACGCAAGAGTCCCAAACGTCAGAGTGGGACAAACGTCAGAGTGGGACAAACGTCAGAGTGGACAAACGCAGGATTTTTGGGACAAACGTCAGAGTGGACATTTTATAAGTAAAACGTATGAGTCTCGATTTTATAATCATTACCATATAAAAAAAAACATTTATATTTTTACTTTTTTTCATATTTATTTAACAACTGTGTTAGAACGAAAATTTTACACCCTTTCAAATATATCACATATATATTATAAAGTTTAAATATTGGCATACCCAAATTTTTAACAAACATAATTTTTGTGCAGTGGAATATTACTCATTAATAACGTCATGGTTGTAGTATCCCACAATTGTTTGCATAAATATGACAGGGCTGACATCCTCGTCATATTTCTCTACTATGCTTGCCAGCTCCTTCCTTCGCATATTTGTGTAGGTGTTTCTTGCACTGCTTTTGGTTGTCTCGTTATTTTGAGGTCCTAGTAGCGCGTCCCTGAGCTTTAAATTGGCTGTTGCTTCTTCTGCTTGCAAACGAGCTACTACAGTCCAAGTACCTGAATTTGCAGGCAATGCTGATGATAAACCATAGTTATATCCTTCAGCAGAATTTGTAGTAAGAAACTCATCATTGATGACAGCATCATGCTTGTTCCATAAAGTATGTGGGAATCTTGGTTGGTTTCTTATTCCGGTCCTCCCATTTATGGCTCCAACGAAATTCTTGTCAAAGTACTCAATAAATTCATCAACTTCGTCTTTTTCTTCTGGCCAAGCTGGTTCAAGTTCTTTAATCTTCTTCTCTACAACAGTATCACGAATCTAAATAAATATAAATTTGAGAAAAAAAATTAAATGTAAATTTAAAACTATCTTATTGGTTATGCCTAACATTGTTTTGCGCCCCCCCCCCCCCCAAACATAACAATGACTCTGGACAAGCACAATATTTTCTTTATAATTAGGTTAGGTTAGGTTATAGGCTAGGGGGCCGAGCGCCCGCGGCTAGGCAGGCTAGGGGGCCGAGCGCTGCGGCTAGGTAGGCCAGGGTGCTGAGTGCTGCAGCCAGAGTCATTTTCTTTATGATTAGGTTAGGTTAGGTTATAGGCTAGGGGGCCGAGCGCCCGCGGCTAGGCAGGCTAGGGGGCCGAGCGCTGCGGCTAGGTAGGCCAGGTTGCTGAGTGCTGCAGCCAGAGTCATTTTCTTTATGACTAGGTTAGGTTAGGTTATAGGCTAGGGGGCCGAGCGCCCGCGGCTAGGCAGGCTAGGGGGCCGAGCGCTGCGGCTAGGCAGGCTAGGGTGCTGCAGCCAGAGTCATAGTTTTGTCAGGAGGTTGGGGGGGGGGGGGGGAGGGGTAGGGTGGTATTAAAATTTTTGTTTTTTTTTCTTTTGTTCAAATAAATTGAGGTCAATATATTGAAATTAATTGTTTACACCTAAATTACTTTGTTTATAAATTCAATACTGTATAACTTTACCTTATGAATATCATCTATTGGCACCAGAGAAAGAGCCCATATGTACCGGATTAGTATCTGAAACTCCTTACAATTTTGATACAGAGAGCCAAGACCAAGCTCATTGACACAGTGAGCCCTAAGTGCACGTTTGAAATGAGTGTCACATCCATACACTGGAACTCCTGGGTAACTGATCTTAATGGCTTTTCTGATATTTATCTCAAAATCGCAATGGAATCCGCTGGATGGAGCTGCTACTCCCTTAGACATCAGGAAGGAAAAGACTCTGGCATAACTTGCCAGCTCCTTGTTTGGAAGGAAAGCAAACAGAGCTGGTAAATACACCCCACTTGGCATTTTTGCTGTTATAATAAAAAGTTGATAGAAAAGAGATTTCCGTACAACCTCAAAAGTTCCATCGCCAATCCAAGACTCTGCCCTGTTTAACATCTCCAGTTGGTTTGGGCTACAAAAGATTAAAATCTTTTTCTCAGTTCCATACTTGTCAACAATAGACTCTTCTAATTGAAGAAATTTATCTCCAGCCACTGTCTCCTTGAGAATCTCAGGTACAGTCATTGTAGACCAATCTTTAGCTTCCTAGAAAACAAAAATATTAATCAAGCTTTTTATAGAATATTATTTTTAGAAGTTAGGTTAGGCCAAGAAAAGGATACACAAATAATCTAGGCTTTTAAACCATATTTCTAATGTATATTAGGTTAGATATAAACACATTTGAGCACGCTCATAACAGGTTTGATGTCAATACTTATACTATGGTTAGGACTATTAAGTAAAATTCAATAAAGAAATCCTAAATTGTGTAATTCTCCTTTCACGCTTAGTGCACACAATTGAATTTTATAGGACACAGTGCTATGTACTTGGGGATATATTTTGCTTTGTTTACAGTTAAACTATGATTACCTTTGGTATCGCAAGATTCTCACGTCTCGCTCGAATTATATTCTTCTTAATGTTGGCACTTGTTTTCATCATCATAATTCCATCCATACCAAAATTATTAAGAATGTTCATGCTCAAGTTTCCTGAAAAAAATATATATAGCTTTAAAAAAAATGAACAAGGATGATATTATTTATAACGCCAAAGTCATGAAACGTTAGTACAAACATTAACAGATTGACGGACTGGTGGACAGACAGGCCCTATTTATAGAAAAGCTTTTAAAAATATTATATGTACGATTATGATCATTTAACTATTAATTATAAGAATTTCCTTCAAAACAATTTGATATTTACAAAGTAATTTGCCTACCTAAAACATTTTTAGGAGTTTCCAATGTTGTTGCCGCAGTTTGGATGGCTTCTTTTACGATTTTGTCAACTTCTTTTTTAGCAAGGTCGCTGTCATGAGAGTGGTATCCATTGAGTTGCACAAGCTTATCTGTTTTAATATCAACAGAAGCAGCTGCGTTGCAGTTATGTGTTTTATGCAGTACACATTTGTAGAATGTTCGGTTTTTCGTAGCACCACGTTTCCTGTATTGAAAGTTATCCGCATCATGGAGGTGTTTTCCTCCCTGCTTTGCCTGGGAGTACCTGGCAGGGTACGGCGGCTGCATGGCTATCGGCTCACAACAAAATCTCTCACGTCTGATTGTTACCAAAGACAAAACACGAATAAGATGTCATTCAAAATTGGAAGATTTTTATAAAATATTTGAAAGATTTTTTGCAAAAAATTAGAAGATTTTTTGTCATATAATTAAAATAGCATAGACTCTGATGTTTTACTTAAGCAATGTCCACTCTGACGTTTGTCCACTCCGACGTTTGTCCCACTCTGACGTTTGTCCACTCTGACGTTTGGGACTCTTGCGTTTGGGACTCTTGCGTTTGTCCACTCTGACGTTTGGGACTCTTACGTTTGGGGTAGGACCGAAAATATAAATGAATATAAATAAATATAAACAGATATAAACAAGTTATAAAGAGATATAAAGAGATATAAAATGTTATAAAGAGTTATAAAAAGTTTAAAAATACAGAAAATATCTAAGAAAATGTAAAAAAAAAAATTTTTAATTCTCCCCTGAACCTTTAGGGAAAAGCCCCTAGAGGCTAGGGGCGAAGCCGCTAGTCTATAATACAAAGTAGAATGATATCTGTCCGTCCGTCCATCTGAAGCTTAAGATCTCGGTAACCACTGAACCGATTGGATTCTACTCTTCAGGGTATATACCTATTGGTCCTGTGGTAGTTTTAGGCTATTTTCTTGGGGGGTGGGACACCCCCAACCCCCCAAAAAAACAAAAAAATCCCCCCCTTATTTTTTTTGCAGAAGATTTCCTTGGTTCTTATATGAATTTCACCTTATTTTTTTTTATCACCTCTTGAGGCAAAGCCCCTAGAGGCTAGGGGCGAAGCCGCTAGTATCTAATAATTCAGTAAGAAGTATGTATAAAAGTATAATAAGATATCTTTTTTGCTTGGATATCTTAACCAGAGTAGAAAGTTTTATTTCTTAAAATGCGGGTATACTAATTACCTTCTTGCACACAAAAGCTATAGAATATTCTGCAGAAAAAAAGTCAAGGAACATTAAATGAACAAGTAGCGAAATATTGTTAAAGGTGGAAAATTATGGACAAAAGTAGGATAAAAATTAGATTGTTAATTAAACTGATACCCAAAGTTTTATAATCACGTTATAGTTAAAAAACTTGGGTACATATGTTTACATTATAATTGGTTGGTTCCAAACTAGAAATGTTATAACTTTTAAACCCTAATCTGAAGGAGTAATTTTGTTTATGACTATTTGGTATGTATATCAATTTATCGTCCATTGTCTTATCCTCTAAGATCCCTTTAAATCAAACATACAAAAAAAAGTTGTGCAGTTATAAGACCACCCAAATGGGCAAATTGTAGAATAGATTCGCAACTAACAAGGATGGTGGTTACCTTCCAAAATGGCGGAGATGGTTCACTTGTTTGTGTTATGAAATTCACTGTCTTTGTTTCCACATTTCTGTAATAGAAAAGAAAAAAAATAAGATACATAAACAGAAAAAAAGATAGCTTATGATAGATTTATACGAAATTCAATTGTTTATATGTAAATAGCTAGTATTATTTTATATCATTTGTGAAACTTGTAAATATATCAAAAAATTTAATGAAAATTGGGCCGAAGGACAGTCAAGATTGACTTTAAAGGCCCTGTAGTACAGTTACCCTAATTATGTCAATGTAAATAAATATATCTATAAAAATTTATGTAACTTAAAATGTATTTAATTATTTGTAAAACTAATCTGTAATTTACTGCTAATAAATCATATCATATATGACAAATGAAATGAAAAAAAAGTGTTGCCCCCAAACGGCAGCTGAAAATCACGTACAGGTTTCGTGATTTTCCCCCCGAATTAATTTCGTTGTTGAAAGCTGCATTATAACTTACTTTAATTTAGCTAGATATTCAGGTCGAGGATGTTCTTCCTCGGGATCATAACCAAACACATCCCATCTAAAACAAATAAAATCACGTTAAACATAAACAAGAATGACAATATCCATAAGTAGCGAGGCACGAAAAATCATGAATAGATAAAGTGAGGTTTATAGCAATGATCAGAAAGAGAGGGAATATTAGATAATTATATAAAAATAACAAAACCTATATAAAAAAACATATTTATTTTTTCAAATATGACAGACAGACGGACGTAGAAAATTATATGCTAGTTGTCATTAGTTCAGAAAATCTTCACCAGAAATTTTAACCGTCTATATTAAATTGCAACCAAATAAATCACATTTCCCTAAGAGCATTACGTATTTGCTCATTTTCGTTCACATAAATGATTTATTGAGCTTCCCTTTTATGGATGTTATCATTCGTGTTTTGCATTAAAATAAATACTCTGTATAATGAATATTGTAGACACATCAACAAATGAAAAACATAATTCCCCCAGCCAACACATCACAAAGTGCAAAAATTCACAGAACTTGAATTACTTATTTATGATTCACAACATTAGTTAATCATGAAATGTAATAATAAATTAATATAGAATAAACTTTTCATTATGGTAATGAAACAAGGATGACAACATCCATACCTAAGTAGCACAAAAATCGTGGAATGGAAAAAGGACATAGTGTGTTATAGAGCAGTCTTTCAGCAAAGAAAATAAAAAGAGAGAATATGCAAAAACTTAAAGAAAAACACAAACCCCTAAACAAAAGTTGTACATATGTCTATGAAGCATGAGCGACAGACAGATAGATGGACAAAACAATATATAGTTTAAATAGAAAATCGTATCAACACTAAAAATTTAGCTGTCAATATACAATAAAAGTGAAGGAGGCTAGTAGCGAAGCCACCAGTCAAAAATAAAGTCAAACCTGTGTGTTATTTCAGCTGAATATCTCTTCCAACATTCTTCATCAAAAAATATATATATTTTAGAAATGTAAATAAAATTTAAATAATAAAGTTAATACCTAGGGAATTTGCAGAGATCGTAGGGATAAGACAATGAGAGATAAATTTAAAAACTTTACCCATGATAGCAAATAAAATGACCCCTTTTGTAGAATTAAAAGTATTGGTTAAAAGATTGGAGCACTAGCATTTTGGAACCAATTGATCAGAATTGGATGAAAGTAAACTAAGTTTTTTAGTTTTTTTTTTATTTTCTCTTAATCTAAATTGGCTTGATATTTGTGTGTAAAAAAAGGTCGGATAAATTATGTAACGAATGCAATTTTATACTTCATAATTGGCAAAGATTCAGGTATATTTCCAAAATATATTCCTAGAAAGAAAACAGCCCACAATGACATGAATACAGCAAAAAATACAGTCGTACCATTGTCGAACAAATATTTGGCCTTAGAAAATAGAATCCATTTAATATTTTTTAGTGAAAGGGAGGGGGGGGGGGTGATGATTTTAAGCTCATTAAGGTACTTTGAGAGAAAGAGTCAGTCTTTTTCCTTTAAGAGGGTATTTTATTTTTCCCTGAAACCAATAAAAAAAATCGTTGCATATCTCAGCTTTTCAAACTACTATCAAAAAGAAAATTAAGTGATAGCCTACAAATGAACGGTAGATCAATGATAATCCCCCACTCTTTTTTTCAAATGTATTGATAATAATGATGGGGGGAGGTTAGTTTTTTCCTTGCGCTGCCTTAACCCTGCGAGGATACCAAGTACTTGATAAAGACCTAAAGTAATGATCAAACAAACGAAAAACTAACCACCCCCCTCCTCCCTTATCTTCAATTCGATTGTGGTATCCGCCTAGGATAAAGGGCAGACACCAGAGTTCAAATTGACTACGGCAGTGTGAACAGACGTGGACACCTTACTATAGAGAAGCTACGCTTCTCTAACAATCACTAAATAACAAACAGCATCTATTCAGTTGTTCCTTTATTGAAGGTCTAAGAATTACTAAAGCTATATACAACAAACAATAACTACACAGATAGGAATAAATAATCATAAATAAAAGCAACATAATACATATACAATAGTCAGTTTGGGCAATAATGATCCCCCATCCCTGGGAAGGGTGGGGGGAATTAACAATGCAGCTTAACCATAATAAGGCTGTCAGATTCAATCATTAATTTTAGGCATAGGGAGGGGGTCGGCAGACCCCTTCCCCAGGACTCGGGGGAGGGCCGTTGGCCCTTCCCTGAACCCCGGTCAGGGGTGCCATAGGCATGGCTCACGGTTGCCGAATACCACAACTCTCCCCTCGGAAGGCTGGGAGGGAGCCTCCCTGCCAGACTTCCGATAGTGGTTGAGGCCTTCGGCCCGCTCCTTAGGGCTAATATATATACAAGTGATAATGATTCAATGGAATCCTAGTGGTGATTTTCAGGGCTGATGGGCTCCCAACGTGGGGTAGAAGGTAGAGGCTGGTTTTGGTTGGACACGTAGCTCGGCGCCGGCAGGTGTCAGGTTGGCGTGGGGCACAGCTGCTGCGGGGCCGGTCAGCAGCGGGGCATTCTGGTTGTTGTTGGCAGCGGCTGGGGCACTGGCTGCCAAGTTGACCGTCTGAGCGGCAGCCTGGCCTCCCGAGGGGCCGCGGGGTCTTCCAGAGGGCGGTCCAGGCCTACCTGGGCGGTCATGCCCGCTATCGGCTGATTGCATGGACACCATTTCCTCGGCGGCTTCCCGGCCGATGGGAATGGCATCCCAGTCTACTGAAAAGTCCCGGGACTTGGCATGGGTGAGCCGGGCTCTGGCCAAGGCCTTCCTGTACAAGGTTGGATGGTACAGGAACACTTGTGACATCGCATTCATGGCGGCCCGTACACCTCCTTGTGCGGCTGCCAGGGAAATGATGGTCAGGTCCCCCAGCAGTTTGAGGATCAACAACAGCAAACACAGTATGGCTGCGCCATCTCCCCACTCGTGGATAGCTTGTCTGAACCCAGCCCAGACATCCAGGGCGGCCTCTCCTTCCTCCGCCAGTCGGTCGATATTGTAGGACACGATCCCATGGTCTCCTGTGGCCGAACAGCTACCTTGCTGAACGCATGAGCCATAGGACAGGCCGGTCAGCATGGCGCTTTTATACGCTGGGAACGCTAGCAGTTGCTGCCAGTCGTTCAACTCAGCCTGCGAATACAAACCTCCCGAACTAAAGTCATCCAAGGGTTCTGTCAGCAGCTGCTTGGGCGTATCCAGCAGGGGTGGCCTCTTCTTAGGTGCGGGGGTTAGCTCTATCCAGCCTTCCTCCGCGTGCACAGTCAGGGGGTAGGTGGAGGAGCAGGGAATCTTGGTGGCGTGACCGCTATACACCCGTGTCACAGCGTCTACAAATCCTGTGGGTTCCACTGGTACTTTGTCCCAACATTCCTTGCTTTCACGGACAACGTATTTGTTGCGTTGGCAGGTGAGCTGGAGCAGGACATCTCCCCTCAGCACCGAGAACGTGCTCCCCTGGACATGCACCGGGTGGGCCGGGTCTAGTTGCTGGAGCTTCCAGCAATTGGCCGCTACTTCTTCTGCCGCTGTGCTTTTCATGCGTGTCTCCAGGGTAAATCCAATGTAGCCTGCATGTATCTGGGCCTGCAGGGGGACATCAACATCCCTGGCCGATACTCTGGGCAGCGCTGCCGCGGCCGGGTCAGCTGCCACGAACAATGCTGGGTGGTTGGTGGCATGGGCCTCAAAGTCGCAGTTCACTATTGAGGTGGGGGTAGTCATGTTGATGAAGAACTGAGCTTGATGGTCAACCAGGAACGCATCCATCACTAGGCTAGGCTGGAGGCTGCGGATCAGCCTCAAGGGGCAATCTCTCCCCAGGTGGTCCCACACGTAGGTTGCTTCCCCAGTGATGCAAGACAGCTCAGAATGGGGACATTCTAAGGTCAGGTGGTCAGATTGGGACTCCACCCGTCCATCCTCTACTACGTAGGTCTCTTCCTTGACCAGCAGCCGTCGTTCCTGGAGCACTAATTCATTGCGGTACAGCTGGCCCTCGAAGTGGACGTCCTCCCCTTCACAACCCACCCCCTCTGGGCTGTTGACCAAGGCGCCCACCTTGTCGAGGGTGAAGAACAGGGGGTGGTTCAGCTGGAACGTCAGTGGCTGGGTCTTGCCTGGCAGCGTGTAGACTCGGTTCCTGGCCAGGTCTCGGCACGTTTCTGGATCAATCTTGGTTGGCCTCATGAGGGTGGGGACCGAGGTCACCTTGAGGTGACCCCATACCCCACACCTGAATGTCCACTGGGACACGGTGAGCTGGCAACTGTATCCTGTTGTTTCTCTAATCTTGACTTGCTGCAGGACATGTACTTCATGGCCCAGGGACACCTCCTGGTGTAGCGGTTCCGTGCTACACATCTTTTCCTTATTGTAGGCTGTGACGTGGGTGGGGTTGGCGCAGTCCCACCCTACCAGGACGTAGCTAGTTGTAGGCCACACGGCTGCCAGCAGTAGTCCCCACAGAACCATCCACCAGTGTGAAAAACTACCAGACAGCCATCTACCTCTCGCACGCGGCTGGGGATCTTCGGCTCGGGTCACGGCTGCTTCTTGGGGCTGGACATGGCTGGGCTGCTCCTGGCTAGATACAAATTTCCATTGAGCGTTATCTTTGTGTGTCCGGGGCACCCCGATACCCTCCCCAATGACAGACTGACAGGCGACTGGCGCCTGCCTGGGTGTCGGCTCCCCTAGCCCCAAGGGGTCCCTTCCCCTGTCCATGGCATGCCCAGTGGCATGGGGCTGAAGTGCGGGTGGCACAGGCTCGCCCTGTCTCACGTCCCTCCCCTGCCCTAGGAACTCAGGTGCATGTGGCACAGGCAAGTCCTTATATCCCCAAATTTCAATCTCCCCAGCCTCTGGTGCATGAGGCACAGGCAAGGTTGGGGTTTTACAATAATTTGGGTACAATACATTTGTTAAATTTAACTTATCCTGGCTCGACTGGAGGTGCTGGGCATCTGGGTTCCCTCGGCTGGCAGGGGGCGCTGGATGGTGTATGGCTGGGCTCTCCCTACAGGCTGGTGGCGCTGGCTGGCTGGGGGTGACGGGTGTCACCCCTTCCTCTGGGACTGCTGGCTCGTTCCAGGATCCAGGTATCTCGGTGGCGGCGACGGTTGTCGCCCCAGGCACCAGGTGGGAGGCGCTGGATAGCACCCCCCAGTCATCGCAGGTGGCGGCGCCGGGTGGCGCCCCATACATCGACTCTGATGCGCTGGCTAGCGCCTCCTGCCTCTCTCGTTCAACGGCCGCCAGGGCCTCCCCGTACACCGTCTCAGTGGCGCTGGGTAGCGCCTCTCCACTCTTGCTGGGTAGGCTTGGTCGGGCAGGCCCCATCATGTTTAGGCTAAAGGGCTGGGGCCTCAGAACTTCTGGCTCAGCAATGTTGTTGGGCTGCACAAACTCCGGCCCCAGGTGGTTGAGGCTGAAGCCCAGGCCAACCCGGTTGGGTTCAGCCGCGCCTCCCAGCACGTTGATCCTAGCTGGAACGGTTCCAAACTGCGGCATTCCGTGAACATGGCTCGCCTCGTGTACTCAGGTACAGAGGCGATCTCATGACTCAGCATTTCACGTTTCACATTAGCGTTACGAATGCCACGATTTAGTTCATCGATTAATAATTCGAGATCCTCATGGCTGTAGGCCTCCCTATACAAGGCACACTTTGTGGATATGTATGCTTGTATAGGTTCTGTCGAGTGTTGCCTGTAATCCCTGAAGGCTTGCTTCAAAGTCTGGGATTCAAAGGCTGGACGAAATAACATTTCACACTCGGCCTTGACTTGTTCGTAAGTCAAGGCTTGGCCTGCCTCGCCAAACAGATGAGACGCCATTTCCGCCGCTTGCCCTACTAGTGACAGTAAAAGGGCATTGCGGCGGTTGAGGGTGTCATGGGGCGGCATGCGGTAAGCCGCCCATGACATCTCGAGTCTGCGGATGTGGGAGCTCCAAGATTGCTTGGGCGGCCCTCTATACTCCGGCAGGTTACTCAGCATCAGCTTGCGGTACTCGGCTGGAGCCGGCTGGGGGTCATCCTGGAGCCATCCTTGGGCTTGGTCGCCTCCTGGCGCTTGCGGCTGCTCCATCGGGTCAACGGTTCAGCGGCGGGACACAAGGTTATAAGGCAATACTATAAATGGTTATCACTTGCGGCTCTCTAGCCTAGCAGCCAACACTGTTTATCACTAGGTTGGTAGTTTAGCTACAAAGATATAACTTAGATGTACTTGTCACTAGTTTTATTCTGAGTTTGTAGAGTAGGCTGGTAGGGGTAGCTAGCTGTTGAGGGTCTGAACTGCTGTCAGGAACTGATTGGGTTTTCCTTTATCACACTATAGATAGGAGGGAGAAGCTTGTAATTCTTTATTTTCTAAAAATATCTCTGTTAGATGCTATGGAGTAGCTCCGCTCCCGTGTGTGTGTGTGTGCGTGAAATCTCCTTTCCTTGCAGCGCGCTTACGCACCGTCAAATCCGCGCACACAGGTAAAACGCGCACTTATCCCTCAACTCGCTCTCTCATTGGTCCGCTTTGTCCGTTGAATTTTATGATATTTCCCGAACTCTGTTGCGCGACCCGTAAATGGCGCTCTGTTTTCCCGGTCGCTAGCTCCACACCGTGGGCGGACTTAGTCAAGTGTGGGTAGGAGGGGGGAAGCGCGTGAGGGGACGGGGTAAATCCGTCCGTTCCCCCTGTGAGGAAGGGGGAGTGCTGTGGGTTTGAGGTAACTGTGTGATGAGGTAATGGTGCCCTTTCTCCTTAATCCTAGGCTTATTGTTATGTCACCTTGATTCTATTTTCTTCAATGGAGAGTGGGCCCCTCCCTTTCCTCTGGAATAAGGGGTGTATTTTGTTGTGCTGGAGGCTTGGGTGGTTAGATTGTTTATCAAGGCATTGTGATATTACATCTAGATTCTATTTTTGGCCTTATCACAATACATAACAGATTTGCTTACCAAGCCTGTTCTATTTTTAGTTTTATCACAATACACAACAAATTTTTGCCAATCCTTGCTCATAAATCTATTGTTTAGCCATCACACTAGGGTGGTAATCCCTACAATGTGATATAATATCTGCTTTTCTAGATGGGTGGCTGCGCTGTAGCCTCTCAGGATACTTGGAGTTGACGTAGTTTTCTCTGCTTGGTACACTACACTCGTATGTTGGCTCGCAGCTCGCAGCTATTTGGCGTGTTTCAGCCTATCGGCGGCAGGGAATGTCCCGTCCTACAGCGCCGTATATCCGAATCCGACTGTTGGCGGCAGGGAATGTCCCGTCCTGTGGCGCTGCTGGTTCGAATCCTTGGCTTGTTTCAGTCTATCGGCGGCAGGGAATGTCCCGTCCTGCAGCGCCGTGTATCCGAATCCGGCTGATGGCGGCAGGGAATGTCCCGTCCTGCTAGCGCCGCTGGTTCGAATCCTGCTATCTCTTGCAGTAAATGTTGGCCTATTTTCAGCCGTTTGCACTTATTTGGCCTGTTTCAGCCAGTCCGCAGGCCTGTTTCAGCCCTTTGAGCGCTCAATTCTCCGTTAGATGTCGGCGCTTCTCGCGGTTCTCCGTCAAGTTTCGCTGTTTCACTTCCACAACTGCCGGATGCAGAGTTAGACCTTGCTATCCAGGGTGGGTAAATCAGGTTGCTTGTGTCAGTTTTGCCAGTTTCACTGCTGGGAGTACCTTAGCCTCAGCTGCGCGTCTGCTCTACACTTGTGGTTTTCCGTAATCTCACACAGCTGTCACCAAAAGTTGTGGTATCCGCCTAGGATAAAGGGCAGACACCAGAGTTCAAATTGACTACGGCAGTGTGAACAGACGTGGACACCTTACTATAGAGAAGCTACGCTTCTCTAACAATCACTAAATAACAAACAGCATCTATTTAGTTGTTCCTTTATTGAAGGTCTAAGGATTACTAAAGCTATATACAACAAACAATAACTACACAGATAGGAATAAATAATCATAAATAAAAGCAACATAATACATATACAATAGTCAGTTTGGGCAATAATGATCCCCCATCCCTGGGAAGGGTGGGGGGAATTAACAATGCAGCTTAACCATAATAAGGCTGTCAGATTCAATCATTAATTTTAGGCATAGGGAGGGGGTCGGCAGACCCCTTCCCCAGGACTCGGGGGAGGGCCGTTGGCCCTTCCCTGAACCCCGGTCAGGGGTGCCATAGGCATGGCTCACGGTTGCCGAATACCACAACTCTCCCCTCGGAAGGCTGGGAGGGAGCCTCCCTGCCAGACTTCCGACAGTGGTTGAGGCCTTCGGCCCGCTCCTTAGGGCTAATATATATACAAGTGATAATGATTCAATGGAATCCTAGTGGTGATTTTCAGGGCTGATGGGCTCCCAACGTGGGGTAGAAGGTAGAGGCTGGTTTTGGTTGGACACGTAGCTCGGCGCCGGCAGGTGTCAGGTTGGCGTGGGGCACAGCTGCTGCGGGGCCGGTCAGCAGCGGGGCATTCTGGTTGTTGTTGGCAGCGGCTGGGGCACTGGCTGCCAAGTTGACCGTCTGAGCGGCAGCCTGGCCTCCCGAGGGGCCGCGGGGTCTTCCAGAGGGCGGTCCAGGCCTACCTGGGCGGTCATGCCCGCTATCGGCTGATTGCATGGACACCATTTCCTCGGCGGCTTCCCGGCCGATGGGAATGGCATCCCAGTCTACTGAAAAGTCCCGGGACTTGGCATGGGTGAGCCGGGCTCTGGCCAAGGCCTTCCTGTACAAGGTTGGATGGTACAGGAACACTTGTGACATCGCATTCATGGCGGCCCGTACACCTCCTTGTGCGGCTGCCAGGGAAATGATGGTCAGGTCCCCCAGCAGTTTGAGGATCAACAACAGCAAACACAGTATGGCTGCGCCATCTCCCCACTCGTACAATAGTCAGTTTGGGCAATAATGATCCCCCATCCCTGGGAAGGGTGGGGGGAATTAACAATGCAGCTTAACCATAATAAGGCTGTCAGATTCAATCATTAATTTTAGGCATAGGGAGGGGGTCGGCAGACCCCTTCCCCAGGACTCGGGGGAGGGCCGTTGGCCCTTCCCCGAACCCCGGTCAGGGGTGCCATAGGCATGGCTCACGGTTGCCGAATACCACACGATGACGGGTAAATAAAATCTGAAATATAAATGACGCCCGTGAGTACAAAATATATACGCATATTTTGGTCAATTTTGGTGTTTTTTTTAAAAATGCAAAATATAATGATAACTATTAAAACAATTTTTAAGTATAACTTTTATCTTATTAGGATAACAATTAAAAAAGAAAAATATTTTTACTATATGCAATTCGTGTTTAAACACCTAATTGAAAAAAATAATGCAAGATATAGCTTTTATTTTAAGATAGACTAGGGGCAACGCCCCCTAGAAGCCTTTAGGTATTATTAAAGTGGGAGGGGGATAAGTCAACCGCCTTTCTACTTTTTAATTTGAGTTTTAATAAAAAATATTATAAAAAAAATTTAGGTAGGGGATTTGAAATTGGCGCATTTGTATAAACACCAGTTAATGCACAAAAATAAGGGGGGGGAACAAAACAGGTTTTAAAAAATCCGAGATCTCGAACTACTGTCATCTTCAATTCATTCCAAAATTAGAAGGGGGAGGGGTTAGGGTATCATAATTGTACTTTGTGTGATAGCGCTAAAATTTTGCAAGATTGAAAAATCTTCCAAACTCTAATTTGCAATTCCATTATCGAGTTCACAGATTTCTGATAGGACACATTTTTTTTAAGTTAAAAAGAATAGAAACACGTATATCAGTCGCGCGCAGCTTAAGAATAATGAATCACACTATTCAAATAAAAACTGTAATCATATATAATAAAATATTAAGGTTTTTTGTTCCACTGGATTGCATTTTTCAGGAAAGCCTTTTAAATGTCTTGGGATGGTTTTAGGATATTTTCTCGATATCCTCACCTGCATGGGGCGAAGCAAATAGTGCAAAAAAATGGACAATGGAATAAAAGTAAAATTAACTTTTTTTATATGCTTAAACTTTCCTTACAAAGTATTAATGAATTACAACTTTGATTTTCTTTTAAGTTGATATCAAATGTATTCCTTAGACAAGAGGCAGGTATCTTTAAGTCTCCAAGATTCACAGAAGTTATCACAGATAGGACACATTGTTGTATTACCCATTCTATCCTCGTCACAGACATCATCACTAAATCATTCAGAATTAAGTTTAACTCCTAGAACTTAGGGATAGAACAACAGACGATAAATTACCATTGGAATTCAATCAAGATCCCCTAGAGGCCACTAGGGGCATGGCTCTAGTCATAGACAAGATAAATAGATTTCGCAAAAATTAAAACGTAAAAATTATTCTTTTAAACAAACAAAAGAGATTCAATAATCCAATGGTGTAATTTAATAACCTACCTCGGAGTATCAGACCCCATAGTAATGACTCCACAAAGAAAACAGAATAGTCCCACAATGCTGGGAGGTATCAACATAAAGGTATAGAACCTACCTAGGAGTATCAGACCCCATAGTAATGACTCCATACAGAAAACAGAATAGTCCCACAATGCTGGAAGGTATCAACATAAAGGTATAGAACCTACCTAGGAGTATCAGAACCCATAGTAATGACTCCATACAGAAAACAGAAGAGTCCCACAATGCTGGGAGGTATCAACATAAAGGTGTAGAACCCTAGCCAGGCAAAGTAAAGACCAATCTTGACACCAAAATAATTTCTAACAGCATCTGAAATACAAATGTTCATCATTTTATCAAAAATATATAGTTTACTTATAAATCTTTTAAATAATATTACCTAAATATATTGAACAAAAAATTTGGCTTAAGAGTTTATACCAAACATTTTTTTATTTTAGCAATGAATTGATGATTTTTTTAATGTTTATATGAGAACCAATATTGTTTAAGCATTAGTAAATCCCACATCTTAAAGTTTTAAGTATTTTCTTTGTCTGTTGGGATCTTACTAACCATTAAGACGTCTAATTCCCTTTTAAAAAAGGTTAAAATAACTCCCGTGAGGGTTTTAAGCTATTCATATTGAAATTAAAGTCTTGGAATGATTTTAAGGCACTTAATAACCCCCTCCCTTAGACGCTAGGAGCTCTTCTGCTAGTATTATAGACAGATAAACTTAATTAACTTTCGACCATTGTTAGTTTTGTAGTAAATAGTATAATTATAATCATAAGAAAAAGAAAAATTACCTTTTCCAACTTTCTCTTTCATTCAGAGAAAAAACTAATGAGTGTAACAATTACATTGAGACAAAGGGAATAATTAATTGCACTGGGAATTAGTTTGTGTACAAAATTTTGGTAACAAAGTGTATAGAAAAGATACTAGGATGACAAAATGAATATGTACTTACTTAGAACAGAATAATTAGAGAAAAAATAGAGAGAGAGAGGGAACAATAGGCTGTTTATTACACTAGCTCCCAAAGTTTTATAAAAACTTTTGGGACTTGGGTTAATTTTGGATGGTTTACTAATTTGAGTGTTCAAACGTTTCAATCAATAATTTTAAGCTACATAAGGGGTACTTTTGTGTATTATCATTCGGGACGTACATCAACTTAACGGCCATTGTCTTATTCCTTTAGATACCTGGAAAAAAACCTAGACAAATAGCAAGAATTTCACCTTTATCCCATATAAAAGTAACAGGTTTTTCTTTGTGTCTGCCTGTTTATAGCTTAAAATAACGCTAACCGCTGAACAGATAAGATTCTCCTTAACTGCAAACCTCCTTTTAGATTAAAGGAAGGTTTATAACATATAACTAAAAATCGCTTCTAAGAAATCCCCCCAAATTTATTTTATTTTTTCATTTAAACTAAATTGAAAATGGAGGGTCGACTAGTTTTAAAAAATTAAATTCAACCTCTGAATAACGAAGTTTATTACCTAAAGGTTGATATTTCCACCATTTCTTGAGTGAAGCCCATTCTCTGTACAGTAGATGTCTCATTGACGATGGAGTCTTTATAGTTCCATCATGCAGAGGATATGCAGCTAAAATAATAAATATTATGGATAGAGTATTTATAGTTCCATCATGCAGAGGATATGCAGCTGAAATAATAAATATTATGGGTAGAATATTTATAGTTCCATCATGCAGAGGATATGCAGCTGAAATAATAAATATTATGGATAGAGTATTTATAGTTCCATCATGCAGAGGATATGCAGCTGAAATATTAAATATTATGGATAGAGTATTTATAGTTCCATCATTGAGAGGATATACAGCTGAAATATTAAATATTATGGATAGAGTATTTATAGTTCCATCATGCAGAGGATATGCAATGCAGCTGAAATAATAAATATTATGAATAGAGTCTTTATAGTTCCATCATGCAGAGGATATGCAGCTGAAATAATAAATATCATAGATTGAGTATTTATAGTTCCATCATGCAGAGGATATGCAGCTGAAATAATAAATATTATGGATAGAGTATTTATAGTTCCATCATGCAGAGGATATGCAGCTGAAATAATAAATACTATGGATAGAGTATTTATAGTTCCATCATGCAGAGGATATGCAGCTGAAATATTAAATATTATGGATAGAGTATTTATTGTTCCATCATGCAGAGGATATGCAGCTGAAATAATAAATATTATGGATAGAGTATTAATAATTCCATCATTGAGAGGATATACAGCTGAAATAATAAATATTATGAATAGAGTATTTATAGTTCCATCATGCAGAGGATATGCAGCTGAAATATTAAATATTATGGATAGAGTATTTATAATTCCATCATGCAGAGGATATGCAGCTGAAATAATAAATATTATGAATAGAGTATTTATAGTTCCATCATTGAGAGGATATACAGCTGAAATAAAAAATATTATGAATAGAGTATTTATGGTTCCATCATGCAGAGGATATGCAGCTGAAATTATGGATAGAGTATTTATAATTCCAGCATGCAGAGGATATGCAGCTGAAATAATAAATATTATGGATTGAGTATTTATAGTTCCATCATGCAGAGGATATACAGCTGAAATAATAAATATTATGGATATGAGTATTTATAGTTCCATTAATCCTTAACGGTCGGGTGGGGGGCGTTGAACGCCCCCCCCACCCTCCGGTTTTTTCTATCTCATTTTCTGTGTGTGAAAGATGAAGAGCCCAAACTGCGTGACTTTTTAAGTATGGGTATGACACATAACTGAGAGTTGGAATTTTTTAAATATCTCCATCCTGGCGGGCACAGGATGCCAGCAAACCTGGCAGGGTCATCCAGGTAAAGAGCCAAAATATTTTTTTTGACTAAAACAAAGCATTTTATCATACCAAAATACTAAAATATCCTCTAGTAGTACATCCTTATATAAAATACAGGTGTTCAAGACACTTTCAGGTTCCAGATATGATCCTGCAGGTCCTGCTCCTCCAGGTCTCCAGAAATCTTTAAAAGGCTCCTGTGGCCGCAATTTTTGACTTAGAGACTTCAATTTTTTCCCGCCGACCGCCGACTGCAGCTGTGGCCGCTGAAATTTATATTTTTATATTTGTAATGTAAAATCTACATAAAGATAAACATTTTCTGGAAAAAAATTGTTCTTCTAGCTTCAAAATTAAGAAAATTACAGCTGTTTGAAATTTTTAAGTAAAAAAAGACCTAAAAACAAAGGTTGTCTTAGACTTATAAAAGATCGGAAATTCATTATCAAACAGGGGACATGCACAAAAAATTTTAGCCCTCTAGCTCTAATAGGAACTGAGAAAATAAAAGAAGGCGTTGAACGACCCCCCCCCCCCCCCCCGACCAATTAAGGTGCGGCAAGGGGCCCGACTGTAAAGGGTTAAAGTGTAAGTAAATCATGACAAAATATACATATTACTAGCTATAAACTATAGTAACCAATATAATATAGCAATTACAATGTAATTTACTCAAAATAAAGCATTATAAGTAATAACATGTAATTGTACAATACATAGCTAATCATGCAACTAAGGTCATTAAAAGATTTGGGTCTGTTATATAAATCTTTGTTTTTAAAAGCAAAGCTTTTTTATAATTTGGGCTATTCTGCCATTACATCCGTCCGTAACGGATAGCTCTTACTGTTAACTTAGGAATGTTAGATTTGTCCTATTAATTTCAAACTTGTCATGGTGATTTCTATAGTAGTTAGGTACGATTTAGAAAGCGGAGTAACTCTAATCGTTACCAGAATATCTATTATGTATAGGTATTTATGTAATAAAATTCCTCTGTTTTTTCGAAAACTGATTCCTAGGACAACAAAATACAATTTTATAAGTGAAGCATCTTAAAAATGTAAGTATGTCCTTAAACATTATCTTTTATTTAGGCAATTTTGAAACAAATTTACCTGTACTTACACATTCAGTTCTGCCACTTTACAAATATTAATGTTCGTTTGTCCTACCATTTCAGATCTTCGTTTTTATGGATGTTGTCATCCATGCTTGGTGTATTATTTATTAAGATTCCAACATCTTTGACAGTTTTTGATATAAATTGTCAAGATATATCATTGTAAATATTCTTTACTTTTTTGATAAAACAAGGACAAAAACTTCTATAAAAGCGTAGCTCAACAAATCAGACAGTCAAACAAACGAACATTAACAAATGCAGATTTAATATTGAACATTATTTAGTCAATACAAAAATTAAGAGATGATTAAAGAGATGCTTTGCTTATAACAGTGTCTAATTTGACGATCAGACATATTTGTTGCAAACGAATGGACCTTATGATTTAATTTTCAAAAAACAAGAACAATGACTTACCTAAGTAGACACCATCATTAATGAGACGACTAATACCAAAGGCGAAGTCATCAGACGGATTCACAGAAAACCTTTGGGCGGATTTTAATTATAATTTTTTGGACCATTTTAAAAATTAAAATAATAAAATTAAATTTTGAATGCAAGCCACCAACCTCAGTGTAGATTATTTTTTTCCACACCTCCCTATAAACTTTTGAAAAAAGTCGGGGGGGGGGGGGGGGGTTAACTGTAAAGAATGTCAGGGATCTTTGGGGATAAGACATCAATAATTATTTCAACAAAACTACCCCTTTGGTAAAGGAGTTATAAGTGGAAAAATTTGGACACTTAAAATTTGATTAAATGCAAGTTTTAAGACATCGAATGAGAGAACATGTATATAAATCTTTAGGGATCAGCATTATTTACAGTCCAATTCTAATTATAATATAAGCACCTTTTCCGTTGTAGAAGAAATTCAATGATTCTTGATCTAATTACAAGTTATCAACATGATTAGGTAGTTAATTAAGAAAGTGAGAAGGCTTCATAAAAAAAGTTAATCAAATAACAAGGACAATTTTGTTTATAAGTAACGCAAGTATTAAAAGCAATAAGTGAAGATAAGCAGAAATATTTTAAGATCATTTACACAAAATTGTCAGGCAATGTAAATATACAATAAGTAAAAAAATGTTATACTCATTGAAAAAATGTACATTTTTTAAATCATGTTATTTCCTGGTAGATTGTGAAAAGAAGTTTTCGTCTTCATGGTCGAATAAGTAATCTTTATCTCTAAAACAGAAAGTTAATAATGAGATAAAGAAGAAAAAAAAGGTTAAGATATACCAGATGATTGGGTTATTTATATGGATAAATTTATGGCTGTGAAGCCGTTCAAGTTTATGGCACCCAGGTTGCTGTTTTACTAGCAGAAGTCGCTGGGCAAGACAGCCGCCCCCAGATTGCTTCCAGATTTCCACTTTCTATGTTACTAACCCCCAAAAATGACCATTAGCCTGACTGGAATTGGCTTTGCCCAAGGAAAAGTATGCTAACTCTCACCTCATTTTTTTTGTTTTAGTTTAAAAGTAGAAATAATTGAGGATGGTTCTAAACAATCATAGGACCAGTATGTATATTTCACTTTTAAAAAAATCCTAATTGGTTCTGCAGTTTGTCTCAGACAGGCATCGTTCTATTTTGTATCATAGAAGTAGGTCAATATATGCATTGACAATATGCTGCATATTGAAAGATAAATAAGGAAAATTATGGCCATAAAAACACAGCAACAATATGTTAATAAAATGTTGATTAATTAAAACAGTATTTAATTACAATAAAATAGAAAATCTAATGTTTTTATACATATAAAAATATTTCAACTACAGAACATCTCTGCTACAAGCGTAGATCGTATGCACCAAACCTAATATCAAGCAATTTATTTAATTGTAGAGTAGCTGCGCTACCAAAAAATAAGATATAGCAGTACTTTTATAAGTAATCAAATATATATTGACTTTGTCTGTGACCAAATGAGTCACATTTATAACATAACACTCCAATATATAACAGAGAGAGGGGGGACAGTGGGCTGTTTAATACACTAGTCCCCAAAGTTTTATAATAATGTTTTCTTATTCGTTGACTCGCCAACTTAAGGGACTTTAGTGCATTTTGATTTGTTGATTCATTAAGTTGAGTGTTCAAACGGTGCAGCCAATAATTTTAATCTACAGAAGGAGTAATTATGTGTATCATCATTGGAGATGTACATCAAATGATCAACCATATTGTCTTATCACTTTAGATCCCTGCACCCCAATACTAAGTAAAGTCAATATATTAAAAGTGCAGATTTAATCTAATATTGTATTTTCAATATTTCAACTTACTTTAAAGTTGGATACATCCTATTACACAAAAGAAGTACCTGATGTTTTTTGTTTGTTTGAATCTTAAGATTTCGATAACTACTCAACTAATTTAGTTTTACTTAGGATGGTTTTAGGCTATTTTTATGCCCCCTTCTTACCCCTTTGAATACAGAGACGCCTATAAGCTAGCTGCTAGTACATCAATTATGCATATCATCTAGTCATGACAATATATAATATAAACTAGTGATGGGAATCCGGATCCGGAATCCGAATCCGGAATCACCCCAATTTTCGGCCTATTTTGGAATCCGAATCCGGATCCGGAATCCTTTTTTTATAGCGGATTCCGGATTCTAAATTGGTAGGCTAAAATTACCGTCTTGAGTTTTTCTTACAACTCCCTCTTAAATTTTTTTGTACATAACAAATTTTAAAAATTACTAATGTGATGTAAATGTTTAACACTTTAAACAAATCAAGGCTTCAACCAAGTAACATAGTGTTAAATTAATGAAAAAAGCTATCCCTCTGTGACGGACGGCCTTTTAAAATACTGCTAGAATCCGGAATCCGAATCCGGAATCCGCCAAAAATAAGAATCCGGAATCCGCAAGAATCCGTCACTTTTTTTGACGGATTCCTTCAGAATCCGGAATCCGAATCCGGCCCAAAAATTCGACGGATTCCCATCCCTAATATAAACAGGATTCATAAAGCTTAACATCTTATTCTCTTTATTTCTAAATTGAATTTTATATGACTCGAGGTTTTAGGGATAGGTTATGCAAGATTAATTCGGCTTTTTTCAACACAAAAATAAATATTTTACAGTGGTTAAAACCATATCTGTAGGCACCCTTAAAATTTTGGGTAAATTATCTTCCATTAAAATACCACTCTATCCCTTATTCCTGGGTTTATTTTTAGAAATTCATTTCCACAGTTGAGATGTGCAAAATCCTTTGAAATATAAATATACATACATTGAAAAATGTTAATATATAAAGAAATACATACATTCACATAGTAGAACATTTTAACTAAACCGATTTGAAAATAAATCTTATTCTTATAACTAACGCATTTATGTTCAAAGGAAGCATGAGAAAGAGGCTAGGGAAAAACCTTTTTTTGATGATATAAGGAGCAGTAAATTTTTAGCAGGTATAGTCAACAAATCCCTGAATGCAACCTTTTTAAATCATTTAATATTAAGCAATTCTATTGGCAGTGAGCCTTAAACCTAAAAAAAGGAGTATAGATTCCTGGGGGTCGAAAGATCAAGTTTTAAAAGTTCAAACATTAAGGAAGAAAGAGTTGTATAGGACACTAGTTGGTTTAAGGAATAACAAACGTATAAGTATAGAAGTATAATCCAGACTACCTACCCCAATTGGTGGAGTCCCTTTTCGTCTGCAAGCAAATTACTTTTTGTTCTTTTGCATGGGATGTATAGTATAGATGCTTAATTCAAACTACCTGCCCCAATTGGTGGAGACCCTCTGGGTCTGCTAACAATTACTTTTGTTCTTTCGCAGGGTATTTATGTGTTTATATATCTGACGTTATTAGCTGATTTCAAAGACACAATACAAAATCGGGACAAGGTCCCCGCCCTGTAAGCTGACATACATAAAACTTATGCCCCCTCTTTTATTTACTTTAATCAAGGGATAATACAGAAATATAAAAAGACAAAACTAGAGGAAACAAAAAGATTGCAGTGTAAAGTTAATTGAACAAATTGATTTACTTTCCAAGTTCCCACTCAATTAATCAACATAGCTAATATATGTGTGAAAATAACAGGAAACAAGGAACAGATCTATTATTTACAGAACGGGGGGGCCTTTGTTTCGCATGTTTTCTGTAAAGTTGTCTGTAACAAATTAATCAAATGTTCTTATTAAGTCAAACTGTTCTTAATTTTATCGAGCCCAACTCTAGTATATATATATTTGGTGATAATTTAGAACAGCTTGACTTTATCAGAGCATTTGACTATACTGTTAAACAAAACTTTATGAAAAATACGCGAAAATTACCCCCTTTAAATTAAGAATAGGGTTTCTATAGGGCACTGAAGGCATAGGTCCTTCCCCTAGGGTTTAAACATCAAAAACTACCACGCCCCTTTTTTTCAATTGATTTTATAAATATAAATGGGGGGGGGGGGTTCTGTGCACGTTAGGAACTTTGAAGAAAGCACCATAAAAAGTTACCTGGAGTAAATGGCTGTATATTCATTATCCTAGATTATTTATCCTCTTTAAATCTTTAACTTTAAATCAAAATATACTGGGCCTAACTTTTGTTGGAATCAAAAATTGATGAAAAGAGAGGGAAAAGTTTACAAGAAAACTGATGCCTTTTTTAAAATGGACTCCTATGTATTTGTTAAACAAGACTACATCCAACTACTTCGATGAAAATTAGCTAAGAAATGCCAAATTAAAACTTTTTGGCGAATACCGTTTTGATGGTACCCCTACTTATAACAAGAAACCATTAAAAATGTTTTGAGGTAAAATGGGGGAAGAAGTAAATCTAAATGCTCTTTTTTAGAAAGGCATAAAAAAATAGCTGCATTAAATGAACAATTGTAGGCGGCAATAATTTAACAACTTGTTATGTATGTAAAGTCATTTTAGGTTATGCCTATTTGCAAAGGCTTGAATGATATTCAGGTTGATGCAGTGTTGAATAGGTGCAATTCTATAAGAACCAATACAAATATTCATACTTCTATTATCGCTTTTCCTATTATTATTGATATAATATCAAAGAGTTATTGTAAATGTATTCCTTTGTCCTTCCAGGCAAAAAAAATAATCATGTTCTTTTTTGTGTACTAGCAGCTGCGCCCCTTGTGGATCTATATTCAAAGGAGTATAGATTTGGCAGAAAGTCTAAAATAGTCTAAAACCATCCAAAGAATGAAATCTATACATAAAACAGCTTAAACCCATCCCGGGACCTAAGTAAACCATACATAAAATAAAGAACCCAATCGGTTCAATACTTATAGGGAACTTAAGCTTTAGACAAAAATCTAACAATTTCATATTACCTATAGGATTACTCTTCATAATTTACAATTAAACCTCCACGACTTTATACTACAAATATTTACAAGCTATTAAGTCAAACATCACATAAAAAACTAATCTCTTTACTATACCAGTAGTATAATCAAAATATTTCTTCTTAAAAGAAGGTTCTACTAAGTCTAAACCCAACCCACCCTAATCTACTGAAAAGATCAACAAAGAAATTGTTCAATATAAAAGAGGACTATCCACGAACAAGAGCAAGTGATTCTAAGCATCTTCCATCATTGACCCATAGTATTTTTAAAAGCGAAGCTTTTCTATAATTAGGGTCGGTCCGTCCGTACGTCCGTCCGTCCGTCCGTCCGAGATAGTTAGCTTTTATTCGTTAATTTAAGCATGTTAGAATTGTCCTATCGATTTCAAACTTTGCATGGTGATTTCTGTAGTAGTTAGGTACGATTTAGAAAGCGTAGCAACTCTATAATCATTACCAAAATGTCCGTACGTCCATTTTAAACATGTTGATTTCTTTAATTTTTTAAATAGCTTTTTTCGTTAATTTAGGCATGTTTATTCGTTAATTTAAGCATGTTAGAATTGTCCTATCGATTTCAAACTTTGCATGGTGATTTCTGTAGTAGTAAGGTACGATTTAGAAAGCGTAGCAAATCTATAATCATTACCAAAATGTCCGTACGTCCATTTTAAACATGTTGATTTCTTTAATTTTTTAAATAGCTTTTTTCGTTAATTTAGGCATGTTAGAATTGTTCTAGCGATTTCAAATTTTGCATGGTAATTCCTGTAATAGTTTTGTACGATTTAGAAAGCGTAGCAACTCTATAATCATTACCAGAATGTCAGTACGTCCATTTTAAACATGTTGATTTTTCTACTTTTTTAACAACAAATTTTTATATGATCTAATTATCCGTTTGATCTGATATTTGGTATATTGACTCCTGGGACAACAAAGAACAATATTTTAAGCGAAGCAACTCTATAATCAAGCCCTAAAGATGTAAGTATGTCCATAAACATTATCCTGTATCAAGCAGTTTTTCAACAAATTTACTTACAATTTTGCTTCGAATCTTATACTTTTATATTCTGATTATTCTGTTCAGACACTATACAAATATTAATGTCCGTTTGTCCTTCCGTTTCAGTGCTTCGCTTTTATGGATGTTGTCATCCTTGTTTTTAGTAAATCTACTAGGTTTATGTTTAATATTTGTTTTATCGACTAAAAAGTTAGGTTTCACCACGGTTTTATATAAATTTTTTTTTGAAATGTTAAGCATTGTTTGGTGCAATATCATCGAATGTTTTGATGAGTTCAAGCGGTTGTTAAAAAGCTTTGACACAAAATAAATTATTGTGATTAAAAATGTATATTTAGAAAAAGGGTTGGTGACTTGTAAACAGTTTAATTAATGCACTTTTGCAATTTACAACATTTGATGCTTTTCTGCAGTGTTATTTTATTTTGTCCTTTGAACTCAACAAAGCATTTGATGATATTGTTTTAAAAATTGCTTTACATTTCAAAGTTTTTTTCATATAAAACCATGGTGAAACCTAACTATTTAGTCAATAAAACAAATATTAATCATAAACCTAGTATATTCAATAAAAAAATACTATGGATCAATGCTGGAAGATGCTTAGAATCACTTGCTCTTGTTCGTGGATAGTCCCCTTTAGAATTGCAGGTTTTGAAACAGATAAGAAAACAGATTAGAAGCTTTGATTTTTAATTTAAAATATATTAAGAGGATAAATATTCCTGGTTTGGGTTGAATATCTCTTTACTTGGGTAGAATGGTTCCTGAAAAATATTCAAAATTTAACTTTCTGATTTTTATTTTCAAGTCAATCAAAAGCTTTGTACGTCTTTCACTGACAAGGATATATGAATAAATTATACTTTTTTTTGTCCCCCAAGAGATTTCTCGAGCTTCGTCTGGAATTCCTAACTGTGCATGGTAATTAGGAGCTCCTGTTTATGGGCCAAGGCATTCTCCCAACTTTTAGTGTCACGTGCCAGTAATAGCAGTGTTAGTTACCTCTTTTAACGTCTTTAGAATGAAAAAGTGTGGCCTAGACTCGAACCCGACACCTCTCCGTCAGGCACGCTATCATATACGCTAATGACGCGGGTAACTAGATAACTTACTTGTAAACGTTGAATCCATGAGGTCACTTCATCCGCTACATTGCTGAATATTGGAATTCTGTACAACAGCAAACATCAGTTTTGTGTATTGCCCTTTTGTAGATTTTAATCATTGGTTGAAAAGTTTGAACACTACTAGTTTAAAACCAACCAAGCAAACAGCATTACTCAAAATCAAGTTCATAAAGTACAAAATTAATCTTAAGGGGAAAAATCTTCTAAAACTGATGAAGTTCCTGATTGAATCTAGATTATTTTCACTGCTGCCATCTAACTGGGTTAATTTGAACTCTAACATATCAACTCCCTCAGCCCCCTATAAATAAAATAATACTATTGTGCTGATTTATGTACTTTAAACTACATAAGTGTCCTAGCTATTAAAAATTAGAATTAGAAAATCGGCGTTAGTATAATATAAGGGAAATCTAAGTGGGGGGGTATAAGGGTAGTTCCCCCCCCCCCAAACAAACAGATTCAAGGGGTCCCGAACAACACCACCTCCCCCCTTATAAAAATTTACCTCCAAGTTTTGAATGCCATCTTTGCCCCCCTATTTTTTTTTCTTTTTTTTTGGGGGGGGGGAGGGATACATCTCAAAAAAATTTCTTTCTGGCCATGACCTCAGATATATTTATACATTATCAATCCAAAACCTTGTCAATGCTATGAAAAGACTCATAATAATAGACTTCATTATACAATCATTATAAATTCAGTAGGTATTTCTTTTTTAATTTCCATTGAAAGCTAGAAAACCATTAAAAAATTGTGAAGAAAAACCTATCGACATAATATTTCCATTATAAACTTTGAACAAAGGTGATTAATCAATTCTTGCTATTTGGAAAATTTTAATTCTTCTATTTAATTATACTAATGGCTACGCCCCTAGAAGCATCTATTCTATATGCACTTAAAGAGGAGCGGGAGACGACATTTCCCCATTTCAATTCAAGTTTTAGTTTTAAAAATGAAAAAAAAATTAAACGGGAGGAAATTTTTTATTATGAGGGTGGAGATACTCTCCCCTAAAATAGTTTTAACCCTTCCCTGGACCTATAAGAAGCTTCACTGTAAAAGAGAACCATATCGGTTCATTGGTTAGTGAAATCCTTCAATACAGACAAAAAAAAAGCTTACTACTCTATATTTTAGAATGTATGAGCGTGCGGAAGGGGGTGTATGTATGGGGTGTTTACACCCCTCTTAAATTTAAGATTGGGAAGGACTGACTTTCCTTTTTCACCATTTCAAGAAATATCCGCCTTTGGCAAAACCCTGTGCACGCCTCTAGTCTCTCTTTTATAAAAATATCTATCTATATTATTTTATTTACCTGTCTGGAGCCTTGAGATGCCAGCAATTCAGCAGAAAATTTCTAAACAAATCATCAATTAAACAATTACATAAATGATTTTGTTTGGTCTCTCTTAGTATAATTACAGTAGTAGTCATTTGTTTTTATAAGGTGCTTTGTTCCTAGCCTTTAAGGGAAGCAGGGGAGGTCTAGAAATAGCCCTAAACCATCCCAAGCTGCTTATCATACTTTGCTGAAAATTACAGCTAATTCAGACCAGCATTCTTTAAGATCTTTAACTTCAGGCATAGGATTATGGTTTATTTTTATAGGAAAAAGAGAACTTCCTTTGTTTATCTTAGACAAGACGATTTCGATTAAAACAAACAAACCAACATGTAGGACTTAATGAAAAGCTTTGATTCTAAAAATTCCCATTTAATAAAAAATACAAATATATACCTTGTAATGTACATTAAGAACAAAGATTAGTATTCTTTTATTAAAATAAATATAAAAAATTTTCCCTTGTTAGTAAAATTATTAATTACTTTACATTAAATTTTATGTTGTTAGATATCTTCTTAATAAAGTGTAAAATAGTGAAGCTTGAAAGAAAAGTATTTAGAAGTGGAGTCATTTTATTCTAAAACCAGACAACCAACCATTTAAGACTGTATCCTTATCAAGACATAACCCTTAATACAATACAATGACTTCAATCTACATATGAATAACAAACTGACCGTCGAAAAAAGCTTATAATTACTTATATTTTGTTAGTAAACTTATTTTTATCCGTATTTTAAATAATATCATTATATGTTAATAATAGTATAGGTATATTTCTTTAGTTAGTAACAACTAAAACAACAAGAATGAGCAATACAAAAAGCGAAGCTATATATTATTTAGATGCGCAAACACTAATATAAATGTTACCCCTTACCCCAAGTCGCTTAAATTCATTCTGCAAAATTAAAAATGTTTTAATAAGCAATGTGTGTGTTTTTAGACTAGATAAAGGCGTATGATTACCTAATTAATTTAATATTTTTGCAAGACAATATTTTACTTTTTTACCTATTGCATAAAAAATAAGAAACTGATCTGCTAAAATTCAGATATGCTAATTTAAGAGCAGCTTCACTTCTTTAACTAATTTCGATAGGCAGTTTAATTTTAATTCATTTATAATAAGTATGCTATCAAAGTTAAAAGGAAATTAGCAATTTTTTACTGATTAATGAGGCAAAGGGTTCACAAAATTTTAATTTTTTTTTGTTTTGCTACTTTAGTTTTTAAATTTACTTACTCTAATAGGCATTCTAATTTTGAGGATTTCCGCGTATCTCTTTAGCACCTCCATAGGGGCGTGGATTTTTATAAAGCTCAAAGCACATCCTAAATAAAATAAATATTTTAACTCTCTATGTGGTTGCTATATGAGATAGGGGTGCTTTTCCTCAAAGAGCTTAGTAAGCACTAAACCTTTTGAAATAAATTGCAACTAAGGAATAAGGGTAGATTTTTCTTCCACTGCGAGTGCAAAGTCATACCCTGTCTAACCTTAAGTAAAACACAAACTCAACCTGCCTCCATTATTTTTTCGTGGGAAACTGCTAAGATAGACTTTATAAATTTCTTTTAAATTCAACCCTTATCTACGCACTCCAGATAACTTTGCGCGTCGTAGGTGTGTTTAGTTATTCTTTTAATTCAAATTGTTTTATATCAAAAGGCTAGGTAGGTACATAACTCATGAAGGTTGTCAGCCTTGTTTTATAAAATGTAAATATGTGAGAATCCCTACGTAATTTATCATATGTAAACAACATCATTTGTTAGCCAGGCAAACAAAATTTGGAAATTCCCCTTTAGAATATTTTGGACCAAATTGATTAAATTTATAAAAAAATATTGCATTCATCCTTTGAATTCATTTTAAACTAAACATATTCATTGGTATAATTTTCCTATTATTAAAGTTTTCTTTAACATAGAGTGGTGAAAATAAAGCAATTATATTATTTACTGAAAGAGGAGAGAGGTCGATGGTGCCAAAGAAGAAATAAATAGTGCAATCAAAATGGATACATATAGAATATACGTGGATAATATGACAGGAGAAAAATTGTCTCCCATTGGGCAGTAAGTTCATTTAGTAGGAGGGGAGGGGATGGGGTAAAGGGGGTATATGGAGTGGGTGGTTATTTTAGCCTTAAAAGTTTCACTTTATTAGAGTACTAGCGGCTTCGCCCCTAGCCTCTAGGGGCTTTGCCCCAGGAGGTTTGATCAAACCAATTTTTCGTATTTAGATTTAAAATAAAAAAGAAAAAGAAAAAATTTTTTTTTGGGGGGGGGGTTAGTCCACCTTACTATTTTAATTTTAGTTTTAAAAAAGAAAAAAAAAATTTTTTTGGGGGGGTATTTTTGATTTTTGGGGGGGTTGGGGGTGTCCCATCCCCCGAGAAAATAGTTATAAACCTTCCCGGGACCTATGAGAAGCTACCCTGTAAAGGAGAACCCGATCGGTTCAGCGGTTAGCGAGATCCTTCGCTACAAACAAACAGACAAACAAACACACACACAAACAGACAGGCATCGTTCTAATTTGTATTATAGATATGATAATCTAATGTAAGGTATAATAAATCCATTGCAATCAAAATAAAAATTACCTCCAGAATCCTCAATTTCTAACTGCAGTCCTTCCTGTCAATTGATTAAATATTCACCTAATATCATATGTTAAACAAGGATAAACAAACAAACAACACCTATAAGACAACCAACCATTTATCTTTTACATTCTTTTCTTAAAGCATCATAAGTTTGGTTGGTTAAATGAATTGAGTAGGTATATTTATATTGAAAGCATTTTCACTACCTAAATTTCACAACCTTATAAACAGGTAACAGGATCTGTGTCTGTATGTCTATTTGTACATAGGAATCTCACCAACAACTGAACCCATATGGTTTCCCTTACAGCGTATCTTCTCATAGGTCCTGGGAAGGTTTATAGCTATTTTGGGGAAGGGGATCAAACTTTTTAAACTACAATAGTGTTGTTGTTGTTGTAGCCTTGATTCTCTGAAGTTAGGATTCAGATGCACGAGGAGATTGGAAGTGAGAATCCTTTGGCCAATCTTAGATTGGTAAGCTTCGCGAACAGCTAATTGTATTCTATGTTACATTACAAGCTGACCCGCAATTCTCGTGGAAGCTACTCAATTATTACATCACCCTGGCCTAGAGTTTTGGCAGGTGTTCCATATTAAGCCACCCTAATTAATGGCACTCTCCTTAGAGGAGCATGGACGAGGGAAAGCATGGTTAAAGCTGCTTGATTGGTAGAATCCTAACTTCCTACAAATCTCCCTCCCTACAACCTTAGGGCATCTTAGGGAAGGTTGCGTGATCATTATCTGACAAATTGCGATAGCATTTGTCAACCAAGTGCAACGTCTATGTGGGGACTTGAACTCGGTTTCTCCCATCCACAGCGTAGTGCGCTAACCACTACACTATGGGACACCCTACTACAATAGTAAGTAGGGAGGTTGAAGAAAAATTTATATCATCAGCCGAATACATTGACTTGTAAAGTAGCAGTACGCTTAAATGTGAGTATTTAATTTCCTTTAGCAAATTATCTTGAAATACTTTTCTCTTGCTGAAGTTGGCTATGCAATCTGGCTCGTTCACTTTGTTTTCATAAACTAAAAAGTATAATTTATTAATTTGAATATATGGAAATATCTCTTTATTCTAATTCTGTTTAAATCATGTCAATTAAGATTTCCTATTTTTATGTTTTAAAAAATATGTTTTTTTCAATGATGCTTGTAGTATCTTCCCTATCCTTTATTATACCGTCAAAACAAGAAGTCAAGAGGGGATGAGGGGGGGGGGGTTTGAATTATATTCTAAGGGCTTTTATCTCTAATAAATAATATCAAATCCGAGGTTTCCTTAAACTTAGAGGACATATACAGACAAACATCTTATTATTTTAAACTGGAAGCGGATTTTTAAATCACATTATTTTATTAAGAAGAAAAAATTTGATTATCAAATCAATTTTAGTTTTACGTTTTGATTTTATAAGAAGAAGTTTACAAAAAGAAATTTGAACCCTATTTCCTTATCTATAAGCATAATGATAAAAAAAGGTTATTATTATATTTATTATTTGCAGAGCAATGGTTTTGATTGATAATCATCTAGGTATTCTTATCACTATCATGGGAAGAGCAAATACAAAACATAATAACTATTCTACATCAAAGAGCATTGTATCTTAAAATCATTGGCGCTTTTACACAGATTTCTTGTTGAGCCCTGATAACTACCTCTCTTTTTTTGTAAGCATCGAATTCTTTTCAATAAGCCTTCCATATCAAGTTTATGTTCCTTAACTTAAGTCATCTTTAAAAGGCATAGGTAATATATTAAGTTATTTAGCTGTTTAGGTTTACAAATCTAGCTTAATTGAAAAAACACTCTTGGTGGAACCTTTGTTTGAATAGTGTAATAATATATTATACAATATTAATATCATATGTTTGTTTACAGAATAAAAACACATCCTGAATACTAAAGTATTTGGATACAGAGAGAAGGGGGAACAATTAGCTGTTTATTGTAATTGTCCCTAAAGTTTTATCATAACGTTTTCTTACTCGCTGGCTTATCATCTTTGGGGACTTTGGTGAATTTTGATTGGTTAGTTAATTAAGTTGAGTGTTGAAACGTTTCGACCACTAATTATAATCTACAGAAGGGTTAATTTTGTGTATCATCATTGGGGATGTTCATTTATTTATCGTCTGTTGTCTTATCCCTTAAGATCCCTGATTTGGATAAGTATGTATAATAGTGTATTCCGTCTCAATTTAATTTTTAGAATTAAACGTTTTTAAATATTCTATCCCTATCTTCAACTTAGTATTATGTTATCTTTTGTTTTCCATAGATTTTTAACAGGTAAACCTGAAAAAATCGAGATTAAAAACAAAATATCTAACGAATTCATATGTGTTCTGTATATTTTCCAGGGATTTAAAGTGATAAGACAATGGCTGATAAATTAATGTACATCCCCAATGATGATAAACAAAGATACCCCATCAGTAGCGTAATATTAGTGGTTGAAACATTTTAAAACTCAACTTAATAAAACAACCAATCAAAATTCACTAAAGTCCCCAAAATTGTTGAACCAAGAAATAAAAAACGTTATCTTAAAACTTTGGAGACTTGTGTAATAAACAGTCCATTGTCCCCTCTATCTGTATAATTTCCCATTACGTTAGATCCTGACAATTTCATAGTGATGGAGTGTATTTTTACCCACATGAGATTAGTGTTGTTGTTGAAATGATTTATTCGTTTTACAGAAATAATCATACATCATATAATAAGTAAAATACGAAAAAAAGATAAATTAGATACGTGTCAGTAGGTTAAGGTTAAGGGTTAGCACAAGTAGGAGGATGAAGTAAAAAGGGTGGATGTGGGGAATCATTATTTTAACCATCTGAGACATCACGTTATCAAGAGTAAATGAAAATCTGGTGAATCATCCAAGTAATAATATATCTATTATTATACCTATGGTTTTCTAGGGATGGGATTTCCAAGTTTATCTACTAGTTATATTTTTAAGGGATGGAAAACTCTAGATATTTACCAAATCAATTTATTTCAAAGTGATTTGATCATAAACAAGAACAGACAAGGAAGGCAAAAACTATCATTATAATGTATGTAGAATATACGTGATATTATTAAAGGGGAAAAATTTCGTCAATTTAGCTTGCTAACATTAAACTCATTTATTGGTCAGTTCGTCAAAGACGGGAGGGTATGGGAGCGGAATGTGGGAATCGTTATTTGAGCCCGGTGCCTGTTATTATTAGAGGACATGAAAATCTGGTGTAATATCCAAGTAATAGTAAATCCAGTACCATTTTATGTTTTATAAGTATACCAACAAAGGAAAACAGACAGAAGACATTTGTAAATAAAGAGTAGATTCGCCTCTAAATAGTCAATCAAAACATACCAAGAATAAAATCAACTCTTTTCTTCTCTGTAGAATGACTGTTCACAATATTTCTTAATAAAGATTTTGAATTCAAGAATTTCAAAGATCAAAGGAAGTGTATATAATAGTTTTTTTTATATCTGGAAGGACAGCCGACAATTTTAAATGCGGCTCAGAAGCTGCAAATTGTTAGGGTAAGGCGGGGGAAGTTTCGGTAAGGGGCTATTTTCGGTAATTTCGACCTACCTTCATTAAATGACCTTTTTCTCCATGTTCCTTTCAAATGACAGAAAAAAACATAAAAGCAAATTTGTTCCTTATTAAATTGCCTACAAAAAAGTGAGATGAATATTAAGGGTACTTATTGGGTCTCAAAGTCGGACGAAAAATTTTTTATTTTCAAAAATTTTTAAGTAGGTGTGTAAAGATCGACGTACACGAAAATTGGTAAGACCTAGAGCTGACCCGTAAAAACCTTTTGAACTAATAATTGCCCGCTCTTTCCAAATTTGTTGAGAGCTTTAAAATCGGGGTAATATTTTTTTCAAAAATGACCAAAGTTGGCGCCGGGGGAAATTTCGGTAATTTCAAAAGAAATTAAAATTCAACTTTTAAGGTCATGTTTTCATGTTTTCTTTTGTCAAATCTATTATTCCATATGGACTTTTTAAGAATTAGGCCTAAAAATGAATAGAACAGACAAAAAACAAAAAAAAATTAATTTTATTTTTTGAAGCAAATTTTTGCGAGGAAAAAATCAAAATTTCTGGTCCTTTGAAAAAAAATATTTTTGACATAGGAGGAATAGTCCGATCTTTATGAATTTTTTGTGTGGTTAATCCCAATAACCTATACAAATTATGATTTATTACGCTTGTTTGGTCATTTGGCCTTTTTTCATCGATTTTTTTAAGGTTAAAATGTAGTCAAGATTTTTTGCAAAGATGACACTTTTGCTTCAAATTCGATTATTGAGGTCAATTTTTAATCAATTTTCATGTTTTTTGGTCTAAATCTATAGTTCAATGTGAGTTTTTTTAGGATCAGGCCTAAAAAGTAATAAAATACGTTTTTTTCTTATATTAATTTTAAGTTTAAAAAAAAAAATTTTCGAAAAAATAATCGAAAATTCGCGTCTTTCAAAAAAATTCATTTTTAACATTTTTAAAATTACCGAAAATTCCCCCGCTGGTGGGGAATTTTCGGTAACTTTTTTGCGGTCAATTTCGGCAAACTTCTAAAAGTCCTAGGATAACGTCCTTTTAGGACCTGATAGTCCTTTCCATAAGCTTTCTACCGGTCTTGGTTTCATTTGAAAATATTAATATTTACCCCATTTTTTTTCAAAAAAAACGAAAAAATGCCGAAATTTCCCCCCCCCTTACCCTATTTTTTTAAAGAAAATTAAATTTTTAATGAGAATTTAAACACACCAAAAATGAAATGTAGCTGCGCTACTAATAACTAGCCCATACATTATGATGATATTGCAAAAGTTAAAGATAAAAATTGATTACACAAAATAATGTTAAGAAATATTTCCTGAAGAAAAGACTTTTATCGTCCCCGGCTGCATCCTAAAAATAAAAATAGATTAATTGCTGGATAGAAATAAATTTTAAAAAAAATTAAATAAAAACATAGATCTTAATTTACATTTCTCGCATGGTTTTTTAGACAGGTAAGGACCAACAAAAGAATTAATGCTATTATTTTTATATACATTTCAGCGGATAATTTGGCGGTTTGGGTATAGTCCCTTTCGTAACATCACACCTTATGGGGCGATTCTTCGTATTTTTCACAGTAGCATTTCTCCTATTTCTAGCCCCTGCGGGGGGCTCTAACCCTGCGGGGCCAATTACCTAACCCTGTGGGGCAATCACCTAATCCAATATAACCTAATCTAACCTAAAAAAATCTATAAAAAGCCATTTAAAAAATAAGACGAATCACCCCTCGTGGGGCGATGTTACGAAAGGGAATATTCCCAGCGGTTTCCCCAAAATAAACCTAAATTTATACAATTAAATCACATAGCGACGTAAAGCCCGAATCATAAAGAAGGATTATATTATATAGTAAATTAAATTAAAAACTTTAGGATTGTATCCTGAGCTGGATCTTTAAATCATTTTAGTGGTGAGCCAGATTGGTTCGGCTCACCCCGATCTGGCTCACCACTAAAATGATTTAAAGATCCAGCTCTGTTTTGTTGGCCCCGAAGAGTCAAAGTCCCATGCCAACAAAATAGGGATAATCCTATCATTATTTTTTTTTTCATGGACTGAATATTTGTCTATAATAAGATTCATATTGTTTAAGTATTGATGAGAACTGGTTTTATTCCAGCAGATATAAGTCGGATTCAGAGCCGTACTAGGAACTATTTTCACCAACCTCTTGACTCATTTCACACTTAGCCATATACTAACTAAAAACTCTTTGTTTTAGGATTTTTCTGCATAAAAATAAACAGGATTACTTGTTAGTCATTATGTAAACTAGAAACAAGAATAAAAACATCCATAGCTATGAGATTATGAAAACTCTCAGATATAAAAAATTTAATTAACAGAAAATAAACAAAGTAATACCTAAGTGTTCTTGGACAGACAAATTGATGTTAAAAATTGGTTTTATAAAGTATAAGAATCAGGTAAAAAAAAGTTTCATAAACTTTTTTTCATTAAATAAAAACACCTCAAATTTTTGAGTTATAGACTAGCTTTAACACTTCAGTACAGGGAGTGAAGGAATATTGGACTGTAAATTACACTGGTACAAGATGTCTTATAACAACGTAATCTTTTTCGTTGGCTAAAAAACTTTGGGTACTTTTATTGAATTTTTCTTTGGTTGGTTCCAAATAAGTAGTGTCAAGCTTTTCAACCATAAGTGAAAATTTTGTTTTTGCTAAAGTCTGACTTATAATATCATATTAATTTTAATCTACAAAAGGAGTAATTTTGTTTGTCATCATTTTGGATATATTACAATAAATCGTCTATTTCCTTATCCCTTGAAATTCCTGCTAAAGTATGACTTATTGAATCATATTTTAATCTACAGGAGAAGTAATTTTGTTTATCATCAATTGGAATGTAAATCAACTAATCGTCTATTGAAATTCCTGCTAAAGTATGACTTATTGAATCATCTATTAGCTCTGTTTTATTATAATGCAACCATGATGGTAAAAAAAGATAAAATTCTATTATGAAACCATTGAGTTACATCATCCGTATATAAAAATAACAGAAAGTCTATATGTCTGTCTGTACCGAAGGATCTCGCTAACCGCTGAACCGATATGGTTCTCCTTTACTGTGTAGCTTCCCATAGGTCCCGGGAAGGTTTATATCTATTTTAGGGAAGGGTAAAACTAAAACATCCCCACCCCCAAAAAAAATTGCCTCCCCTAAACTTTCCTTTCAAAAATAAAATAAAAAATGAGGGGTTAGAAGTCAACCCAGCACCACCTCAAATACCCCTAGATAGAGGCTTCTTTGGGGGGGGGGGGGGCGTTACCGCTAGTTATTGTAAAAATTTGAGTTTGTATAAGAATAAAGTAATTAAATGTGTGTGTGAGTGTTCATGAATTTTAGTAGGTAAATCCCCAACGATTAATCTCCCAAAATGTTCTTTTTACTTAAAATGTCCAAAAGGGCAAACGAAAAAAAAAGAGTATGTTTTAATCATAATTTGCTTTAGCCCTATTTTATTTTGTAAATTGTACCCTAGGGAATGTTTACTCTCTCTCTCTCTTCAGGAAATTAGGGTATTACTCCAAGAGAAAAAAACTATTTAATTCCCAACTTAAATGCGTGCAGAAGTGATCATAATAAAGACAAAATAAAAAATATTTTTTCCAGTATGGCTTTACAACCGATAAAAATCCACTGGATTAGAACCATGTCTGAGTTATACAGATGAATCATGTATCGTATTACATGCAATTTTCTGCGAATAAAATAAAAATCGTAATATATTTACCAGTTTTGTAAGCCTGGGCCTTCGGCTCCTGGGAATGCAATACCTTACTATGAATGATAATTCCAACTTTTCAAATAGAAATAAATGTTGTCATTTTAAGTGGCGTACAAAGTGTTTGCCAGGAGATTGTATTTCTTAATAAAAGGGGAAGTCAAGGTTTTCCAATTTTAAATGCAATGGGTTGTTGACACCCTTCTTCCTTCCACACTCTAGAGGTGTAAATAAATGAGAAAAAACTGTGAAAGGAATTACTTTTATTATGGAAGCAAAATAGTTTTTCTCCAATATCCTTGTTAATTCTCTATGTTTATATTATCTATAGCTAAATATTAAACATTCCTCGCAATTTTTTATTGCAAATAAGCATTACAGCTAAATTCTGCAGAGAAATCATTGTAATATTGTTATTTGTAGTATGTCTACTATAAATATCTTACATGTTAATATGTCTGTCTATCGTGGTCGGTAATGCACTTGAAATGTTATTAGTTAAATTAATGCTATGATATAGAGAAATGTTTAATAGCCATGAATGAGAAAAAAACAATAAACTGTAATACCAAAAGTGAAACTGTGTAGAGACTTGATCAACGCACGTTCAGTTTCATGGTATCTAAACTGAAATATCCTTTAAAATTATGAAAAAATGACCATCCGACAATTTATAGAACTTCCAAAGAGCTTTACTAATTTAAAAATAAAGCTTACCAAGTTTTGGATTTCACAAAATCCATCCATAGATACATTCATTTTGTCTCTTGCTTGTTTGTTGTTTTTTAAATAGTGTAAAATATTTATAAATATATTCTAGGTGTACATTTTTTCTTCTTATTTTTTTCTGAAAATCTTAAACCAAAAATTATATAAAAATGTTTTATCATACCAAAAAAAATCCTTTATTAGGTATTTTTGCTTACAAAATAATTTTAAAAAAGGTTATATATGAATAACATAAATTTAAAGTTCCACAATGTGTGGTTTTCATTTGATTACTTGATTGGCATCCCACAATTATAAAAACAAATGTCATGCGTATGACTTATAAGCAGTAAATATACTAAAATGCGGCTAAGCCCATATAGACCTCTATGAGCACTTAAGGACCTTCCAAAACTTTTCTAGAAACAATAAGAAGCTTTTTTAAAACGAGAGCAATTTAGTTCAGCGGTTATCAAGATTTTTTAAACATACAGCGAGGATAACAGACAGGTACACATCCTGTTACTGTTATGTAAGGATTAAATAAGGGGGGGGGGAAGTTTGTACACTTATAGGAAATGAAATTCAGTACCAAAGTTTGGGAGGGTCGTATGGGCTTGTTTTTAAAGTTATCAACCTAATTCTTTTTGTAGGCTCTCTTATATGACTTGATATACACGTATTTCTTTGAAAATTGAATTTCGGTACTTTCCTTCTAGGGGCTTGTGGAGCAAAAGACCCCCCAAAACACTAAAAATATGAGTTCTGACCTTATTTTTAAAGATATCGACCTGATTTTTTCTTTATAATACTTTTTTAACATACCCGAATCAACGAACCATTACAGATTTCATTTTGGGACTTTCCTTCTAGGGGCTTGTGGAGCAAGAGACCCCCAAAACACAAAAATATGAGTACTGGGCTTATTTTTAAAGATATCGACCTGATTTTTTTTATAATACTTTTTTAACTTAACCAAATTAACGAACCATTACAGATTTCATTTTGGGCCTTTCCTCTTAGGGGCTTTTGGAGCAAGAGACCCCCAAAACACAAAAATATGAGTACTGGGCTTATTTTTTGAAGATATCAACCTGCTTTTTTTTACATAAAAATAATATTTAAACATAACCAAATCTACGAACCATTACAGATTTCATTTTGGGACTTTCCTTCTAGGGGCTTGTGGAGCAAGAGACCCCAAAAACACAAAAATATGAGTTCTGACCTTATTTTTGAAGATATCGACCTGATTTTTTTTATAATACTTTTTTAACATAACCGAATTAACGAACCATTACAGATTTCACTTTGGAACTTTCCTTCTAGGGGCTTGTGGAGCAAGAGACCCCAAAAACACAAAAATATGAGTACTGGGCTTATTTTTTGAAGATATCAACCTGCTTTTTTTTACATAAAAATAATATTTAAACATAACCAAATCTACGAACCATTACAGATTTCATTTTGGGACTTTCCTTCTAGGGGCTTGTGGAGCAAGAGACCCCCAAAAATCATAAAAATATGAGTTGTGGGCTTCTTTTTTAAGATATCAATCTGATTTTTTATATAAAAATACTATTTTAACATAACCGAATCTACGAACCATTAAAGATTTCATTTTGGGACTTTCCTTCTACGGGCTTGTGGAGCAAAAGTCCCCAAAAACACTAAAAATATGAGTTCTGAGCTTATTTTTTAAGATATCAACCTGATTTTTAAAAAATAATACTGTTTTAACATAACCAAATTAAGAAAACATTACAGATTTCAATTTGGGACTTTCCTTCTAGGGGCTAGTGGAGCAAAGATTCCAAAACCACTAAAAATATGAGTTTTGAGCTTATTTTTAAAGATATCAACCTGATCTTTTTAAAATAATACTTTTTTAACATAACCGAACTAAGAAACCATTAAGGATTTCATTTTGGGACTTTCCTTCTAGGGGCTTGTGGAGCAAAAGACCCCCAAAACACTAAAAATATGAGTTCTGAGCTTATTTTTTAAGATAACCTGAGAACTCAATTTATATTGTTTTGGAGGTGTTTTACCCTACTTTCCCCTAAAAGGAAAGTGCCAAAATGAAATTATTAGTGGCTACCTAGTTCAAACATGTGAAAAAAGTTTTCATGAAAAAAATCAGCTCAATATCTCTAAAAATATTTTTTTGGGGTCTTTTGCCCCACTAGCTTCTAGAAGGAAAGTCCCAAAATGAAATCTGTAATGGTTTCTTAGTTCGGTTATGTTAAAAAAAGTATTATTTTATAAAGATCAGGTTGATATCTTTAAAAATAAGCTCAGAAATCATTTTTAGTGTTTTTGGGGTCTTTTGCTCCACAAGCCCCTAGAAGGAAAGTCCCAAAATGAAATCTGTAATGGCTCGTAGATTCGGTTATGTTAAAATAGTATTTTTATATAAAAAATCAGGTTGATATCTTTAAAAATAAGCTCAGAACTCATATTTTTAGTGTTTTTGGGGTCTTTTGCTCCACAAGCCCGTAGAAGGAAAGTCCCAAAAATGAAATCTGTAATGGTTTGTAGATTCGGTTATGTTAAAATAGTATTTTTTTATTATATAAAAAAAAGGTTGATATCTTAAAAGAGAAGCCCACAACTCATATTTTTATGATTTTTGGGGGTCTCTTGCTCCACAAGACCCTAGAAGGAAAGTCCCAAAATGAAATCTGTAATGGTTTGTAGATTGGGTTATGTTTAAATATTATTTTTATATAAAAAAAAGCAGGTTGATATCTTCAAAAATAAGCCCAGTACTCATATTTTTGTGTTTTTGGGGTCTCTTGCTCCAAAAGCCCCTAAGAGGAAAGGCCCAAAATGAAATCTGTAATGGTTCGTTAATTTGGTTAAGTTAAAAAAGTATTATAAAAAAAAATCAGGTCGATATCTTTAAAAATAAGCCCAGTACTCATATTTTTGTGTTTTGGGGGTCTCTTGCTCCACAAGCCCCTAGAAGGAAAGTCCCAAAATGAAATCTGTAATGGTTCGTTGATTCGGGTATGTTAAAAAAGTATTATAAAGAAAAAATCAGGTCGATATCTTTAAAAATAAGGTCAGAACTCATATTTTCAGTGTTTTGGGGGGTCTTTTGCTCCACAAGCCCCTAGAAGGAAAGTACCGAAATTCAATTTTCAAAGAAATACGTGTATATCAAGTCATATAAGAGAGCCTACAAAAAGAATTAGGTTGATAACTTTAAAAACAAGCCCATACGACCCTCCCAAACTTTGGTACTGAATTTCATTTCCTATAAGTGTACAAACTTCCCCCCCCCTTATCATTTCATATTTACTGTTTGTTAGAATGTTACATAAAACTAGCGACTACGCTCCTTGAGGCCTCTAGCGGCTCTATAGGTCAGAGAATTGGAGTTTTTTTAGGTGTGGGGGGGGGATAGAGTATTTTTACAGGTGTTTTTCTTGGGATTGTGGAGGTACCCTACTCCAAAAATAGTTATAAACCTTCCATTGACTTGTAGTAAGAAACTTCACTGAAAAGTAGAACCATAATATCTGTCCAGTGGTTAGCGACACACAAACACATCCTATTACTTTTATATTTGGATATAGAGAAGCTTTCTATTCTATTAACAAAGATTAATGTGTCAACACAGAGATGAATATTAATTATGCTGATATTAAGGGTAAACTTCTATGCTAAATTTCTTTATTATGGTGTGTCCGACCGTACTACCTTAACGGATAGCCTTCATAGCTATAATATCAGGTTATTATTGTCCTATCACTTGTGAACCTGAAGTAAGGATTTTTACAAAGTAGAATTGTCCTATGAACTTGATTTCATAAATGGGGTATTCCTGTCCAGTTTTTTTGTTTAGGAATGAATATTTCTTACCCGAGGGAATAAATGATGGACCGATAGGTCATCATTTATTCACGAGGGTAAGAAATATTCATTCCTAAACAAAAAAACTGGACAGGAATATCATTCTCATTTAAACAAAAACTCATTTTTATGCTAGTAAAATGTGGTTTAATTTTGGTTTTTAAATTTTATTTATTTCCCTGGTATAATTTTTCTTTCTTTTAGTAATTAATAAAAATTTAAAAATCTTCCAAAAAAAATTAAAAATCTTCTAAAATCATACCAGGGATATAAATGAGATACCAGGGAAATAAATGGGGTATTCCTGTCCAGTTTTTTGTTTAGGAATGAATATTTCTTACCCGAGGGAATAAATGATGGACCGATAGGTCATCATTTATTCACGAGGGTAAGAAATATTCATTCTTAAACAAAAAACTGGACAGGAATATCATTCTCATTTAAACATAAAACTCATTTTTTTATGCTAAAATGTGGTTTAATTTTGGTTTTTAATTTTCATTTATTTCCCGGCTATGATCATTTATATTATTATTTTCTTTCTTTTAGTAATTAATAAAAATTATAAAATCTTCCAAAAAAAATTAAAAATTTTCTAAAATCATACCAGGGATATAAATGAGATACCAGGGAAATAAATGAATATTTACATCCACTATTTAAGGGGTTGTTTATATGGGAATGAATATTTACATCCACTATTTAAGGGGTTGTTTATATGGAAATGGGGATTCCTAAAATAACAAGGCTGTAAGCAAGAGTGATTTTAAAAAGTCACCAAATTTAGAATTTTACATAAAACAACACAAAAGAAATTCAGATGCCTATTTCTTTTTTTCTCTCTAAAATTAACACTATAATTAAACGTGCTTTTATTGAATGTAAAAACGACTTTTTACAATTTTTAACATCTGTAAAACTTGTATAGTATCAAAATACATTTTAATATAAAGAAAAAGAAATTATAGGGGACTAAATAACAATTTTGTTATATTATAATATTTCTTGTTTGTTGCTAACCCTAGTTGTAGAAAAGCATCGCTTTAAACAAAAATCTTAAGTTAAGAAGCCAATGGTATTCGTTTACAGTTTGAACTTTGAGCGCAGCAAACCAAATACTTCAAGGGTGCGCTCTATGCGCTCATCAAGTACTAGAAAACACCGGTTTTTCGATGAAAGAAGAATCTCATAATCAAGAGTCAAGGGATATTTAAACACAGACAGGATAAGGGGATATCTTAATATGGTGCAAATTGATTGTACTATTTTTCTGACCTTTTGGATAGGTATGCTTAATATATAAAGATCATAATGGGAAAATTCTTTATCTCCCATCATCATATCCCTGTAAATATAAAAGATTTTAAAACACATTGTCACTATTTATGAATCATGGTTTCTATATTCTATTTGATGAACAATTTTATGTATAATTCCTAATATATAAATTGTAAGGTTTTTTGTGTGATAACTGCTAAACTGATTAGATTTTCATTTTATGGAAGTTTCTTATAGGTCCGTGGATGGTTTTAGGCTATTTAGTTCTTTTATATAAATTTGGTTTTAGGCATTTTCCTTACTCCTTCGAATACACAGCTTCTAGATGCTAGGATCGCAGCCGCTTGTATGTTATAAATTAAAGTCTACAATCATTTTTGTCTCTGCTTTTTATGTGTCAAGCAAAGTAGGAATCGTACACCAACTGTGGGTGACCCACAGAATTACAAAGAGATAAAATGTCTTACAAGGTCCTATACTTGTATATATGAGTTTCTCAATAGGGTTTCAAAAACTTTCGAGTTTTGCGTAAAATGAATTGCGTCCGTAAGTTGCAAATTAAGTGATGTCAACAACCCTCTGGCACGCCCCTGGGGTTGTCGACACCCTTTTCCGGCACGTCCCTACCACCCCATGAATGCTGCTATTCATAAGGCAACAAGTGCATCTCATTACACTATTAATCATTTAATAATTCCGGGGTGGGGGAGGGGGGCAATCTTCCTTTAGGCTATGATATAAATCTGTATAGCCTGTAATGGATTGGTACAACGTTTACTTTAATAAAATGTAGAACACAGTAGAAGATGTCAATTTAAAACTCAATTATAAAAAGACAACAACAAATATCTAATGCAAAAGTCACTGATCCCAAATTCTTTAGAAAAAATGCAAATCTAACTGTTTTTCACAAAACTAACTTCTTTTGTTTAATTTTAGCCATTCTTTTCACACTTTTAACTTTTTCAAATTTTTATATGAATATAGTATTTGTTATCAATGTTAAATGTATGGGTTTTTTTTGTAAAAATCACAATCAACTTCAATAACACTTTACAAAAAAAATGCACAAAAGACTAGAAATTTGCGTAGGCATGGAAAATGCACTTGAAAAAATCCACTAAACCTTTTTCTACTTGCACACTCACTAGCAGAAAAAATACTGGTCCGTCCGTCTAAGCCGCTACGCTAGATATGTAAAAGCAAAGCAATATATTGAACTAACACTCTCTCTATCTCGTAGATTATTCTAAGGGCAATTGATATTGTAAATCACAGCAAATTCGTTGCTTGCATTTCTTCCTAAAGGTCTGAAATATAGCAAGTATTAACAGACTTTAAAACTCTATATATTAGAGAAAGAGCAATACAAAATTCTGTAAGAGGGAGGTGGGTCTAATATTTTACAAAGCAACATAGAAAATAATAAAAATAGCATAATATTTGAAGTTGTTAGGTATATTGATAAAGAAACCCTCATTACATTTAAATTAAGGCAAAGAATAGTTTAAATGATGCCCATGAACATGTGAAGCTCCCCTGGAAATTATCGAAACAGCCGTTTCAAAGAACATGAATAGAATACTGACAACTAGTCGAGTATATAAATAAACATGTATTATTTTCTAAAAAGGTTCAAATGACAATTAGAACGGGTCATAGTAATTGATGAAAGTATAACAGAAATAGCAGTAGTTTCCCTCAAAGTGCCTAGTCGAACACAGAAAAAAAGGCAATGGGAGTGGGGTTGTAATGTAAATCTACATATAGGGGCGAAGTTTTTCTTCACCCCCCCCCCCCCCAAATAAAAAAACATATTGGGCAATATCCACTTTCCCCCCTACCCCCGACTACTCTTTTTTTTGGTGTTGTGAGGGGGGGAGGGGGGTCTAGGAAGTCTGGACATAAAATTTCTTTGAAAGAGGTGTGACATTTTGCTTAAAGTACTAAGGTTGTCATTTGACAAGTGTAACTTAGAAAAAACAAAAGTTTGTCACTTATTATCAGACAAACAACCTAATTAGCTAAAGTGCAATTTTGACTGCATTGAAAAATGCTCCAAGAAGTAAGAGTGTGTTTACGGGAGATCAGCTGATCTACTCCCCCAATCTCCACCCAAAACTGTGCATTACCCTTTCTCTCTCTCACTCGCTGTCTACAAGTGATTTTCATGGCCAAAAATATACAGTCACAGTGCTATAGAAAAGATACCAAGTTATAACTATACTGTTATAGTAAACTGTAAAGAAACTGTTTATTATTAAAATGAGAACTCGTGAAGTTCGAGGTTACCCCCCATTGGGAATATTTAGGGGAGACTGACCCCCCCCCCACTCCCGGGAAAATTTTGTGGGTATATTGGGCACGGGTCACTGAGTATAAGTCTATATATCTGTTGAAAAAGGTTAAATAAATATTAAATAATCTTGAAATAGACAAAAGTGCAAAAACAGTTTTTAATTCTAACATTTTACAACATTGGAAACAAGTTAGTATTTTTAGAACCTTCTACTTTCTGTTACTTCAAATAGTTGCTGAAGCTGTGAGACTATATTACTAAGCTCCTCAACAAAGTGTAGAAATACTAGCGAAATCGTCAAGGGGCACTGTTATAGAAGAGGCGTAGGGGGGCTAAAAAATGGTCTAAAACCAACACAGGACCTATGTGAATTGCTAACCAAAGTAGTTTTAGTGGGTAGTTATTGAGATCTTAACCTTCAGACAAAAATACTCTTACATCTTTAAATAATAATTTACTATGTTACAATGTATGGACAAGCGGATATTTTCCTAATATGATAAATATGAATAGCTAAGATTCTTAACAGCAGAATTTATTTGAAAGCTATATGTATAGGTCTGGATCTAAGAGATAAGACAATGGCTGATAAATTGATGCACATCCCCGATAATAATACACAAAATACCCTCTTCTGTAAATTACAATAAGTGTTTGAAACTTAGGACACCTTACTGAACCAACCAATCAAAATTCAATGAAAGACCCTATAGTTGTTAAGTCAACGAATAAAAAACGTTATTATAAAACTTCTAGTGTATTAAACAGCCCAAAGTCCCCTCCCTCCCTGTGTATAGGTGCAAATAGTGGCTTCACCGTAGCACCCAGTTCTGTATCCCAGTAGACAAAAATAGTTTTAAGAATAAGAATTAAGATATCATAAAGCCATTTCGACAGCTTTATACTGACGCCGGCTCAGATGAGCTATAGAGTAGTTTCGCTACTGTAAAAGGAGAATTCTGTCCATATGTAGGACAGTTAAAAATATTTCACAGATGTCTTGCAAATTAATTCTATACAAAATAACGACAAAAGATTTTCCAGTATGGCTTCGAAACCGCTAGATTAAAATCGGTTCACCGCAATACTAAAAAATCATGTATAGCAACATATTACAAACAATTTTCCACGAATATATAAAATTAAAATATACCAGTATTATCAGCCCTGTACTAACAAAACTGGTTTTAATATTATAATTCTTAATTTTAATATCCACGGAAAACATTTAGCAGTTTACTTACACTACTCTAAAAGGATCCAATTTCTATATTTAGTAACAGCTCAGAGCTGGATCTTTAAATCATTTTAGTGATGAGCCAGATCGGGGTGAGCCGAATTTCAGCCAATCACAGCGCGGCATTTCATAAAATGCTGTGCTCTCATTGGTGGAAAGTTGGCTCACCCCGATCCGGCTCACCACTAAAATGATTTAAAGATCCAGCTCTGAATTATATTTTTTCTGAAAAAGACAGATGTTATATAGTAGTTGGCTTTTTCCTTTGATACATTTGATGTGTTTCTAAGGATGAAAGACAGACCAATACTATAAGATGCTCATTATTGTGGGGAAACCACACGAAAAATTCAACTTTCTATCTTAAATAGCTGCCTATATCCACCATAGCGTTACGGAATGACAAACAAAGTAAGTTTAAGTGTAGCTTCGCTTCTAAATATTAAATAGAGTAATATAAATATCAAATCATCCAGCCTAGAATATTGTAGCCCTAATCCTTCATTAATCAACATAGAAGAACAGACGGACAATCTGAATATTTTGGAAATTCTTCGTTTATGATTATAAAATATCAAATATAATAAATAAATTACCGATCTTAATGAGTAAAATTGATATTTATTCAACACTAAAATATGTAGGTATATTGTATATATGTTTTTAAAACCAAAAAATAAAATATTACATGATATATAAAATGCTTTATTTGTTTCTAAAACTTAGTTTATCTAATTTCACCATATTAACCATGTATCTTAAAATACGGAATAAGAAACATTTATAATATTTAACTTATTCGTGAAGTAAAAATAAAAACGAAACCTTCCCAACACAGTGAAAAAACAATAGGTTATATCTATTATTAAATATAAAATTTAGATCACATTTTTTAGAAAAATACAAATACTTTAGACGTTATAATGCTAATTTGACATCATTTTATATAAAAATCTGTCCTAAAATTGCTTAAGCAATTTTTAATCAAATGAAAGTTTTCAAATTATGCACCATAATATATAACTAAGATTTCTGAGGGGGGTAGTTCCATTGGTAGAATTTCCTAGTTAAATACATGGAAGTATCTCCTTTATTATTCCTAATTATCTTGAGCTGGGACTGGGACGAAGTAGGGGAATGCCTGAGCTGATTTGGTCGTTTCTTCAGGAACCTAAATTGAAAACAATCATGAAAGAAATTTAAAGACTTGCCTAAGACTATTGAACACAAATCTGGTATAGAATCTGGTTTTAAAATGTCCGCCTGTCAACTACAGTTATGTACAAACGTAATTTTCCTGGCTGATATTCAGGATACACAACAGATTTTTTCCCGTGTTCAATGAACTTCTACTCTGTAACTTACTTGTTCCGTCTGTTTGTTTTTAATGATCTAGAGAACATATTTTTTTATATATTTTCTATAGTCTACACGGTGTTTCAGAAAAAACTGCGTTTTCCGTTTTTCTGACACAACCAGAAGGAATACAGAAAAAACGATTATAAGTTCTTATTCTCTGTAAAAAAGTACATCAAATTTATAACAGGTGTTTTTCATTATCTCTAAAAATACGGCCTCTATGTTAAGTACATAGTTTTCAAAAAAACTTTATGTGAAAAATGTTGTGCAAGAAAAATTAAAATAACTCTTCTATCATGTATAGAAAAATCGTAGAATTTCAATATTAATTTAGAAAAAGGTATAAGAAAAGTACCTTAATGAGTTTTAAAGGTGAAATGCTTTTTAGCTCCTTACAAAAGCATTTTTAAGAAACTGCAATTTGTCATTTTTCACATTTCTTGATTGTGATGCATTTGCAGTAAAAGAATCTTCTTTAATAACGTAGGTTATAGTAAAAAGAAAAAAACTCCTTTTTATTTGACAAAAAATCTCTAAAGACAAAAAAGTTATTAAAGTTTGAATTTTTTTATTAAAGCATTTAATTACAAATTATGGATAAATTATGAGTTTATATCTTAACCTGTCAATCAAATTAAAGGATTATAGGAATAAATGAGGGGTGGTGATTTACGAACATGAGCAATTTTTAAGGTCATGTTTCTCAAGTATACAAAAAGAAAAACTGAATATTTGTTTTTAGTGAGGGAATTTTAAATGAAATTTTTAGTGAAATTGGTAGAAAATTGTATTGGCCGTATTAAGATGTTGTTTTCAAGTGAATAAAGGGGGGGGGGGGGGCGAAAGTGACACTTTTTGAAACCAAAACTAAAAGTCAACAAAGGAACTCAACTAAAAAGAGTTACAGGTCTGAGATTTTGCATGGCAGTTGCTTTATAGGGGTAAAATATGGAACTGTGAAGAAACGGCGGCGCAACCACCGATAACCGCCGTTTCCCGCCGAATTTTTTGTTGCCTTTTCTCGGCGGTTTACGGCGGTTGCGACGCCGTTTCTTCACAGTTCCATATTGTACCCCTATAAAGCAACTGCCATGCAAAATGTCAGACCTGTAACTCTTTTTTTAATTGAGTTCCTTTGACTTTTAGTTTTTGTTTCAAAAAGTGTCACTTTCGCCCCCCCCCCCTTTTTGAAAACCAACCTTAAGGCACAAAATTCTACCAGAAAAAAGCATCATACGTATCTTTTGAAATATTTATGCTTTAAAATGCGCCGTTATTTTCAGAGATATTAAAAAACACCTGTTACATTTTCGATGCATATTGACATGTAATTATTTTTTTTGTACTCCTAATTGTTGTTTCCCAAATTTGGAAAACGCAGTTTTTTTTTAAACGCCCTGTATATATATCAATTCGTTGGCCTAACTGAAAGACAGTCTAACTGCACCAAAAGGGGTATTTTTTATCCCTTCAAATATGTAAATAAAATTCAAAAAGAAGCATATTTTGTTTTATAAGTTGACCTCTGACTCTTCAAACTAATCTTTTATTTTTCTTTTGCATGCCACACCGAACTTGAAGGCCAAATTCAATATTTCTAAAATATAAGGAAACTACATCCCAAAGGAGAACTTTTTTGCCAAATAACCTATTCTCTGGCTCCTAAGACTCCTTATGTCCCTATTTCTATTTTAAGGTAGCCAAATATAAATTTTTACCTGTTGTTTAGCTTTGATATCTGCAATGAGATGTCTGAGACATATAATCCATTGTGCACACTCGGCCGGGTAATCAGCGCCTAAACTCGTTAGCATTGCTTCACCATTGCTCAAGTTATTCCTATAAAAAAACGTATAATCTAGCGGACTTTTTGATACTTCATAATTGGCATGCGGTTAGGGAGGGTTTCAATACCCCCCCTCTAAAATTAAATTATGTAGTCCTGTCTTCCTCTTTTATCACGCCCTAATGGTTTTACACCCCTTTGTGGTGATCCCTGTGCACGCCACTGACGGAGATTCTTAGAGAAAGCACCACATTGCAATTTTTTCTAGAACTTTAATGTTGTGAAGTTATTTTTTGATATCAGCTGGATAAATTAATACTACATAAAAAACGGGATCGGAATTACGAAGGGCCGAGGTCTTTTTTAAAATCATTATAGACTATAAGAAGCAAAGTGGCCAAACAACTAAACATGCAAACATGATCAAAAGATTCTCCAACATAAAATCTGAAAGACTTAAATCATGCATAAACAAACCTTAAAACGCACTGAAATGCGCAAAAAGCACAAGTATTTCCTTTCGCCAAACACTCCATGGAATTACTGGCTGTTAATTGAAAAAGGTATAAGTAAACTCTTCTCAAAATGGAAAGTTGTCAAAAAAAAAAACTAGTGCCCTTGTTTTAAGCATATTCTTAAATTTACCTTTGTATAGTGAGAACAAACTTGGACAGTATGGAAATAATTTTGTCTTGAACAGGTTGTCCTGTGCTCAAAGATTTCCGCATTAGCGCCATTCTTTTACCCAGATCAGCAGCCTTCTCTCCACAATGTTCATCCATAAGGTCCTAGAGCAATAGAGATTATTTTTAAACAAGTCTACATATTTAGACACAATCCTATAATATAAAATAATATTTTTTCTGTCAAAATATTGATCCAAATAATCTTTTTTTTTGTTTGTCGAAATCAGTTCGTTCTTTTTGGGGGTTTCAAGCTAATTGTCTGACCTTCCGCTCTTCCATAGGAGCTAAGGGAGAAGCGACTACCTAGTTACTAATAAGACATTAAATTTTTTAGCTACATACATGATACAGTATTAGCAGCGTAATTGAAAACTTGTCTGTTTGATGTAGGAGGTGTCAAATTCGAATCTAGACCCATCCACGTCATACTAGAGACGTTAACAATAGTACCTACTGCTAGTATATCAGGCACAAATAGTAAGAGTATGAATCAAGCCCGTAGGTTCATTCATCACTTTAAGGTTGTTAGGAATACAGTTTTTATTTTCGTATTTAAATCCATTTAGGTTAGTTGTAGCATTTAGAAAAAATATAAAGAACTTTTCTTATTTTTACCTTTAATTGTGTCATAATTTCATCTAGACTTAGTTCAGTTTCATTCATATCTTCTGGAGAAGCTTGGAGTGGTGGAGGGCATGACCCGGCAGAAGTTGGAAGGGGTGGGGGTGGTAGACCCCCACACATCGTTGGGGGAGGTGGTGGGGGCATACATGTACCTTAAACAGTAAAAGGTAAATCTGGAGAGTCTGGTATATAGATTTTTTGCTTTATTTTAATTGTTATTATTTTCTAGGGGGGGGGGGGGGGTTAATGCAACCATCTCGTAATCAGTGAGCAAATGGCACTTAGAATTCGAATTTCGATCTAAACTTTTGCATGAGTAATCCTTGGTAGGTCTATTTTCCCTAAATCGAACAAAAAGTTGGAAAAGTAACGGCTGGCGGCTCAGCCGTTTAGCCGTTTTTTTTGCCTATTTTGAGGGTAAATTCATCATCAATTACGTAGGAATCAACTTTTTAAAACATATTTTTGGTTTAATTCATGTTAAATAATAGCAATAATCATTTTTGAAACTTCTACTACCAACAGCTACCGTTTAGAACCGTTTGATAGCGTTTTGGAGTGGCAACGAGAATAAGCTGGAGATAGGTTTCGTGAATAATTTGTACTATAGATATCCAAAAAATGGCAAAACGGCTGAGCCGGCAGCCGTTAGCCGTCACTTTTCCCACTTTTTGTTCGATTTAGGGAAAATAGACCTACCAAGGATTACTAATGCAAAATTTCAGATGGAAATTCGAATTATAAGTGCCATTTGCTCACTGATTACGAGATGGTTGCATTAAACCCCCCCCCCCCCCCCCTTACACTTATAATTGAATTTGACAGTCAACAGGTATGGCTATCAGAGAAACTTCTATATAATTTAATATTTATGGATCTCAAATGATAAAACAAAATTTACTCTCTATACAATAAAATTAATAGTTGAAAGTTTGGATACTTGAAGGTTTGTAAAGGGAGTAGGCGGAAGTGACACTTTTTAAAACTAAAACTAAGTCAAAGGAACTCAACTAAATGAAGAGTTACAGCTCTGAGATTTGGCATGGCAGTTGCATTAAAGAGGTACAACATGGAACTGTGAAGAAACGGCAGCAGAACCGCCGTTTCCCGCCGAAATTTTTTTCCAGTCATCTGAGATAAACTTTTTTTCAATTAAAATTTCCCTTATACTTTCACTTGACCCTTGTAATATTTGACACTTCAGATTTTTTAAGAAAAAAAAGTTTACCTCAGATAATTAAAAATTGTCTAATTTGCCAGAAAATGGGAAAAAAATCGGCTGGGAAACGGCGGGTTTCGGCTGGAGCGGCAGTTCCGCCTCCGTTTCTTCACATTTCCATATTGTACCTCTTTTAAAGCAACTGTCAAATCTCAGAGCTGTAACTCTTTTTTTAGTTGGGTTCCTTTGGCCTTTAGTTTTGGTTTTAAAAAGTGTCACTCCCCCCTACTTTACAACCCAATCAAGATTTAATACAAGTCTTTAAAGTTTTCAATCAACAAATAAGAAATCGCGTTTATGACACTTTAGGTACAAATACAATTGAATTTACAGTACTAAATCATCTCCTTCCCTTAAATAAATCACCCTTCAAAAAATTGTGATTCTGTTAAATCGAACTAAATGTATTTTACTCAGGTATTCTGAATTTAGTCAAAAATTGGAAAACGGGTTCAGAACTCTAGATATTGATTATACCTGGCAAAGCTTTTGCGCCGGCATCTGGAAGGCTATTTCCAGAGGTCAATGGAGGTTGACCTCCATTTGCAGTAGTAGGTGGGGGGATACCACCTTGGGGTGGGTAAGCAACTCTTCTATATAACATAACACAAAAATAAATAGATGACATGACAAGAGTTTGTTACTTTCACATATAGGAAAAAATTGTTGAACAGGTTTCAATAGGCATGTGAACAAAATATTTTTCTGAATAATTTGATTTCCCCCCCCCCCCCCATCCAAAAAAAACACCTATATTTAAAAAATAAATTGAAAACAAGGAGAAGGGTTAAGGCCTGAGCCCAATATAACCTAACTTAACCTGAATTAACCCCCTTATTTCCAACTTATTTGTTTGCTCGGTTAGGCACTTACAGGAAAACCATCAAAGTGGGTACTTCTAAACATTATCATAAACCATTTTTTGTGAGTATATGTCCCTGTTAAGTCTTGGTCCACTAGATTTGATCTGATTTCCCGTTGAATCATTGTAGCTAAATTGAGGGGGGTCATTCCACGCTCGGTCAAAGTTGCCGGGGGCTATCGGCACCGCTGGGGTTGCCTTACCTAAACAAAAAAAAAGCATTCGATAAGTATTTGTTTATATGTGTTTCCTGAAGATCTGTATAAATGTCAGGTTAATGTTGACAGAGATTTTAGGGACCATTTGTTTAATGTTTAGCCTAATAAATTGAAATGAAATTCATAACGTTTAAAGGTTTAATCTTATACCAAGTAGGTAGGTAATTAGACCATTTTTTAATAAAACTCAGTTTCACATAAAAATCGCATTTCCACAATTTTAATGGATCTTAAAGGAAAAGATATTTGACGATGAATTGATATACTTTGTACCTCCCCAGTTAAGATTTACAAAATAACCCATTTTGTAAATCAAAATTATAAGTGGAAAAGTTTGAATCACCCAAATTGGAATTTAATGAAATTAAGGGATAATGTACAGGGTGGCCACAGACTTTTTTTTCAGAATAGCATAAAATAGTAGGTATGCAGAAAAAAAGTGAATAGTATGCAATAGTATGTACAAATTCCATAAAATAGTATGAAATAGCATGCATTTAACCCATTAGTGACGAACCGGCTTTTAACGCCCGGTTCCAGAAAATGCCGAAAAAAACGGTTCTCAGTTTTAGGATTGCATCATTCTCAGTATGAATCCCCCCTCTACTACCCTGGTGTACTACAACCCACTAGTTAGAGATGTAGCAGTGCGGCAGGTGTCCCAGAATGAACAACTGCCATTAAAACAATCAATGAAGCTTTCAATACTCGTTTATTCAGGTAGAATACAGCGGTTTTAAACAACCTAAAATAAAATCACAGAATTAGGTTGTTATAAATGAACTACAAATAGAACAATAAAGTATAATACAGAGTTAAAATACTAAAAATTGCATTGCTTTCTTAGTTTCTTTTAAAAGTCTTTTATTTTGATTTCGGGCTTTTCAGAATAGTGCATTTCAATAAAACAATCCAATGGTTCATTAGTCAAAGAATGTAAAACTTACTTCTCGAATCCAGCTCTTTCCACTTAATAATTTCCAGAACTACAGGCTTATCAGATCATCTCATCAACATAACCACCAGCAAATATCCACAGCAGCAATCAATACAGAACAATTCCACGGCAGTCAAGGACTTAATACTTCAGACCACAAGCCAGATTTGAGGATAACTCCATATGAATCGGTGTTACAGTGGCAGAATTTCAGTCTAAAAACATCAATCATATACTTTATGTTAGAAGGAGCACCATTTATAGAATAATCAAGGGTAACTCTGTGTTTTTAAGCTTTGACTTTGAGGCTTTCTAATTAATTTGAAGGAATTAATATAAAGGTGAGTATTCTGTACCTTAATTTTAGCGAAGGATCTCCTTTTTCGCTATTGGTTCCAATTTCTTTGTTCCACTTGGTGAATCCTGTAACGAAAAACCATAATTAGGTGATATTTGGATAGGCAGCAATCTACACTATAACTTTGATTCCAAATTTCATTAGGTAGTTATTCAATCAACAACATTTTACCTATGGTTCTTTGTGCTCAAGCTTTCCCTCTGATCTGTCACGAGGGGCACCAACAAGCTTCTCCACTAGAGATAAAAAGAGGGCAGATCCACTCTCAACAGGCTCAGCTAATTCCAGGCCTTAATAATATCAAATTAAGCCCAAACTTTTAATGGACTACAATGCTTTTAAAGTTAACTTGGAGGCCGTTACGGTACTCATTTATTGGTTCTTTACAATTAGATAGGGGCAGTGAATTCAATAGATTTATATCTTCAAATTTGGTTTAAATGAAATCTTTGCATATACGGCTTCGCTGGGTGAATGAATTGACTATTTTTAATATTTGTTTTACCTTGTATCTCAGCAGAGACAATTTATTATTACATTTTGAGAACTTTTTCACTCGTTAGCACTTTCTGAAATGGATTAGCCCATATTATTTGATGTAGATATAGGTTTCTTTATCACTTTTTACATATATATATAATACAATTTTAACGGTAGTAAATTTAACCAATTTTTGCTTAAAAGAAACAAAATAAGTTGTTAAAAACTAATAAACTTGGAAGTAAAAAGCTCAAATTAATTTTATAAATGCTTTGAATTGATTTAAATGTGTATTTTGTACCAAAAAATAACAATTTTCTTTAAACTTTTAGATAGACTATTTTTCCTTGCTTATATTAAGATGGCTGACGTTAGACTGATACAACGAATATAGAGATTTGAACGCTTGCGCGTCATAGATTAATCACATACATAGATTGGATAATATTTCATATTATTTTTTACAAAATTAAACATTCTTTGCTAAAAATGAATTTGAAAATAAAAATGGCTTTTGCATTAAACAATTTACAATTTAATATAAATTTAAGTTTTGTAGTAATTAGCATTATTTCCGATACATATTTTTTGCTCTATGGTGAAGAAATAGGTTGCGTGAATTTACTTTAACATATTTTAAATTACTAAACTTTGGCCTTGTTATGGAAGCCTTCTCTCAGTCTTCGTGGGGTGATTTGACTGGATTCCTTCTAAATATAAAACACTCCCCCAGGCAAAAAATCCACGAAAATCATCCCAGGTGTCTTCAGTTCCGGCCCTTACGGAGCTCACAGAACCAGTTTGAACTTTGAACTTTGAACTTTGACAAATATTATTTGAACTTTTACTTTGAACTTTGACAGAAATAAATCTTTGAACTTTTACTTTGAACTTTGACAGAAATAAATCTTTGAACTTTTACTTTGAACTGTAGTTTTAACTTTGAACTTTTAACTTTGACAGAAAATAAAATTTTTGAACTTTTACTTTGAACTATAGTTTTAACTTTGAACTTTGAACTTTGACAGAAAATAAAATTTGAACTTTTACTTTGAGCTATAGTTTTAATTGAACATTACATAATTTTAAAATCAGGTAAAACTTTGTACTTTACTAAAACTTTGATAAAATTTGGCATTGTTTAATTAATAACACAGAGCAATTGTCTTATGTTTTACTTTGGTCACGGAGCACTTGTCGCGTGATTTTACAATTTAATAGACTGATAAATTGATAGATTGAGAGTTTGAAAATTTGAAAACATGATAAATTGAAAGATTGAGAGAAAGGATAGAACTATGTGCTGTACTTACGGACCCATTGGAGATGGACTGCCTCAACATCTGCCTCCGCCAGCTGTCCTCCAAGCTCTAACTCGTGCTCCTGGTGCACCACCGCCAGGCCTCTCACCGCTCGCTTGGTTGTCCTCATATCCTTCTCCCCGTGGTTTCTATACTCTATCGTCACCTCTCGTACGTGCCCATCCCTAGATATGTGCACTTCTCTGGCTCTGCCAATCCTCCATATACACGTACCTAGGGGGCTACTGCCATCTCTACGGAACAGGACTATGTCTCCTGCCCCAACCTCTCCAACATTTTTACTCCACTTCTTGGGCTTTGGTACATACTCACCAACTTTCAACTCTTTCCACGCTTCCCACCAGGATCTTTCCACATCCTCCATGGCTTCCAACATCTTGCCAGGCCTTTCCACCGTTAACTGGCCCCCAGGTGCTCTGTTATTATTCCTGCCCAACAATAACCTGGATGGAGTTATCAAATCCAGTTGATCAATGTTCTGATACCTCGATCCTAAACACAAAGGCATCGAGTTCAAATCGTTACAACAGAACGACAACGCTGTCTCAAACTCCAACGGCGTGAACTTCAGCCCCTTGAACGCCACATTGAGAATCTCCTTGATGGACCGTATCGACCTCTCTACCACTCCTTGGTAATTCGAACTCTTAACGGGAGCAAGCTCAACCGTTAATTTGGCGCCCTTCTCCTGGTTCAACAGGTTCTGCACACTGGCTACACATATGTCAGCTGTCTCGAAAGCTCTCACTAGCTGGGTGCCATTATCTATCTTGACTAGACATGGGATGCCATACCGATTAATGTGGCGGGTAAGGGTTAACAAAAAACTTTCTGTGTCATACCCAGTCATACTATACGCCGCCACAGCCAGCGTCGCCGGACACTTGTACACCGCCGCCCACAATTTCATCGGAAATCTATGTGTGCCATAACTGCATCTTCCTTCTACAGGCCCAAACAAGTCAATCATACAAGTTGTGTATGCCGGCGCTATCTTCAACCGGCACGGGTCTACAGCACCAAACTCTCTCTCTATCTCCTTGGCCTTGTATCGCCGACAAAAGAAACAGTTCTTTTTTACCTCAATCGCCAAAGAGTTGCCCTCTAAGATAAAGGCGTGTTCTCTGCTCCTTCTCAATGTTGCAATGGATCCTCCATGGTGCGTCACATTCTCATGGCAGTGACGCATGATACTGTACGCCACCGGACTGTACCTGTCCAGCACAGGCTTGGCAAAGGCCAACTTCTCTAGATCCAGCATATTTTCCGCCAATGCATCGTTGCCTCCCGGTAAGATCCTCCCATGGTGGTACATAATGCCATCCTTGACTGTGCCAATGCTTTTTAACTTGTCTCGACTGTTGAATTTAGTTACCTCTGCCGTAGTCTTGCTAAAAACATACTTTTCCGCTCTCTTCAAAACATGCTCATCAACATCCACCAACACAGTGCCAGACACAACACTAAACTTGTTGCTGCTCCTCCGCCGCCAAATATCAACAATCTTCAAACATACAGCAATCAGCCGGACATACCTATCCCACGGGACCTTACTCGGGTTAACCAAGTAATGTGAAAACTCGTACCTCTCAACCATCCTCGCCGAAAAATTAGCCAGCACCAGCCCACGGCTTTCTTTGTTCCTCATCTCCTTCAGCGCCGCAACTTTCGTGTCCTGGTCAAGGGTAATCTCATCAATACTTCTCGTTGGCCACTCTGACTTTGGCCTGCTCATCCAAGCCTTTCCATCCTGCCACTCCGATCCAGGCCCAATCTCTGGGGATCCATCAGGTCTAGTCAATATATCAGCTATGTTCTGTGCTGACTCAACGTGGCGCCAACTCGTCACGTCACAGAATCGCCTTACCTCAATCGCCAGGTTGCGGATGCCAGTCTGCAGTGGTCGTGTATCACAGTGGATCCAGTATAGCGCAACCATTGAATCTGTAACATAGGTGATCTTCTTGACATAATTCTCAAAATTAAGTTTAACTAGGTGAGCCAATACACATCCCATGGCACATGCTGTCATCTCAGCTTTGGGGATGGTTAGTTTGGTGGTCAGCTTTGACTTGGACGCCACCATTCTGGTTACAAACCCGCCTGACAACAACTTCATTCTTGCGTGGACGACGCTACCAGCTAGCACCTGACTTGCATCTGTAGACACAATCAATTCAACCCCATGCTCTACATCCACAGGGTTACAGAACACACTACGTGTGAATCGTATGTTTCTTAGTTGCTGGACCATCATCAAATTTTCCACCCAAGTGTCTAGGTAGTTGTCCGGCAGGATCTCGTCCCACTCTGTCCCCAGTGAACAGATGGAACACATGTCAATTTTTAGCTTATTGGACCTCGGTGACACTAACCCGAGAGGGTCCCAGCACTCCATGGTTTTGCCCAACAGAATCCTTTTTGTGAACATGACCCGCAGCGCTTCCTTCAGGTCACCGGTCACTTCTTCTGGCACTTTACCTCGCTTCTTTTTGCCCAGGAACAAAGGTTTCACCTCGAGGGATATTGTGTCTTCCTTCGGCCGCCAACAATACCCAACGAGCCCAACACTTTCTCCATCTACAGACACTTGTTCATCCGGGTCGTGACCACTCCTCGTGACCGCTTTGACCGACTGCTGGCCCATTTCTAATACCTTTACCAGCTGCTCTCCTGCTAAGTCGCGTGTCTTCTCATCACGGTGGGCAGAAACAATATCATCCATGTAGGCTTTCTTTCGGATCACAGCTGCTCCAATCCGAAGCTCTGGTTGTTTGGCTTCAGCTATGTCCGCAACCATCTTAAAACCGTGGATGGTTTGGTTTCCTGAACTCTTGATCCCATAAATAATTGTTCTGACCACGTAAACAATGACTGCTCCAAGCAGGGACAATCCATCAATCCACAGGAACTTGTGATATCTATAATGCTGCGGCTGCAAGAACACGGAATTGTATGCCATCCGGATGTCGGCGCTAAGGGCAGCCCCTCCGCATCTGAATCCAATCAACAAGTGCAACAAATTAGCCAGCTGGTTACTTCCTTTACATAATATGTCATTTAGGCTCTTGCCTGTCTTGGTCTTGGAACTGCCGTCAAACACAAGCCGAACCGGGGTAGATATACTGTGGCTGTTATGGACAATGCGCCACGGAATCACATATCCAGCTTTTCTGGCCTCCACCTGTTCCTCTGGCGGCAGCGCCGCTAATGGTGCTACAAACCCATTATCCGCCAACTTGTTAAAACTCCGCAGGATCTCCTCTCTGGCAACTTCACTCTTGTTGGCTAACTTGACCTGAGTGCCCAATATCTTTTCGGCAACGTAGGTATTATCTGCCAAAGCTGATTCAGGATTCTCAGTAAATGGCAGGTAAGCAAATAACCTCCTCTGCTCGGCATCATAGCTGACACTTTGCTCTATATCATGTTGTTCACGTTCTTCCAACAATGATTCTTTCTCCACTCGCTCACCTTTCTTGCACTCGGAACAGACGCGGCACTTGACACAACGGTATGACATATCTGCACCTATCTGGTCTATCATCTGGTATTCCTTGAGCATCTTACTTGGTCCGGCGGCAAAAACGTGGTGGACAAACACATCATCCTCATCCATTAAGGGGTTCTCGGCTCCAGCATAATGCGAACATACCTCATGATGGTGATCAATGGTTGTGGCACTTTCATGAATCATCCCATTGTTGGAAAACAAACAGTCTCTCTGATATCTATATGCTTTAAACTCTGCAGTTAAAAATGCAGCAGGTCCCATCAGATGAGCGCGGCTCATAACATCTTTCCAAACTTCATGTGGTCCAGCTAATATCCCGTTGTGGCCTCCATATCCAGCCAACCTGGATTTCATAATGCAGAGTCCACCTGGCAAGGTAAGTACCACCTGTGGGTAATATAAGTTGTATTGAATGCCAATCATGATATCAACCGGCTGTCCTCCAATTTCAGGTTCAGTTGTCGGCATCTTTGCGGCAGGATGGCTCTTAGTAAAGACGGCATTAAGTTCTTCCCATACCTGTTTCAGCGGCCACTCTGGGAAACGTGTGCTAACTTTGTCCATTTGCAGGCCTTCAATGGTCGCAACCCGTCTTTTACCATCTTCACTTACCATCGGCAGCCAGAAACGCTCAATGCCATAGGGGATCTCAACCCTCTGGCCGCCAGCTACCTCAAGGGCGGTGGGGCCAGGCCGCTGCGTCTCTGTATCCAACGACGCACATGCCCGTGTGCTCAGGCAGGCTCCATAGCAACCGTTGTCGTAAAACAGGAGCAGCTTCTCACCGTTGGTTCCTTTTACATATTGCAACATGTATATGGGCTGGTTCTGTATACTTGGCTCCACTATGACGTCGTCAACTTTACCTCGGCCGCCGCTGGCGGCGAAACTCGCGTATACATCTCTGTCACCTTTGTCGGGCAAAGCATGATAACTGGCAAAGAAAAACCTGACATCGGTTGGTAGCAGCTTCTCGTCCAGGGAACGTTTAAATTCTGCCTCCTTCTCCATGTTGGCTTCCAGGTGATAGGTGCAGATGGCGATATGGTTCTTCCACACATCTGGCTTGTCCTTACAGGTTCCTTCATTGCAGATCCACTTGCTGTCACAGTACGGTTCGTGTTCTTTGAACCAGGCCTCCCTATTCTTCATGTCAAACTTGGCATCTAATCTCAGACATCTGTAGCATGCCTCTGCTTTCACCGTCCTACCGAACCTTCTCTTGACACGAGTTTCTTGGAACACTTCACAATACGCCAGGGATGTATGTGAACCTGGGCACAATCTACACTTAACTTGTTTCGCCTGTCTGCTTTTGTTCATCATAATGGCGGCAGCAGCATCTCCACTTGTCTTCTTGTCTTTATCTTTAGCCTTCTTCTTTTCCTTGTTGTTGGCGTGGGACACGGACCCGTTGTTGGCCGCAGCCGGATCGGCACCAGCTGAACTTGCTTCAGCGGTAACGTAGCTTTTTGCGGAACCGGCGGAACTTTCAATAGCTTGGGCGGCCGTATTAACAACTCCTTCTCCATCACTGCTCAACTCACAATCTGCTGGCATCACACTGTACTTGGATGTGACTTGTTTCCTTGACTTGCTGCTGTCATAGTAACGTGTGCCAGACGTCACCATGATATCTATTTTAGCCGTGACCTCCCACAACATGGTCTGCAGAAATTGTGTCAAGGTCTTGATCATCATAGACTTGGTCTGTCTGGTACCAGGGTCAGTTCTTTTCTCAGCCAACAGAATCTTGTGAAATTCAATGAGGTCATCTTTCAACAACGCACCTGACAGGACAGCCAATACCGGTGACGACTCATACATATCCAGGATCTTATGTTGTGTAGCTAGCTTGGTGAGTGCTACAAGCTTCTGCTCAACTTTTATCAGCCAGCTGCGTTTTTCAAACAAGTTATCCGGGCAGGATCCACAGGCTTTGATTTCGCTTGATTTCGCGGAAAATAACAGTTCAGGCTTGCCGTACACTACCTTCAGGTGATCCATGGCTTCCTTGTACGTCTCTAGGTTGAGGATACAGTCCTTTGCGATACCAACCACGCATTCAAATTTAAGCTTTAGGTATTTCTCGTGCTCGTTGAATCCACCCATTGTTTCAAAGAATAGCTCCATCTGTGTTTGGAAGCTATAAAAGTCGAGGTTGCCGTGACCCGACTCGCCACTAAAAGTGGGAGGTTTGAGCTTGACCTTGTTGACACCAGCATCGTTAGTTCCAGGCGCAAGTCCAGCTTCGTCATACAGCACATCAAGGTGGGCTCTGGCCATTCGTTGGGCATTTATGCAGCTCTGCTCAGCTTCGTCCAACATCTCTACGGCACTGCAATCTCCGCAACTCGTTGCACACTTCAACAGGTCACTTATCTTCTTTTGGAAGTCTCTGTGTTGCTCCGAAGCCTGCTTGAACAAGGTTTCCCCTCCTTTGATCTCATTGGTGGCCCTCGTCTTTAACTTCATCAGCTGTTTGTATGCGCTGGTCACATACATAGTGTTGTCACTCAAATTCTTCAAACCATAATCTAAGCGTTGCCGGTGTACAGAGGACGCCTGATTTCCCGCGGCGGCACTCTCAGATGGCGGCGGCGGCTGGGGCGGCTGTATCCTTGCATCCTCCTTCCTCCTTAACTCCTGGGCTTCCCACAGTTGCTTCCTGAGGCCGTTTAAGTGTGCCAGACATTCGCTTGAGTTGATACTGTCATCCTCGGTGAACTCATCACAAGGGTTGCTTTTGAAGAACACTACAGCATTTGATAACTCATTCACTAATGTATGAACTTCACTGTTTATTGTTTCAGCCTGGGCTGTTGGGACATGAGCTGGGTTTATAAACACCAGATTATTGTCCCAGGTGAAAGTCACTCTTTCAATAACATCAATATGTTTCTTTATTTGAGCCTTTGCCATTTTACTGCGGCGTTTATCACTGGCTTTCGGCGGCGGCTGTTGCTGCTCCGGCGGCGGCAAAGGTTGCAGGCCTGCCTGCAGCTGTACCGGCGGTGGTGGCTCTCTAGCTGGCGATGTCGGCACTCTAACCGGCGGTGTCGGCACTCTTGGCGGCGGGGTTGGCGTCCTTGGTGGCACCAACGGCTGTGTTGGGTCACACGCCGCTACAACAGTTGCTTGACTTATACGTGACTCCGGCCGTTCCTCGTCACCAGTCGCAAACACCTCGCAGTCACAGGCTTGTCCTGGCGGGCACTGACATTCGCTTGTTCTTTGAAGGTTGTGGTGCTGACTAAACACCGTTGCCAAACTGTCGTTTCTAAACACTGATTGCTCTGTGGAAGTTCGCAGCTGTTGAATACCAGCCACACTCAGGTCTCCATAACTCCAATTCGTGTCTCTATCAACATCGTTCTGGTGGCGTTGGTCAGTATATGATCTTCTGTCCCTGATCCCGTTGATCAAATCGTTTACTCTGGAGTCTGTCTCCTCGTACACTCCCTCAGCTCGTGCTATACTCGAACTGCGGTAACCATGGAATTCCGGCGGCGATGAGGAGGCTTCTCTGGGGCTCGTGTAGCTCATAGGTTGCTCTGGGTAGCGAACTCTTGTTTAAAACTGTACTACAACCCACTAGTTAGAGATGTAGCAGTGCGGCAGGTGTCCCAGAATGAACAACTGCCATTAAAACAATCAATGAAGCTTTCAATACTCGTTTATTCAGGTAGAATACAGCGGTTTTAAACAACCTAAAATAAAATCACAGAATTAGGTTGTTATAAATGAACTACAAATAGAACAATAAAGTATAATACAGAGTTAAAATACTAAAAATTGCATTGCTTTCTTAGTTTCTTTTAAAAGTCTTTTATTTTGATTTCGGGCTTTTCAGAATAGTGCATTTCAATAAAACAATCCAATGGTTCATTAGTCAAAGAATGTAAAACTTACTTCTCGAATCCAGCTCTTTCCACTTAATAATTTCCAGAACTACAGGCTTATCAGATCATCTCATCAACATAACCACCAGCAAATATCCACAGCAGCAATCAATACAGAACAATTCCACGGCAGTCAAGGACTTAATACTTCAGACCACAAGCCAGATTTGAGGATAACTCCATATGAATCGGTGTTACAGTGGCAGAATTTCAGTCTAAAAACATCAATCATATACTTTATGTTAGAAGGAGCACCATTTATAGAATAATCAAGGGTAACTCTGTGTTTTTAAGCTTTGACTTTGAGGCTTTCTAATTAATTTGAAGGAATTAATATAAAGGTGAGTATTCTGTACCTTAATTTTAGCGAAGGATCTCCTTTTTCGCTATTGGTTCCAATTTCTTTGTTCCACTTGGTGAATCCTGTAACGAAAAACCATAATTAGGTGATATTTGGATAGGCAGCAATCTACACTATAACTTTGATTCCAAATTTCATTAGGTAGTTATTCAATCAACAACATTTTACCTATGGTTCTTTGTGCTCAAGCTTTCCCTCTGATCCGTCACGAGGGGCACCAACAAGCTTCTCCACTAGAGATAAAAAGAGGGCAGATCCACTCTCAACAGGCTCAGCTAATTCCAGGCCTTAATAATATCAAATTAAGCCCAAACTTTTAATGGACTACAATGCTTTTAAAGTTAACTTGGAGGCCGTTATGGTACTCATTTATTGGTTCTTTACAATTAGATAGGGGCAGTGAATTCAATAGATTTATATCTTCAACTTTGGTTTAAATGAAATCTTTGCATATACGGCTTCGCTGGGTGAATGAATTGACTATTTTTAATATTTGTTTTACCTTGTATCTCAGCAGAGACAATTTATTATTACATTTTGAGAACTTTTTCACTCGTTAGCACTTTCTGAAATGGATTAGCCCATATTATTTGATGTAGATATAGGTTTCTTTATCACTTTTTACATATATATATAATACAATTTTAACGGTAGTAAATTTAACCAATTTTTGCTTAAAAGAAACAAAATAAGTTGTTAAAAACTAATAAACTTGGAAGTAAAAAGCTCAAATTAATTTTATAAATGCTTTGAATTGATTTAAATGTGTATTTTGTACCAAAAAATAACAATTTTCTTTAAACTTTTAGATAGACTATTTTTCCTTGCTTATATTAAGATGGCTGACGTTAGACTGATACAACGAATATAGAGATTTGAACGCTTGCGCGTCATAGATTAATCACATACATAGATTGGATAATATTTCATATTATTTTTTACAAAATTAAACATTCTTTGCTAAAAATGAATTTGAAAATAAAAATGGCTTTTGCATTAAACAATTTACAATTTAATATAAATTTAAGTTTTGTAGTAATTAGCATTATTTCCGATACATATTTTTTGCTCTATGGTGAAGAAATAGGTTGCGTGAATTTACTTTAACATATTTTAAATTACTAAACTTTGGCCTTGTTATGGAAGCCTTCTCTCAGTCTTCGTGGGGTGATTTGACTGGATTCCTTCTAAATATAAAACACCTGGTTTTCATTTCCCCCTGGAGCAGGCAGATTTGCTTACTTCCGTTTGCCGGTATAGCTCAACAAAATTTGAAAACCAAGAAAAACAAGGTGATTTTATAATACCCCTCCTAACTTTTTTGTTTATGAAGTAAAGTTAGTGATTTTTTTCGTGAAATTTAAAGTTTATTGGCATTTACATTCATTTGTGAATTCGTTTTATTCAAATTATTATTTTTTATATGATTTTTTTATCGTTTTTTTACGTTCTATATAGACCCGGCTCGGCATATGGGGGGAAAGTCTGAAATTTTCATTACCCGGTTTTACTAATAGATCTTTTTTACAACAACAACAAAAACCGGGTTTATTAACCAAAAAGGGGTGGTACCTATAGCCAAAATCTTAAATGTGATATAAATTGTTTTGTATGTTAGTTGTAGCTCTATCAATTACATGAGGTTATGTAGTTTTCAATTACGGATCGTATCGTAGTTTTAAAAAGTGTTCATCTCACTTTGGGCGTTCAAAAATTACATTTTTAATTTTTTGGGCCAAATAACCGGGTATTTAGGTCGCAAACGGGCTTTAATGCCGGGGGAAAGCACCAAAAAACGCCAAAAACGGTTATTAATGCCGCAAGGTTTTTTTACTCGCGCCGAACCGGGTTTTATTGCAACTTTCCTGTGCACGCCACTAGAGCAAAACAAAAAAATTGGAATTCCGTTTTTACCATTATAAAGCTTCCCTGAGATTTTCAGCTCGATCGGTCCATAAAAGTGGCGCTCGGCACTAATGGGTTAAAACAAAATAATACAAAATAGCATGCATTTTAAACACAATAATGGACATTTTAAATCAACTTAATGACTTAAAATGCAGGAAGGAGAGGGGGGGTCTTAAGGTGTTGATTTCTGCATAAACTATAGCTTTAGTCCAAAAAAAAAACTGCTCTGATGATCAAGTGGTTAAAAAGATACCTAACTAGGGTTAGGTTAATCTTAAGGTCTTTTTGAGCCACGGTGGGCTAGGGGGGAGGGGGCATCAAATTGACTTCTAGACTAAAAGTTGGTTGATAAAGTTGGTAAATTAAGGGATTTCAGGTCATTTTTAGGGTTTTATAAAGCCCTAAAAGGCTAGGGGCATAGGGGTGGGGGGGGCGTAATGACTTCTAAACTTAAAAGTTATTTTATACACATTGTTTCAGTTAAAAATACCTGCACGGTTCAAATGTGATCCAAGAGAAAACTAAGGTTTGGTCAATTTTTAGGGTTTCATTAAGTCCCAGAGAGCTAGGGGGATTGGGGCTAAGGTGTTGCTTCTTGCTAAAATTATAACTCATGCCTCTGATAACTTAAATTGAAAAAAATATGCTTTTATGATTAAATGGTTTAGGGATAATTAAGGTCAGGTTCATTTTAGGGTTTTATCGAGCCCCGGAGGGCTAGGGGGGAGAATGACTTTTAAACTAAAAGTTGGTCTGCACTAATAAAAGCTTAAGTCCAAAATATCTGCACGGTTTATTAAGTGGTTTTAGAGAAAACTGAGGTTGCTTGAGTTGCTTCTTGCTTAAACTATACCTCTCATAGCTTAAGTCCAAAAAAATCTGCTCTCATGATCAAATGGTTTATGAGATAGTTAAGGTTAGGTTCATTTAAAGGCTTTTTTTAACCCCCGCGGGGCTAGGGGGAGTGGAATTGGGGTGACATCTAACTAAATGTTAATTTACCCATAAAAGCTTAAGTCCAAAAAATCTGCAAGGTTCATAATTTTTGGTTCCTGAGAACCCCCCCCCCTAGATATACCACACTTTTCTGGGATCTTGCTGAGTCAAGTATCAACTGTTGGGAATATCAAAGGATGACTCCATGCAAAATTTGAGCCGGATCCGGCCAAAACCGGCCGTGAATTTTATGAAAAACCGGTTTTTTCCGGTTTTTAAGGGTTATCTGTAAATCGATTCAGCTAAAGCAAAACCGGTTGGAGGTACCAAAAATTTTACTTCACATGAAATTTATCCAATGCAATTGTCTACAAAAATGTACTTCATCATCAACTTGATTGGACAACTATTTTCCCTCCTAAATGTCCATTAAAACCTCGGAAACGGCAAAAATCGCCAAAAATCACGCCTTCGGCGGCGAAAAACGGCTAAACGGTCAGCCGGAGGCAAATGAAACATAAATAAAGAAATGTCCGCCTCAAAAAGTTGTTCAACATCAAAGAGATGCTTGAAGTCTCTAAAACGACTCCTTCCCCTCCTTCAAGGGGAAAAACTGAAAAAACGTGATTTTCAAAAGTATGCCCACTTCGTGGGTGTGGGGGGAACTGAACCCGTCACCTCAGGGTCACCAAATATAAAGTCTAGGCGGCCCACAATGCTAAATTTTCACCAAGTGGAAGTCTTGTGTCAATATCTCTTATGAGAAAAAAGTTATTAATTAATTAAAATTTCAAATTGTGATTTTTTGATGGATTTCTTTGATGAAATGACAGGCTGGTCAATTTTTAGGCCATTTTTTGCGGTTTTTGGGCCGTCACGCCCAAACGGTTTGAGATAATCTCACGGGACTTTTTGCCCGACCTAAGTCTGGTTATTTGTGAGGTCTAAGAAAAAAAAATCCCGGATTGGATGAAGCACATCGTCGCTGTGCGCCGTCAAAAATCGCTGGTTGGCTCATTTTGCCCCCTGAAACCCTCACCTCGTGCCATTTTTCTGTGTAAAGATTTTATATAATAATCTTTTGCATAAGTCTGATTTTTTTTCCTAGACCTCACAAATAACCAGACTTAGGTTGGGCAAAAGGTCCCGTGAGATTTTATCAAACCGTTTGGACGTGACAGCCCAAAAACCGCAAAAAATGGCCTAAAAATTGACCAGCCTGTCATTTCATCAAAGAAATCCATCAAAAAATCACAATTTGAAATTTTAATTAATTAATAACTTTTTTCTCATACGAGATATTGACACAAGACTTTCACTTTGTGAAAATTTAGCATTGTTGGCCGCCTAGACTTTATATTTGGTGACCCTGGGGTGACGGGTTCAGTTCCCCCCACACCCACGAAGTGGGCATACTTTTGAAAATCACGTTTTTTCAGTTTTTCCCCTTGAAGGAGGGGAAGGAGTCGTTTTAGAGACTTCAAGCATCTCTTTGATGTTGAACAACTTTTTGAGGCGGACATTTCTTTATTTATGTTTCATTCGCCTCCGGCTGACCGTTTAGCCGTTATTCGCCACCGAAGGCGTGATTTTTGGCGATTTTTGCCGTTTCCGAGGTTTTAATGGACATTTAGGAGGGGAAAGAGTTGTCCAATCAAGTTGATGATGAAGTACATTTTTGTAGGCAATTGCATTGGATAAATTTCATGTGACGTAAAATTTTTTGTACCTCCAACCGGTTTTGCTCCAGCTGAATCGATTTACAGATACCCCTTAAAAACCGGAAAAAAACGGTTTTTCATAAAATTCACGGCCGGTTTTGGCCGGATCCGGCTCAAATTTTGCATGGAGTCATCCTTTGATATTCCCAACAGTTGATACTTGACTCAGCAAGATCCCAGAAAAGTGTGGTATATCTACCCCCCCCCCCCCTTGATCTAATAGGCACCGAGTGACTTAAATAATGGGTTTGGGTATGACACTTAAGTGAGAGTAAGAATTTTATGAATATCTCATTCCTAGCGGGCACAGGATGCCAGCAAACCTGGCAGGATCATTTAGGTAAAGAGTAAAAATATTTGAGTTTAAGAAAGCATTTTATGTTACCAAAATACTAAAATATCATATATATGTAAATAGGCAACAATTTAAGGTTCTAGGTTTGATCCTGCACGTCCTGATCCTCCAGGTTTCCAGAAATGTTTAAAAGGATCCTTTGACGGAAATTTTGACTTTAAATTTTAAACTAAAGCTTTTCCAACATGTCATCCACCTTCGTTTTCCTGCCGAGCCCCAGCTGGCAGCTGCTAAGTACAGCTTCCGCTGCTGAAATTCATGTTTTGAGATTCCTAACATAAAATTTACAAACACAAAAACATTTTCTGAAAAAATTGGTCTTCTAGCTTCAAAATTACAGCTGTTAAAATTGTTATGTGAAAAAGGACCTAAAAACAGAGGATTTATATAAGTTAAGAGATCATAAACCTCAGTTACCTATAGGATCATTTAATAATAAAAGTACTCCTCAATGCTATTAAAATTTAAAATTTAATTATCTTTACATTGAATATGGAAATACCAATAACTTTCAAAAAAGGTACAACAATCTGAACTGAAGAACTACTTTCTTCTGGAAACATTTCTTAAAAAAATTGAAAACAAAGTAGCGAGTTTGCCGTATTTTCACAGTAGCATTTGATAAGTTATTTTAGGTTAGGTAAGTGGTAATGATTGCCCCGCAGTGTTAGAGCCCCCCGCAGGGGCTACAAATAGGATAAAAGATACTGTGAAAATGCGATAAAACCCGATACTTCGCTTTCTTTTCATGATCTAAAAAAATCAGTTCGTTTTAATTACCTAAAAATTGAAGATTTATCTGACATACAAATAAATTGTGGCAAATAGTAGGTATGCAGTTTTTGGAAAATAGTGGAAATAGTATGCAGTTTTGGACAATAGTGGAAATAGCATATTTTTTTGGAATAGTATGCATAGCATGCAAAAATAGTGGAATTAGCATGTTTGTGGCCAGCCTGAATGTAAGTACCATAGCGTTCCGAATTTTTACAAAAATTTCAGCTTCTATATCATATATAGCAGCTTAGAAAATTTCTTTTTCCCAAAAGTGTTTTTTGTTGTTGTAAATTACTTACCTGGTTCGGTCATTGCTTTATTTGTTTTTAATCTTTTCTAGTTTTTCTGAAACAATGCAAAATTTAACATGGTCTTAATCAATCATTTCTATTCTTATATAACTATTTGCAGCGGTGTCCCAGCATCTAAAATAGAGGGTAGTAAAAAGCTGAAGTTATCCCACCACATAATTTTTAATTACTAACCTAACCTAAAGTAATAAACAAACAAGCGACCCCTTCATCCTCTAACAAAGGAAGGGGGGTCATGTACTTAACTTTGAGCTAAACCGACAACAATAAATAACACAAACATGTTAAATTCAGTTAAAAGAAAAAAATGATCTAATAACGAACAACTTTTTTTTATTAATTTTTGCATTTTCCTGCGAGTAAGGGGGGGGGAAGTTTGTACACTTATAGGAAATAAAAATTCAGTACCAAAGTTTGGGAGGGTCGTATGGGCTTGTTTTTAAAGTTATCAACCTAATTCTTTTTGTAGGCTGTCTTATATGACTTGATATACACGGAAAACTTTGAAAATTGAATTTTGGGACTTTCCCTCTAGGGGCTAGTGGGGCAAAAGACCCCCCGAAACACTAAAATTTTAAGTTATGAGCTTATTTTTAAAGATATCGAGCTAATTTTTTAAATGGAACCTTTTATTACATAGATGAGTTGATTAGCCACCCCATATTTCATTTTTGCACTTTACTTCTAGGGGCTTTTGGAGTAAAACAACCCCCCCAAATACAAAATTTATAAGTTTTGAGCTTACATGCCCCTAGAGGTAAGGTGCAAAAATGAAATATGGGATGGCTAATCAACTCATTTATGCAATAAAAGCTTCCATTTAAAAAATCAGCTCGATATCTTTAAAAATAAGCTCATAACTTAAAATTTTAGTGTTTTGGGGGGTCTTTTGCACCACTAGCCCCTAGAGGGAAAGTCCCAAAATTCAATTTTCAAGTTTTCCGTGTATATCAAGTCATATAAGAGAGCCTACAAAAAGAATTAGGTTGATAACTTTAAAAACAAGCCCATACGACCCTCCCAAACTTTGGTACTGAATTTTTATTTCCTATAAGTGTACAAACTTCCCCCCCCCTTGGGCCCTCTCTTTTCTTGAGTTCGGCTGCGTTGTTAGCCTCCTCCTCTTTCTTGCGGTCAGGGAAAAATATTTCGTTGATAAACTCGAATCTACAAAAAAGATGACAATAATACAATGACATTAAAGTTAACCTAACAAACCTAAATGCAACCATCTCGTAATCAAGGATTAAATGGCACTTAGAATTCGAATTTTGATCTGAAATTTTGCATGAATAATCTTTGGTAGGTCTATTTTCCCTAAATCGAACAAAAAGTTGGAAAAGTAACGGCTAACGGCTCAGCCGTTTTGCCACTTTTTCGCTATCTTAAGAGCAAATTAGTCACAAAATCTATCTCCACATAATACTTTTTGTCGCTCAAAAACCTTATTAAACGGTTCTAGCCGGAAGGTGTTGGTAATAGAAATTTAAAAAATGGTTATTGCTATCATTTAACATAAATTTAACCAAAAATATGTTTTAAAAAGTTGATTCCTACGTAATTAATGATGAATTTGCCCTGAAAATAGGCAAAAAACGGCTAAACGGCTGAGCCGCCAGCCGTTACTTTTCCAATTTTTTGTTTGATTTAGGGAAAATAGACCTACCAAGGATTACTTATGAAAAATTTTTGATCGAAATTCGAATTATAAGTGCCATTTGCTCACTGATTACGAGATGGTTGCATTAACCCCCCCCCCCCCTTATTGCAGGGGTGTATATATTCTGCATGGGATCCCTTGCTAATGGGAGTGGAGGAAATACAAAATATGTGGTAGAGGGAGAAATATAAATGTTAAGAGTTCTGAAAACATATTTTTTTCCATTCTCGGGGGAAAAGCTCGAAGAATATGTGGGAGGGGTAAAATATCGATGAATAAAATAAAGAGTAGGTACTCATTGGGGTTAAAAACTAGGGGGGAAGAGGGGTTGATGCAACCATCTCGTAATAAATGAGTAAATAGCACTTAGAATTCGAATTTCCATCTTCAGGGCAAATAAGTCACGAAATCTATCTCCACATAATACTTTTTGCTGCTCCAAAACGTTATCAAACGGTTCAGCCGGTAGCTGTTATTACTAGAAATTTTAAAAAATGGTTATTGTTACCTATCATTTAACATGAATTAAACCAAAAATATGTTTTAAAAAGTTGATATTAAGATTGTGATAATGTAACAAGACTTCATAAGGGGTGAATGTATATACTAGGGTTGGCAATCCGGATCCGGAATCCGCCCAATTTTTGGCCCATTTTGGAATCCGAATAAGGAATGAGTTTTTTAATAGCGGATTCCGGATTCTTATTTGGTAGGCTAAAATTAGCGTCTTGAGTTTTTTCTTTCAACTCCTCTTGAAGGCAAAGATTTTCATCATTATATATAATGTCTTTTAAAATCTGGTTCGATTCTCGGAAGTGAATTATAGATTTAGGACATATGTAGCACTTAATTTTTTTTAAAAATTTAAAATCCTTTTAAAATATTGCAAGAATCCGGAATCCGCCAAAAATAAGAATCCAGAATCCGCAAGGAATCCGCCACTTTAAGAATCCGGAATCCGAATCCGGCCCAAAAATTCGACGGATTGCCATCAATAGTATATACCACAACTTATCAAACCTAAAACTAAAAAATCGACCCAAAAAAGTTACAGCACTCGGATTTGCTATACTGGGTACCTAATAATTTTTAACATTTGAACTCAATTGTAAAGAAATTTTTTTTTCTTTTTAAGTAGCAACATGTTTCTAATATTACCTAGGTACCAGTGCAATGAAAAAATTGTGCAAAATTAAGTGATCTAAAAAAGTTGCAATAAAAATTTTATAAAGGCGCTGAAAAAAAACAGATTTGATAATTTTACCTGGACAGAAAAACCTTCCACATAAACCACCAGCTGAGAGCAATTATTATTAGGACAAGGACGAGGGAGAAAAGGATGGTTAACACAGCGCTGATCTCTTCCAACATAACTTATTAAACATTATCTGAAACAAGGATCACACATCAATAATAGCAAAACTCGCAGGAATCAGAAGGGATAAGACAATGCACGATATACTAATGTACTTCCCCAATGATAACACACCCATTTTTTACAGCTACAAAAATAAATACAGAGTTCATTTTAAAATAAATTGTAACATTTAACACATGCTGTCCTATTACAGATGGTAATATTGATCATTTCAAAATTGATGAAAAAAATACATGTTTATATTTTTTATGCAAATATAAGAAGGGGTGTATACTGTATATTCTGCACAAGATTCTTTTTTTTCTCCTGCTGCAAAAAATATTTCATTCCCCCCCCCCCCTTCCCCAACATAGTTAAAATTAAATTTCTCATCATTCTACGAGATTTTCTTGTCCATAGATGAGAGGACAAGTAGCTTTTTGCTGATTTATCAAATATTTCCCCCCATATCTTTGGTATTTTTGTCCGATTTTCAAATTTTTTCTGGATAATAGTATCAGCTGATGTTTTCAGTACACTTAAATTTTTCATTATTTTTCCCACCTACATATCCCCCCCCCCCCCCCCTCCATTAGCAGGGGATCCCATGCAGAATATACACCCAATTATTAAAATCAATACAAATCATACAGCAATATCTTATTTATTTTCTACTGATTGTATTATAGAATTGTTGAACAGTACAAAAAGAATCATTTTCTTTACAATAATTAATCAAGCTTGCTAACCCAGCATCCACTCGCATCATGGAAGCATTACCAACAATAATGCAACATCTTTGGGCTCTAGTAACACTAACATTAATTCGTCTTGTTTCTGTTAGAAAGCCCAGATCTTTATCACTGTTAGACCTGACCATACTTATAATAACAAGCTGTTTTTCTCTGCCTTGAAAACCATCCACAGTTCTAACCTCAACATCTTTATAGCCTACCCCCTCATACAGTAAACTTCTAATGAGCATGATTTGAGCCCAATAAGGAGTTATTACACAGATATCATCTTGAGAAATGCCTAGGTAAACAAATTTTTCTACAAGTTCAGCAACAAAGATAGCCTCATCGCAATTACTGACGGATTCATCATCTTGTTTATCCTCTATCCAGTTGTCTTGTTCGTGGGTTGATATAAACAGTAGAGGGGTGTCAAGAAGAGGGTTTGATACAGCTTTCCCTTTATCAGTTTCAGGTAATAGATCTTCAAGTAATATATCCTTGACATCTGTTGAAGATTTAATTCTGTTTTTATAAAAGTATTTACTACTCCAACCGCATATCAACTCATTGGATCTGTATTGAGTTTCTAACAAACAAATTTGTTTATGGGCAGATTTAGCCATTATTTCAAATAGGCTTACTCCAAGGCCAAGTTTCTGTGCAGCCTCTGTATTTGTAATTGGCGGTAGTTGACAATGATCTCCGGCCATAAGTAGGCGTGGAGCATGTTTTATCATTGGCAGGATATTATTAGCAGCTGTAAACCCAGCTTCATCTATAACAAATAAGTCAAACATTTTTCTACGAAAATATTTACTTAAATTTCCTTTAGCTTGTAAAACTGTGCAAATAACAACAGAACTTTCTTCAATCGCTTCATCTTCTAGGATACGCATCAAAGTAAAGTAATCATTATTCAACTTGTGTTGTTTCGCTATTATATCAGCTTTGCCCTTAAACTGATCAATAAGTTGTCTACGAGTAAAGGCTAATTCGTCTTGAATCTTTTCTAATTCTGGACAATTTTTAAGGTTGTCCACAGAGTATTTACCAACTTCCTTATTGGGAAACCTTAAAGGATTTCCTAGTCTGACAAACTTTTTGTCTATAACACTGGGCCAATATTTAGCAAGCGCAATAGTAAAAGCATCACAAGCTGCATGACTAGAAGCTGTGACAAGAACCTTATCACCATTTAGAACAGCACTTAGGACTGCTGCCGCCAGTGTTGTTGTTTTGCCAGTTCCTGGCGGCCCATGGATTAGTGTTAAAGGATGACATTCACTTATCATATCTAAAGCTCTCATTTTGGAAGGGTCTGTTCTAATTTTAGGATTTAATATTGTAACAGTTTGTTCTTTTCGTTCTTGAATTTGAGGTTCCGCTCTGTTAGTTTCATTCTTCAAGATTGTGTCAAATATTATTCCACTTGGAGTGTTCAATTCTAATGTTAATCGGCTTGATAACATTTTCTTTAAACTAGATGATTGTTGTGTATAAATAGCCTTCTCACTTTGTTTGATAAGCCTAAGTTCTCCATCCATTCCCTTTCGTATAAAATATTCGTTGAGAAACTTGAAAAATGAATCAAACCTCACAGTCAAGCTAGAGGAATCAACCTGAGCAATCATTCCATTTATACACCAACAGTTTTCCAATTTTTCAAAGTTTCCATTTTTAGAATATTGAAGGGTAACTAAAGTTCCTGTTCTCCACGAGGGACCTCCTAGGAGGCGGCTACTTTTTATCAATTTTACTTCAACTTGGGCTCTATAGCCAGTGCAAAGGTTTAGGTAGTTTGTGTCTATGGTGATGTCTCGCAGGGCTAGGCCGCGCAATTCAAGCTCTCGTGAGGTCAAACTTTCTCTCAGTTTCTTTTCTTGGTCAATAACTTCATACAGTTCAAAACCTGTGGCTAAAAGTATTCTTTTTAAATATTCCACTGCGGGTTTGTCCTCTTCAGGGTGCCGATATCTCTTTATCTTGCGCTGATTTGAAAAATTACAAACTTGTGATGCGACACCCAGGTGAAATTTTGAAAGATTGTTTAAGACTGGTCTACGAAGTAACATTTTATAACTCATCTTGAAAGTCTTAATAACTATTCTTATTTTAAATATTATATTAGATATTAGATCTTGGCATATGAGCTTGAGCTGATGATGTTAATTAACATTAATCTGAAATAAACAAAATAAGATATAAAGATACTTAAGTGAAATTATAGGTTGATAAACTATTAGGATTGTACCACATATATGTAAATTTCTATTTTTAATTAAGAGTAGTTTGACTTCTATAACACGATAACATAATTATAAATACACAGGGATATGACAATGGACGATTACTTGATGACTCCCCCCCCCCCCCATCCCCCTTAAGACTCCAACGATATAACCTCTCTGTAGAGCATTATTAATTGGTTGAAAAGTTGATCACTTTATGTAATCACAAAGCCGATTACAAGTAGATTAAGAATTCAGGATAAAAAGAAACGAAAAAAATTATATACATTGTAAAATAAATCTCATGTTGGTTAAAATATCAATTCAATTGTAGGTAACAATTCAACAAGTAGCGAAGCACAAAAAAATATATTTTTAGTAAAATGACTGTGACAGACCCAGGGGGGTAAATTGTATATTGGATGCGTATAGTTGAACAGCGCTTAAAATTAGCATTTGAAATCAAGTTTTATAGTAATCAAGTTTGAAAGAAAACGACCGCTTTCTCTTCTTTGACGACAGAAATAGAACAAACCGACTGACTAGGGCCTGTCGCATTTTTAGCAGACAACCGAATGTCTACTTTCGTCTTCAATGTTTTGATTTGGCAAAAATTAAAATGCGCGAATGCCAAAACAAAAAATCTTTGAAAAATGTCGTCATGGCCATAAATTTTGGTTGGACAAAATCTACAAGACAAAATTTCCCCATTACGAAATTCAAACTTTTAGCAGATGAGAGGACATTTTTGTGTTATGGGTACCAAAATGTTTTTAGGCTTTTTTCTCATTGTTTGGCTTAACAGCTATAAGGATACTTTAATTTATCTCAATTTGGCTAGTTTAAAATCATCCTCTTTTATGTTAGAGAAAAATTAGGACTTCAAAAAAAAACGACATTTGATTTAATAATTAAATGCGGCATTCTTAAAATGTAAACATTAGACTTTGCACTTGAATGAAGCAGAGCTGCTTATTCTTTGGACTTGGTTGACAATTGGCAATGAAATGTTAATTATGACACGATTCAACATTATCTGGTACATAGCACTTTAAAAATGGTAGAGGGAGGGTGAAAGACGTCCGTATTAATTAGGAATTATAGAATGTTGTAAAAATTTAGTCATCTTTCTGTGTCTTACCTAATCTATAGATTCTTATTTAAAATAATGTTTTTTTTGTTGACTTGTTTAGATGTTGTGTTAAGATTTGTCCGTAAAAAATCATTTCTTTATCTTTCTAACTTGAACCATTTTTTGATACTTTCTTAAGGGTATACTGGAGTTATAAAGAATTATTCATCCAGCTTAATCTATTTTTTTTTTACAATTATGTATGAAAATTTTTGTTTGTTTCAGATAAAGACAAAAGAAAATGGTTGAATCATTAATACAGAATGTTTAAAAAATCCGTGGAAAACCAAAGAAATATTTTCCCAATCCAATGTTTACCATTCCCTGTATTAAAATTAATTCTTGACAGACTAAATTTTGATGACAAAAAGAATTTGAAGTTAGTGTGTAGACAATTGGAGAAGAATATTTTATTTGCAGGCATAGAAACAAGCTTTCATTTTAAAGATTTCATTTTTTCTCTTTTTATGTTGGGGAGTTTTAAAATCCGCAGTTTAATTCAATAGAAATACTTGAGTTTTTTCTCATTTACTTAAAAAGTCATGCAGCTTCAAACCTAATGCTAAACTTTAGTCGATAACTTTTCTCTATTACCAACAAGAAAGCTTGATTTATATTTGTATATAGATAAATCTCAAACAAGCTGGAATATCATCTTGAGAAAAGACAATAAATGTGATATCTATAAATCTTTAAAGAAATCGAGAAATAGACATTCTGATATATTAAAATGTTTCCAAATTAAACTAAATCTTCTAAGCAAGCCCAGATATTCATATTTTTCTCATAAGATTATCAAATTATGGAGAGGACAAATCACAGAATTGTCAATAAGCATTAATGGAAGTGAAAATTATTTATTAAACAATGAAATTTATCTAGAAAAATTAGAATCTTTAACGTTGCAAAGAACAATATGTGTAAAACAATCTTGTCTTCCTTGTACAAAAAAAGTTGATATAACTGTATTAATCTCATCTTTTATAGAAAGGCATTCAGGAACATTAGAAAATCTAACATTACTTCATTTTAATGAAAATGAAATTCCTCTGCTAAGTGCAAGATTGAAATCTTTCTCCGCGTCATTTTGTTCTGCTGCTGATATCATTTATGCGTTGAGAGAATCTCAACTCTCCCTGCAGTCATTAAATTTGTTCAGAATCTCAGGTTAGGGATAAAGAAACATGATAACGAATGTTCTAAAGTAGTTTGATGTATGTATGTGCATCCAATCCGGTTAGATATGATTGACCTATAATTTTGGACTAAATTAAGGGGGGCGTCGGATCTGACACTTTTGCGTAAACAGGGTGCATAGGCTTTGTGTTAGGAGTTAGAGGATAGGTTATTTGGGGAAAAAGTTTATATTTGGGGTATATTTTTCTTATATTAAAAAAAAATTTTGATAGTTATCCAGGTTCAGGTGCTGCAGGCTGGAAGGTCGTTTCTGGACAGGTATAAATGAAAAAAAAATTTAGTTTGAAGAGTTAGAGATCAACTTATTAATCCAAATATGCATCTTTAGGGATGTTATGAGCATATATGAAGAGAAAATAAAAATCAGCTTCCATGTTCAGGTACTGCAGGCCTCCAGGTGGATTCTGGACAGGTAAAACTAAAAAATTTCACTTTTAAAGTTAGAGCATAACTTATTTTACAAAAGTTGCTACTTTATGGATAGTATTAACTCAATTGAAGAAAAATTTGAAATTGGGCTCTAGGTTCAGGTACTGCAGGCCTCCAGGTGGTTCCTGGACAGGTAAAAACAAAAAAATTTCACTTTTAAAGTTAGAGCATAACTTATTTAACAAAAGTTGCTACTTTATGGATAGTATTACCTTTATTGAAGAAAAATTTGAAATCGGGCTCCAGGTTCAGGTACTGCAGGTCTCCAGGTGGATCCTGGACAGGTAAAAACTAAAAATTTTCACTTTTAAAGTTAGAGCATAATTTATTTAACAGAAGTTGCTACTTTATGGATAGTATTAACTCAATTGAAGAAAAATATGAAATCGGGCTCAAGGTTCAGGTACTGCAGGCCTCCAGGTGAATTCTGGACAGGTAAAAACTGAAAATTTTTACTTTTGAAGTTAAAACAAAACTTATTTTACAAAGTTTGCTACTTTATGGATGGTATTAACCAATTTGAAGATAATTTGAAATCGGGCTCATGGTTCAGGTACTGCAGGCCTCCATTTGAATTCTGTACAGGTAAAAACTGAAAATTTTTACTTTTGAAGTTAGAACAAAACTTATTTAACAAAAGTTGCTACTTTATGGATAGTATTAACTCATTTGAAGAAAAATTTGAAATCGAGCTCAAATTTCATATACTGTATGCCTGCAGGTGGATTCTGGACATGTAAAAAGAGTTAGAATTATATCTTCAAAAATAATATTAACAATCAACTAGAATAAAAAAAATAATAAAACATTGTCAACAGGTCAGTCACTAAAGGAAGCCTGCAGGAAATACACTGCTCTAACTGCGGTAAAAATCCAACAAGTAGACATAATACCATTAAGTGATACAAAAAAGTTATTGAAGTTTAAGGCTTCGAATTCGGTGAATTAAGCCTAATTGTGGCAGTCTTTCAGCAATTAAAGGGGGGGTGGGGGTAAAATGTGGTGACTCGTGCCACGACATACCAGCAATTTTATTTTGGAGATAATTGGGTAAATTCTTTTGGGTTGGGTCACTAATTACCCCAAGTTTTGGTATCTTTCAAAAAAAACGGCGGCGGGACCGCCGCTCCCGCCGTTCACCGCCATTTTCCGCCGCCGCCCAAAAAAACTTTATTGCATTTCTCGCCGAATTAGGCAATTTAGAATCATTTGAGACCATGTTATTTTTTTCAAAAATTTTTCCCCTTATAACCAACCCTGTCATTAGTCATTTTTTTCAAATTCTCGTTTATCAAGGATTCAAGGTATATCTTAAATTCAGTGCTTCTCCAGTTCTTTTAAAGATATTGAAACAAAATCTTTTGAGGTAGGTCAGTAAAAAATATTTTATTAAAAAATGGCGGCGGTAACGCCGCTCCCGCCTTCCACCGCCGTTTTCTGCCGCCGCCAAATATAATTTTTTTATTGCATTTCTCGCCGAATTAGGCAATTTGAAATCATTTTAGACCATGTTATTTTTTTTCAAAAATTTTTACCCTTTTTTGGGCGGTGGCGGAAAACGGCGGTGAACGGCGAGAGCGGCGGTCCCGCCGCCGTTTTTTTTTGAAAGATACCAAAACTTGGGGTAAGGGGGGGGGGAAGTTCTGCCACTTTCGCGTAAACAGTGTGCAGTGGACTAGGTATTGATTTTAGATTATAGGTTATTTAGGATAAAAGTTTACTTTTGGGTATTAGTTCACGTATATTTAATCATTTTTTGAATAGGTCTCCAGGTTCAGGTGCTGCAGGCTGGAAGGTCGTTTCTGGACAGGTAAAAAAATTTAAAAAATTTAGTTTGAAGAGTTAGAGAGCAACTTATAAAACAAAATATGCTTCTTTTTGAATGTTATTAACATATCTGCAGAAAAAATTAAATTCGGCCTCCAGGTTCAGGTGCTGCAGGCCTCCAGGTACACTCTTGACAGGTAAAAATTAAAAAAAATTATTTGAAGAGTTAGAGGTACACTTATTAAACCAAATATGCATCTTTTTATATGTTATTACCATATTAGAAGAAAAAATGACAATCGGCCTCCAGGTTCAGGTGCTGCAGGCCTCCAGGTACACTCTGGACAGGTAAAAATTAAGTTTTCTTATTTGAAGAGTTAGAGGTACACTTATTTAACCAAATATGCATCTTTATGGATGTTATCATCATATTTACAGAAAAATTTAAAATCGGCCTCCAGGTTCAGGTGCTGCAGGCCTCCAGGTACACTCTGGACAGGTAAAAATTAAAATTTCTTATTTGAAGAGTTTGATGTACACTTATTTAACCAAATATGCATCTTTTTGGATGTTATTACCATATTTGAAGGTAAATTGACAATCGGCCTCCAGGTTCAAGTGCTGCAGGCCTCCAGGTACACTCTGGACAGGTAAAAATCAAAATTTCTTATTTGAAGAGTTAGAGGTACACTTATAAAACAAAATATGCATCTTTTTGGATGTTATTACCATATTTGAAGAAAAAATGACAATTGGCCTCCAGGTTCAGGTGCTGCAGGCCTCCAGGTACATTCTGGACAGGTAAAAATTTTAAAAAAATTATTTAAAGAGTTAGAGGTAAACTTATTAAACCAAATATGCGTATTTTTGGATGTTATTATCATATTTGAAGGTAAATTGATATTCGGCCTCCAGGTACAGGTGCTGCAGGCCTCCAGATCCATTCTAGACAGGTAAAAATTTAAAAAAATTATTTAAAGGGTTACAGGTACACTTATAAAACCAAATATGCATCTTTTTGGATGTTATTATCATATTTACAGAAAAAATTCAAATTGGACTCTAGTTTCAGGTGCTGCATGCCTCCAGGTATTTAAGTGTCAGGAATTCCTGCCTTTTTCTTTAGACGTGGATTGAATATACAATCTAAGAATTTCTTTATATTTTACTAACCTGGATGGAGAATCTGTAGCTCTGAATGACATCTGGATAAAATTAACCTCTCTCAGTAGTAATTTTAAAATTATTTCACTAGCATCTATACTTTATAATCTGAATCCTATTGAAATTGCATTCCCCATTCTGAGTATCTGTAATATTATATCTTAGACAGAATTATATTTTGCATATGTGTGGAAAACCATACATAAACAAAAAGTAATAAATACAGATCTATCTAGCTGGCTCCTGGAGGCCACCTTGACCCTATCTGGAGCACAACTCAAACCTTTCATCTAAATAAAACAAATTATAAAATTGATTTTTTAAACCTGTCCAGCAGGCTCCTGGAGGCTACCTAGAGCCTGCCTGAAACAAAAATAGAAGACTTACTTAATAAATTTTGTCATATTATTATATTTTAATAATTTTCTATTTAGAAACCTTTCCTCTAATATCAAATATTACCTTTATTGGAATTTACCTTGCCAGCGGCCACAAGCAGTCACCAGTGGTCACCAGGATCCAGGTAAGGTGTCCAAATCAAAAAGTATCAAAAAATATTATAACTGCCTGTCCAGAGTGTACCTGGAGGCCTGCAGCACCTGAACCTGGAGGCCGATTGTGAATTTACCTTCAAATATGGTAATAACATCCAATAAGTTGCATATTTGGTTTAATAAGTGTATCTCTAACTCTTTAAATAAGAAATTTAAATTTTTACCTGTCCAGAGTGTACCTGGAGGCCTGCAGCACCTAAACCTGGAGGCCGATTGTCAATTTACCTTCAAATATGGTAATAACATCCAAAAAGATGCATATTTTGTTTTATAAGTGTACCTCTAACTCTTCAAATAAGAAATTTTAATTTCTACCTGTCCAGAGTGTACCTGGAGGCCTGCAGCACCTGAACCTGGAGGCCGATTGTCATTTTTTCTTCAAATATGGTAATAACATCCAAAAAGATGCATATTTGGTTAAATAAGTGTACATCAAACTCTTCAAATAAGAAATTTTAATTTTTACCTGTCCAGAGTGTACCTGGAGGCCTGCAGCACCTGAACCTGGAGGCCGATTGTCATTTTTTCTTCAAATATGGTAATAACATCCAAAAAGATGCATATTTGGTTAAATAAGTGTACCTCTATCTCTTCAAATAAATGTTTTTAATTTTTACCTGTCCAGAGTGTACCTGGAGGCCTGCAGCACCTGAACCTGGAGGCCGATTGTCATTTTTTTCTTCAAATATGGTAATAACATCCAAAAAGATGCATATTTGGTGAAATAAGTGTACATCAAACTCTTCAAATAAGAAATTTTAATTTTTACCTGTCCAGAGTGTACCTGGAGGCCTGCAGCACCTGAACCTGGAGGCCGATTTTAAATTTTTCTGCAAATATGATGATAACATCCATAAAGATGCATGTTTGGTTAAATAAGTGTACCTCTAACTCTTCAAATAAGAAAACTTAATTTTTACCTGTCCAGAGTGTACCTGGAGGCCTGCAGCACCTGAACCTGGAGGCCGATTGTCATTTTTTCTTCTAATATGGTAATAACATTCAAAAAGATGCATATTTGGTTTAATAAGTGTACCTCTAACTCTTCAAATAATTTTTTTTAATTTTTACCTGTCAAGAGTGTACCTGGAGGCCTGCAGCACCTGAACCTGGAGGCCGATTGTCATTTTTTCTTCTAATATGGTAATAACATTCAAAAAGATGCATATTTGGTTTAATAAGTGTACCTCTAACTCTTCAAATAATTTTTTTAATTTTTACCTGTCCAGAGTGTACCTGGAGGCCTGCAGCACCTGAACCTGGAGGCCGAATTTAATTTTTTCTGCAGATATGTTAATAACATTCAAAAAGAAGCATATTTTGTTTTATAAGTTGCTCTCTAACTCTTCAAACAAAAATTTTTTAATTTTTTTACCTGTCCAGAAACGACCTTCCAGCCTGCAGCACCTGAACCTGGAGACCTATTCAAAAAATGATTAAATATACGTGAACTAATACCCAAAAGTAAACTTTTATCCTAAATAACCTATAATCTAAAATCAATACCTAGTCCACTGCACACTGTTTACGCGAAAGTGGCAGAACTTCCCCCCCCCCCCCCCTTACTGACCCAGCCCAAAAGATTTCACCCAATTATCTCTAAAACTAAGGGAGTAGCATCCAAAATAAAATTGCTGGTATGTCGTGGCACGAGTCACCACATTTTACCCCCCCCCCCCCTTTAAATTATTTAATACTAGCCACAAAATAGCAACTTTTGTTTTAACTTCAAAGGTATTATTTTTAGTTTTTACCTATCAAGAACCGGGAGCCTGATTTCAAATTTATCTTCAAATTGGTTAATACTATCCATAAAGTAGCAACTATTGTTAGATAAGTTAGGCTCTAAATTTAAAAGTGAAAATTTTTAGTTTTTACCTGTCTAGGATCCACCTGGAAGCCTGCAGTACCTGAACCTGGAGCCTGATTTCAAATTTTTCTTCAATTGAGTTAATACTATCCATAAAGTAGCAACTTCTGATAAATAAGTTATGCTCTAACTTTAAAAGTGAAAATTTTTAGTTTTTACCTGTCCAGGATCCACCTGGAGTCCTGCAGTACCTAAACCTGGAGCCCGATTTCAAATTTATCTTCAAATAAATTAATACTATCCATAAAGTAGCAAACTTTGTTAAACAAGTTTTGTTCTAACTTCAAAAATAAAAATTTTCAGTTTTTACCTGTCCAGAATCCACCTGGAGGCCTGCAGTACCTGAACCTGGAGCCCGATTTCAAATTTTTCTTCAATTGAGTTAATACTATCCATAAAGTAGCAACTTCTGATAAATAAGTTATGCTCTAACTTTAAAAGTGAAAATTTTTAGTTTTTACCTGTCCAGGATCCACCTGGAGTCCTGCAGTAACTGAACCTGGAGCCCGATTTCAAATTTATCTTCAAATAAATTAATACTATCCATAAAGTAGCAAACTTTGTAAAACAAGTTTTGTTCTAACTTCAAAAATAAAATTTTTCAGTTTTTACCTGTCCAGGATCCACCTGGAGGCCTGCAGTACCTGAACCTGGAGCCCGATTTCAAATTTTTCTTTAAATTAGTTCATACCATCCATAAAGTAGCAACTTTTGATAACTAAGGTTTGTTCTAACTTCAAAAGTAAAAATTTTCAGTTTTTACCTGTCCAGAATTCACCTGGAGGCCTGCAGTACCTGAACCTGGAGGCTGATTTTTATTATCTCTTCTTATATGCTCATAACATCCCTAAAGATGCATATTTGGATTAATAAGTTGATCTCTAACTCTTCAAACAAAATTTTTTTTTCATTTATACCTGTCCAGAAACGACCTTCCAGCCTGCAGCACCTGAACCTGGATACCTATCAAAAAAAAATTTAAATATAAGAAAAATATACCCCAAATGTAAACTTTTTTCCCAAATAACCTATCCTCTAACTCCTAACACAAAGCCTATGCACCCTGTTTAAGCAAAAGTGTCAGATCCGACGCCCCCCTTGAGTTAGGTGATATAATATTGTCCTCTTTAACCCTTATTGATTAAAACTTTCCTTAAATCGAGTTAAGGCTGTTTAGTAAAACAGTCTTGTTTATTATATTGCCGGTCTATTTAAAGGGGGGAGGCGGATGTGCCACTTTTTGAAACCAAAAGTAAAACGTGCATGATCTCAGCCCCAAAAAAAGTGACAGCTCTAAAATTCGGCACAGCAGTTGCTTTTGTGGAGAACAATATGGAACTGTGAAGAAACGGCGGCGGAACCGCCGCATCAGCCGGTTTTTTTGGCCTTTTTTCGCCAAATTAGACAGTTCTCAATCATCTGAGATAAACTATATTCTTAAAAAATTTTCCCTTATATTTTCACGAACTTTTCAAACATGTCAATATTTAAAGAATTGCAAGTGTAAAATCTTACAAGTGTCAAGTGAAAATATAAGCAAAATTTTTATAAAAATGATTGAAAATTGTCTATTATGGCGAGAAAAGGCAAAAAAATCGGCGGGAAACGGCGGTTTTCGGCGGGTGCGGCGTTTCCGCCGCCGTTTCTTCACAGTTCCATATTGTTCTCCACATAAGCAACTGCTGTGCTGAATTTTAAAGCTGTAACTCTTTTATGGGCTGAGATCATGCACGTTTTACTTTTGGTTTCAAAAAGTGGCACATCCGCCTCCCCCCTTTCTTTATCCCTTTTATTAATTAGGTGGAAAATGCTTGAAAGAATTATCATTTAAAAGTTTAGCAGATTTATCAATATCACAATGTTCTCCAAGCATAGCAGAGTCATTAGTTAACAACTCATTACATTTGCTGGAGAAATTAACAATCAAAGATAGAAGCGCTTGTAATATTGTAATAAAAGATGATTTTGATAAGTTAAAGTCATTGTATATAGAGAATCCTTACAGTATTTCTGCTTTTTTATCAAGGAAAGTTTTAGCTTTATTCCAATGTTAACAAGGCTAACCTACCTATAGTTTGACTAGGAAAATGTATCAAATGTAAATCATTGAATTTCTCTATTACTTGATTTGTCATTACCATCATTATTACCGTCAAAATCTAACACTTACCATCGTTATTGAGTAGCCACTCTTGTAAACAGTTGAAGCTAAAACCTTTTTAAATAACAGAAGCCGGAAAACCGTTGAGCATTTTTATGTCCGCTACTTCCACTCTAACCCCGTGCATACGCTGCCTAACCTCTGGCTGCTGGTTATGGCGTCCTGGGACAATGAGATACTCATGCGGGGATCTTTTACAAATCTTAGGAATTTTTCTCCATTTTTATTATGATTTATTTTTGCTGTGTTTTCTTCAAGGTGCTTAGTGGAGCAAAGTAACCCCTCCCCTTATTTTGAATTAAAATGAAATTACCTAATAGGTTAGGTTAGATTATACATGGTACTAAATAGAACCAAAGGGTTAGGACCACCCGCAGGGTTTAGGAACAGGAAAAAATAAGCACTTAGAAAGAAAACAACGCCGCGCTTTTGCTTAAAAATCTTTATTAATAAAAAGGGAAAGTAATAGAATAGGACAATGAACGACAATTTGCTGGCAAATATGGGGATTGGGGGAGAAAGGGACATTTTCTATATTGTTTAAACACGGAAAATTGGTATAGTCTTAAAAGTTTAAATCTGTACTTAGTTTTATTTCCTCTTTGGTTAGTTAAATTTTTTTAAATATTGAGAAAAATTTTAATTTTAAAACAAGGACGCTAATAATCTTACGAAGTCAGCGGTTGGATACAATTCAAAATTCTTCTGTTAATCTACCTCATTTAGAAAAGGTTTACCATTCAATACATATTATTTGTCTATTAGTTAGATTTAGGTTCTTTTTTTAAAATGATTTAAGAACAAAATGAAAAATAGTACCTAAAATTAGTATAAATTTTTATTTACTCTTTTTTAAAGAGGCCCTTTACTTTGCTTAGACAAACCAAGTACTTCCCTTATTCAAAACAATTCTTCTGCAAGTGAACCGTTAACAATCTTTTGAAAAAAAAACTTACTTGATTGTTTACTAAGTGTTTGATTAGACTTGGCTGGTTACGCATGGGGCTAGGAAAGCCCCGAAGCTGGAATAACATAATTTACAAACGTTGATTTTTTTTATAAATACATGTTAAAAATTAATCGGTATTATTTTCATTTACGATAACATGTATGTAGTATATAAGTCTTATTGAATTTAGATAATTAAGAAATCACTATGTTAGCTAAAATTGCTGGATAGCTTAAATGGAAGTACCCCTTCGCTAATATGTAAAATTGCATGTATTGTATGCTGCTTACTGTGTAGATTGTGCTTCCTGAAAATGTGTCAGAATATGTTGGAAATGTAGAAACTCTTATTCAGGAAATAAAGTTTACCTTCTTAGATCATTCACCTGGTAACTTTAAAGCAGTCCGAGTGAAGGTTGCTAAAAATTCTTAGCAAAATATTGAGATTGTCATATGGGAAAGAGCATTAGACTGTAAATTATACTTGTCCCCAAATTTTTATAAAAACTTTCTTTATTTGTTGGCTAAAATTTTTGGTACTCAAAGAACTCTTGATTGGTGGCTTCAAATTAGCAGTTTCTAAACTTTTGAATCGATAAAATTAAATTACAGAAAGGTTGCTTTTGTTACCTATTGGGATGTACATCAATTTACTTTCCATTGTCGTATCCCTTAAGATCTCTTGGGCTTCTAGACTAACGGCCGCTGCTAATATAACAGGTGGTTGCGATTTCATTTTTTAGCTTTCAGTCACCTTGTCGTTGAGGGGAAAAAGAGGAATACTTTTACTTTTTAAAAAAATTTTAAAATAATGATCGTTTTCGTCTAGACAAAGATAATTTTCAGGATGTGAGTTTCTTCAAAGGTGTTTCATTCCTTGTCATTATCTTGAAAATTATTTGTATTTTATGACATAATATTTCCTTTTAATATGTACATAGGTATAGCTAATTTAAAGTTTTAAACTTTATTGAAATATTCAGAGTATCAGAACAAAGTGGGGTGAAAACATAATTATCAAATTCAACAATTTAATCAGTGTTGTTAATGATTTGAAGTTCCCAGATGATTTTATAAATATTTAGTTATTATTTTTATTTGAATATTGTCATTCTTGTTGTAAAGAACTTAACGCAAAAGGCAAACTTATATAAAGATGTTAGCGTGTGATTTTATTTTTAATCGTTCAAAAGACCCTTGTTGAGAAAATTTAAAAGAACTTTTGGGAATAGTCCTTTTCGTGACATCGCTCCATAAGGGGCGATTTGTCGTATTTTTAAAATGGCTTTTTATAGGTTATTTTAGGTTAGGTTAGGTTATATTGGGTTAGGTGATTGCCCCACAGGGTTAGGTAATTGGCCCCGCAGGGTTAGAGCCCCCCGCAGGGTTAGAGCCCCCCGCAGGGGCTAGAAATAGGAGAAAACCTACTGTTAAAATTACGAAGAATCGCCCCATAAGGTGCGATGTCACGAAAGGGACTATACCCGAACTTTTTCTATTCAACGTTTGCTTATTCTAGATTAAGCTTTCATATTTGAACTTATTTTCTAGCGAGTACTCCGAAATTAAAATATACTAAATATTGTAAGATAAATTTGCTTGTTACTAAGTTAGATAATGAATCATTTTCCCCTTTATATTATTTGTTCCTTTTAGGTTTTTTAGATATTTTATAAACATAAAACAAAGGATTAAACAAGGATAACCATATTCATATGCATCACAGCAACAATAAGAACCAAACTATAAAAAAGATAAAGAAAATAAATTAAAAGAGTTTTCAAAATAAAACTTTAAATGTCGAATAGTTCAAAGAAAAGATTGCTTTAGCCTTAATTTTCAAAGACAGAGTATAACATTTGACATATGGAGCTATAGAGCAGTTGCGCTGAAATATTTATTAAGTTTCATATTATGACTGCACATTTTCTTATCTATTTTCCCCTATTAAAATTTAAGTTTGAGTGGGGGGGGGGGTTGCTAAAATAGTTTTTATAAATATCGCCAATAATCCTGTATATATATCCTAATATTGCAGTTAAAAATGATAGTGAGTTCTATAAACAAGTTACGACATGGAATTAAAATAACTGGCATTTATAACTCTTCTTTAAAAGGTGCTTCAGTCTTGTTTAAAGCAAAGCTTTCTATAATTAGAAATAAGGTAACAAGGATGACAACATCCATAAGTAGCGAAGCACAAAAATCATGGATGGGAATACGTACAAGTAGATTTAAAGTGTATTTATTAAAATCAAGAATAGATTTATTTGAGAAAATAAACACAAAACCTTGTTTTATTTTGTATAATGAGGACGGTCAAAGTAAATTACTTAAAAGATGCTCATAACAAAAAAAAATTATTTTGATACTGAAAGTTTTAAAATTTGACCAAAAACACCAAAGATATGGGGAAATGTGTAAAACATATAAAAATAGCCAAAAACCTGCTAAAAGGCAGTCTAACGGCCATGGTTGTTTTCTTAAAATAACAGGAAATTTAATTTTGATATATATAACCGAAAAAATTTGGAAATCGGACCATAAACACCAAAGATATGGAGAAAAATGTAAAAAATACAAAATAGCCTGAAACCTGTTTAAAGCAGTCTGACTGTCATAGTTGTTTTTTTAAACAACAGGAAATTTAATTTTGATACTTATACCTGAAAAAAATTTTGAAATCGGACCATAAACACCAAAGATATGGAAAATAATGTGAAAAATACAAAAATAGCCTAAAACCTGCTTAAAGGCAGTCTGACTGTCATGGTTGTTTTCTTTAAACGACAGGAAATTTAATTTTGATATCTATAACTGAAAAAAATTTGGAAATCGGACCATAAACACCAAAGATATGGAGAAAAATATAAAAATAGCCTAAAACCTGCTAAAAGGCAGTCTGGCCTTCATGGTTGTTTCTTTAAACGACGGGAAATTTAATTTTGATATCTGTAACTGAAAATTTTTTGAAAATCGGACCATAAACACTGAAGATATGGAGAAAAGTGTGAAAAATATAAAAATAGCCTAAAACCTGCTAAAAATCGGTCCGATCGCCAATGATGTTTTATAGTCAATTGTGCTCCTTAATAATAGGAATGTTGTCAAAAAATTTCAGCATTCTATCTTTTATAGGAGCTGAGTAATTCCCATTTCCCCCATAGCGTTACGGACTGACGGACTGACGGACGGACAAAGTGAATTATAGAGTAGCTTCGCTACTAACAAAGTGAATTATAGAGTAGCTTCGCTACTAACAAAGTGAATTATAGAGTAGCTTCGCTACTAACAATATGTCATAAAGATTTGCTGTAAAAGTTTTTATGTTACTGACGTCTCATAGATGGTGCTTAAGAATATGTTGTTTTGAGCTTGTATTAACTTTTTATGCCTTTTTGAAAAAAAAGGCATTTAGTGTTTTTATTTCGCTTTGCTTTTCTTTGATGCTGTTTTGTGTAAAATTTTGAATATAACTTGATATCAATTTGAATATTCTTTTTTTAAACAAATAAAATATCATTTGAGTTTCAAAGATAAGATAACAGTTAAAGAACACGGAAAAGGAAAAATTTAATAGGAAAAAAATGCTCAATTTTACTACACTGTGTGTTTTTAGTAGCGAAGGTACTCTATAATTCACAATGTCCGTCCGTCTGTCCGTCCGTCTGTCCGTCCGTAAGGGGGGGGGGAAGTTCTGACACTTTTGCGTAAACAGTGATTATAGGCTTTGTCTTTGGAGATAATGGATAGGTTATTTGACAAAAAAGTTTCCTTTTGGGATGTAGTTTTCCTATTTTTAAAAAAAAATTTGGATTCGGCCTCCAGGTTCCGGTACTCCAGGCCTCCAGGTGGATTCTGGACAGGTAAAAATTGAAAATTCAAGATAGAACAAAACTTATTTAACAAAAGTTTGTACTTTATGGATGGTATGAACTAATTTGAAGAAATTTTTAAAATCGGGCTCCAGGTTCTGGTACTGCAGGCCTCCAGGTGGATCCTGGACAGGTAAAAATTGAAAATTTTTAATTTTAAAGTTAGAACAAAACTTATTTAACAAAAGTGGCTTCTTTATAGATGGTTTTAACTAATCTGAAGAAAATTTTGAAATCGGGCTCCAGGTTCTGGTACTGCAGGCCTCCAGGTGGATCCTGGACATGTAAAAATTGTAAATTTTTACTTTAAAAGTTAGAACAAAACTTACTTAACAAAAGTGGCTTCTTTATGGATAGTATGAACTAATTTGAAGAAAATTTTGAAATCGGGCTCCAGGTTCAGGTGCTGCAGGCCTCCAAGTGGATCCTGGACAGGTAAAAATTGAAAATTTTTAATTTAAAAGTTAGAACAAAACTTATTTAACAAAAGTTGCTACTTTATGGATGGTATGAACTAATTTGAAGAAAATTTTGAAATCGGGCTCCAGGTTCAGGTACTGCAGGTCTCCAGCTGGATCCTGGACGGGTAAAAATTGATAATTTTTACTTTAAAAGTTAGAACAAAACTTATTTTTACAAAAGTGGCTTAAGTTAACTAATCTGAAGAAAATTTAGATATCGGGCTCCAGGTTCAGGTGCTGCAGGCCTCCAGGTGGATCCTGGACAGGTAAAAGTAAAAAATTTTTACTTTAAAAGTTAAAACAAAACTTATTTTTACAAGAGTGGCTTCTTTATAGATGGTTTTAACTAATCTGAAGAAAATTTTGAAATCGAGCTCCAGGTTCAGGTACTGCAGGCCTCCAGGTGGATCCTGGACAGATAAACAGTAATTTTTAGTAGCGAAGCTACTCTATAATTCACTATGTCCGTCCGTCCGTCCGTCAGTCAGTCCGTAACGCTATGGGGGAAACGTGATTTTCTCGGCTCCTATTTAAGATAGACAGCTGAAATTTTGAGTGAAGATTCCTATGACATATGCCCATCTAATCTATACATTGTTTTGTCCGTCTGTCTATCATTTGGGGTGCTAGATCGATTCCTAGATTTTTACGTTTTTGTAATTTTCTCGATTCCTGTTCAAGAAAAATGGCTGGAATTTTCAGGTATTGAATAAATTTAAATTTCACATATTCTGATAAAGTTTTGTTTAGATGCCCTTATTGGTTGGGGTGCTAGATCGATTCCTAGATTTTTAAGTTTTCATGATTTTGTCAATTCCTATACAAGATAGACAGTTGAAATTTTCAGGGATTGAATAAGTTTACATTTTGCATATTTCCATTAATTTTTATTAAGATACCTTTATTGGTTAGGGTGCTAGATCGATTCCTAGTTTTCAAGTTTTTGTGATTTTCTCAACTCCTGTTCAAGATAAACGGTTGGATTTTTTAGTAATTAATTAAGTCAACATTCTTCATATTTTGACCAAGTTTTTTAAACACTTACTATTTTTTGGGGTGCTAAATTGAATTTAGATTTTAGCGTTTTTCTTATTAGCTTAAGGCTTCAAAAGACCATTATACAATATATATTTTTAAAAGGTTTCGTGATTTTTATAATTGAAGTTTTTTATTACATAATCTATAGATCATTTCCTGTTGTATATTTATAATTTTTTAGCTTCACTACTTATGGATGTTGTCATCCTTGTTTACTTTAAAAGTTAGAAAAAAACTTATTTAAAAAAAAGTGGCTTCTTTATAGATGGTATGAACTATTTTGAAGAAAATTTTGAAATCGGGCTTCAGGTTCAGGTACTGCAGGCCTCCAGGTATATCCTGGACAGGTAAAAATTGAAATTCTTTACTTTAAAAGTTAGAACAAAACTTATTTAACAAAAGTGGCTTCTTTATGGATGGTAGGAAGTAATTTGAAGAAAATTTTGAAATCGGGCTCCAGGTTCAGGTACTGCAGGCCTCCAGGTGGATCCTGGACAGGTAAAAACTAAAAATTTTTTTTTGTATTAAAGTTAGTGTGGTATCCGCCTAGGGTAAATGGCAGACACCAGAGTTCGAATAAAGACTACGGCAGTGTGAACAGACGTGGACACCTTACTATAGAGAAGCTACGCTTCTCTAGCATTCACTAGACAAGAATCAACATCTATTTCAGTTGTCACTTTATTGAAGGTTTAAAGGATACTAAAGCTATATACAACAAACAATAACTACATGGATAGGAATAAATAATCATAACATAAAAGCATTATAATACATATACAATAGTCAGTTTGGGCAATCATGATCCCCCATCCCTGGAAAGGGTGGGGGGAATTAAGAATACAGTTAACCATAATATAAATACATATGGATTAGGAATAAGGATAGTTAAAGATAAATCATACAGTAAAACATAGATAATTGCAATGGTTAGGTAGATGGCTATCCCTGTCTGGGGCAGGCAGGATAGCCCATGGAGCAGCACAATAGGTAGATAAGCATAGAGGGGTTGAGTGGTAGGTCTGGGTACTAAAGAGGGAAGGTTTGATGATTACTTGTGACAACAACAGTCTGTGTGGGGGTGATTCTATCAGGTGAGGGCAGGTTTAGATCCTTTATCCTCAGGGTTGAGGTGGTGCTGATAACTTGGTGGTTGAAGGGGAAGGTTCCGGTGCTTAAGATGGGAGAGGGAGGGGTAACACCCCTCCCTCCATTTGCAGGACAACTGAGAGATGAAATCAGTACCGTTATCTGACATATTTTCAGGTGGCTTTACAATTGTAGAATAACAGGATTTAGCTAGGTGCGTAGCATCACTATAATGTCTTGGTTTCTGCATGGTCCAGAGCTGCCGCATACCACATTAGAACAAAACTTATTGAACAAAAGTTGATACTTTATGGATGGTATTAAATACTTTAAAGAAAAATTTGAAATTGGGCTCCAGGTTCAGGTGCTGCAGGCCTCCAGGTAGATCCTGGACAGGTAAAAATTGAATTTTTTCACTTTAAAAGTTAGATCAAAACTTATTTTACAAAAGTTGATACTTTATGGATGGTATTAACTAATTTGAAGAAAATTTTGAAATTTCAAAATTTTCTTCAAATTACTTCCTACCATCTTTAAAGAAGCCACTTTTGTCAAATAAGTTTTGTTTTAACTTTTAAAGAAAAATTTTTTAATTTTTACCTGTCCAGGATCCACCTGGAGGCCTGCAGTACCTGAACCTGGCGCCTGATTTCAAAATTTTCTTCAAATTACTTCCTACCATCTATAAATAAGCCACTTTTGTTAAATAAGTTTTGTTCTATCTTTTAAAGTAAAAATTGAAATTTTTACCTGAACCTGGAGCCTGATTTCAAAATTTGTTTCAGATTAGTTAATACCATCTATAAAGAAGCCACTTTTGTTAAATAAGTTTTGTTTTAACTTTTAAAGTAAAAATTTCAGTTTTTACCTGTCCAGGATCCACCTGAAGGCCTGCAGTACCTAAACCTGGAGCCCGATTTCAAAATTTTTCTTCAAATTAGTTAATACTATCTATAAAGAAGCCACTTTTGTCAAATAAGTTTTGTTCTAACTTTTAAAGTAAAAAATTCAGTTTTTACCTGTCCAGGATCCACCTGGAGGCCTGCAGTACCTGAACCTGGAGCCCGATTTCAAAATTTTCCTCAAATTAGTTCAAACCATCTATAAAGAAGCCACTTTTGTTAAATAAGTTTTGTTCTAACTTTTAAATTAAAAATTTTCAATTTTTACCTGTCCAGGATCCACCTGGAGGCCTGCAGTACCAGAACCTGGAGCCCGATTTTAAAAATTTCTTCAAATTAGATCATACCATCCATAAAGTAGCAACTTTTGTTAAATAAGTTTTGTTCTAACTTTTAAAGTAAAAATTTTCAATTTTTACCTGTCCAGGATCCACCTGGAGGCCTGCAGCACCTGAACCTGGAGCCCGATTTCAAAATTTTCTTCAAATTAGTTCATACTATCCATAAAGAAGCCACTTTTGTTAAGTAAGTTTTGTTCTAACTTTTAAAGTAAAAATTTACAATTTTTACATGTCCAGGATCCACCTGGAGGCCTGCAGTACCAGAACCTGGAGCCCGATTTCAAAATTTTCTTCAGATTAGTTAAAACCATCTATAAAGAAGCCACTTTTGTTAAATAAGTTTTGTTCTAACTTTAAAATTAAAAATTTTCAATTTTTACCTGTCCAGGATCCACCTGGAGGCCTGCAGTACCAGAACCTGGAGCCCGATTTTAAAAATTTCTTCAAATTAGTTCATACCATCCATAAAGTACAAACTTTTGTTAAATAAGTTTTGTTCTATCTTGAATTTTCAATTTTTACCTGTCCAGAATCCACCTGGAGGCCTGGAGTACCGGAACCTGGAGGCCGAAACCAAAAATTTCTTCAAATTAGTTAATACCATCCATAAAGTACCAACTTTTGTTAAATAAGTTTTGTTCTAACTTTAAAATTAAAAATTTTCAATTTTTACCTGTCCAGGATCTACCTGGAGGCCTGCAGTACCAGAACCTGGAGCCCGATTTCAAAAATTTCTTCAAATTAGTTCATATCATCCATAAAGTACCAACTTTTGTTAAATAAGTTTTGTTCTATCTTGAATTTTTTTTTTTACCTGTCCAGAATCCACCTGGAGGCCTGGAGTACCGGAACCTGGAGGCCGAATCCAAATTTTTTTTGAAAATAGGAAAACTACATCCCAAAAGGAAACTTTTTTGCCAAATAACCTATCCATTATCTCCAAAGACAAAGCCTATAATCACTGTTTACGCAAAAGTGTCAGAACTTCCCCCCCCCCCTTAATTAATTGGGGGAAACGTGATTTTCTCGGCTCCTATAAAAGATAGAGAGCTGAAATTTTTTGACAACATTCCCATCATTAAGGAGCACAATTTACTATAAAACATCAATGGCGGTCGGACTGCTTTTTAGCAGGTTTTAGGCTGTTTTTTATATTTTCCAAATTTTCCCCATATCTTAGGTGTTTATGGTCCGATTTTCAAAATTTTCTCAGTTAAAGATTTCAAAATTAAATTTCCCGTCATTTGAAGAAAACAACAATGACGGTCAGACTGCCTTTTTGCAAGTTTTTGGCTATTTTTATATTTTTCACATTTTTCCCCATATCTTTGGTGTTTATGGTCCGATTTTCGAAATTTTTTCAGTTAAAGATATCAAAATTAAATTTCCTTTCGTTTGAAGAAAACAACAATGACAATCAGACTGCCTTTTTTGCAGGTTTTTGGCTATTTTTATATTTTTCCTATTTTTACCCATATCTTTGGTGTTTATGGTCCAATTTTCATAAATTTTTCAGTTAAAGATATTAAAATTAAATTTCTGGCGTTTTAAGAAAAGAAACAATGGCGGCAGGTTTTTGGCTATTTTTATATGTTGATATATTTCCCCATATCTTTGGAATTTTTGGTCCAACTTTAAAACTTTTTTGCATTAACAGTTTCAAAATATTTTTTCCCATTGTCATGTGCATCTAGTATGTAATTTACTTTAACCATCTTCATCATACAAAATTAAACAAGGTTTCATGTTTATTTTCTCCAATAAATCCATTATTGATTTTAATAAATACACTTTAAATCTACTTCTACGTATTCCCATCCACAATTTTTGTGCTTCGCTACTTATGGATGTTGTCATCCTTGTTGAGAATATAAAACACTTTGCAAATAAGTCAAATTTTAACATTTTTTATATTTAAAAAATCTTCCAAATTTTTTTCCCAACGATTTTACCTCTCAGTGAAATAGGAGTAATTTGAATTGAATTTGTAATTGAAAATAAACTAGTCTTTATTTTTCTGTGATTGCAATTGTTTTATTTAAACTTTATAGTTTTATTAGAGTGTTTTCTTTTTAAAATTATCTTTTTGAAATAAATGACTATATGACAATATGATATAATGTTTAATAGTTCAATTATTTTTAAAGATTGTTTAGGTATTAATACTTATAAATTTTTTTGAAATAGAATTTATATTGAAAATTTTTCCTTGAAACGCTTATTGTCTTTCATATTTGTATTATTCCACTAAATCTAAAAGTATTAGGTATTAAACTTTAAATAAAGTTTTTAAAAAGACATCAGTATTCATGTCAACTTATTTTATTTATTTCATCTTTTTTCATACTAGTGCGAAGCATAATGAGCTGCTGCCCGTCAGACGCGTGGGGACAACTCGATCCCAAGGACTATACTCCTAAGGTTAGCTAGAATTACAAATAGATTTACAAAAGAAAGATAGGTAGGCTGACAATAAACTTATATTGATTTTCATAATTTTAGAAAAAAAGACTCAACACAAGGATGACACCATCCATTATAATCAAAGCACAAAAAATTTTCGTTGGTCAAACGAACAAAGTGAATTATACAGCAGTCAGAAAAAGCTATTTAGAACATAAACAATCACGAACCTTCTATATGTGAAATATGTAAAAGTCTTTTGTAGCTTATCTTGGCGGACCAACTAAATTAAATAATGGATGCTTATTGGTACAGGAAATCTTCACCAAAATAATCAGCTGTTTATATTTAAAATCAGCTGAAAAAATCTTATTCCTCAACGTCTCTAAGAGACAGTCGGTCATTTAGAATTAAAGAGAAGCATCGTCAAAACAGGAACGATACAAACAAAATTGCTTGCCAGTATTGGGCTTTAATATAACAGACATACTCAAGGACAGAGAGATAAAAGCTAAAAAAGAAACCATCAAATCAACATTAAGACTTCAGAATATTTAAAGAATCATTTTTAAAAATGTATTTCAGGGTACCATTGAGACTGTTGATGACTTAGATATTTACAGAGTTGGGGAGGGAGAGAAGACTATCATTTGGAATTATGATATCTTTGGTATCAATGGCGGTAGAACAAAGTAAGTACAGAGCATCTTCACTTCTAAAATGGTCTTATATTTTCATCATCTATGATAATTTAAATTCTGTTAGTTTTTTATATGTTAAATCATTGTATTTGGCCATAACTTACATGCTGACAAAACAGACCTTTTTTGACCTAGGATAATTTCATAGTTTCATTACAAGCCCGAGTATAAAAATACCATACCTATACAAATTAATGTGTTAATTTTTAAATGCTTGGATACCATAGAAATTACTTTTTATTTTTGTATTTTTCTCTTATTTTTAATTGATTCTGTATACTGTATGTTTACGTTCAGGTATTGTTTTGTAAACATTTTTACAGAGTTATGGCCAAATATAAGATCGAACATATAAAATTCTAACGGGCTATATTCTATAAGTCTTTTTTTTCAATACATTATTCTAGGATGCCCTCTGTTATTATTATATCTTTTTTGTGCTTACTTGGTTGAGTTTTATTTTAGATTTATTTCAGGTTGCTTGCAGATTTGTTTGCCAGCAAAGGATATCAGGTTCTTATACCTGACTATTACAGGTGAATGTTGTTCTTGATATGTTGAACATGATTTTCTTATATATACTGTATAGAGATGAGTTACAACTAAAAATAGATTTTAGTTTTGTCTTAGATTTAACATTGAATGAAACTTTATTTAGGTCTTAGTAGATAATCAAATCACAATATCTTTAGTTTTAAAAGAGGATCTGATACATTATACCATGTATGTAGATAGATTGTAGACACTTATAACCCCTCCTCCTCTCCGCTTTATTTTAAATTAAATTAATTGAAAATGTTTAGGAAAGGAGAGGGCAGAAATCCTTTTGTAGATAAAGATATCATGGACTTTATCAAAGCTAGAACTATCTGGGACAATCTTCAAAAGGTAAACATTAAATATGCTGTTTCTCTCAGAATGCGTAGTCAAGTAATGAAACTCCCAACCCCGCATTATTCAAAAAAGATTTAAAATAGGGGGGGGGGGGTATTTTTCGTTTCTTTGTTCCTTACTTTATGTTAGGTTAGAGTTATGACACTGCAGATACATGCCCCTCGGGCCTCCCGCAGATTTAAGGAAAAAAAAAAATAACTATCACCCCCTTTGAGTGGGGTGTGTCAGATCAAAACACTTAAAATCCTAAAACCATCAGTTGTTGACAAAATCCTAAACTACAGACAAAAAAAAATTTTAAGCATCTTTTGTATGTTCGTTAAGATCTCGCTAAGAATTAACCAGATAGATTTCTCCTTTTTATTGTAGTGTGTTTATTGAATAATAAGATTAAGACGGACTGACGGACATAGTTGATAATTCCAAGATAAAGGGTGTTAAAATAAAAACCAATCGCTGCACTTTTTTCAATATAAACCTTACAGTTTTGGTCCAAAACTAATAAAAAATAATACAATTCATGCCCAAGCAATGACAATGAGAAAACAATATTGAATTTTGAATCTACTCACCCTTCCAGAGCCCTAGAGCTTAAGACCTAGCCCTTGCAGATAATTTTGCCCTACGCCGAAAGTGCATATTTTATTACAAATTTGTCTTCTTAAAAACCATTTGCTCACAATTTGAACCACCATAAGTACTTAAAATCTTGTAGATAGACCCCATAATGTTTGGGGTTTTTGATATGTCAAATTGGCATAGATTGAGTTAGAAACCTTGTTAAGGTGTCTAAAGAAAGATCTTTACACGCCCCATCAAAAACTCCAAACATTATGGGGTCTATCTCCAAGATTTGAAGTACTTAAGTGATTCAAATTGTGAGCGATCGGTTATTTTTTAAATACCCTTCAATTTCAGTTTTTTAAATATTTTAGGATTGGTTGGAAAAAATTCGGCCATATGCTGAGAAACACGGGGCTAAAAGGTACAATATAAATATCAAATAGTTTTTTTTAAGTCGGACACAGGGATATTGAAGGAGAAGTGTTTTGGATACACCACTTTGTCTGTAGCCTTAGATTTCACTAACCACTTAACCGATTGGGTTCTCCATTTTAGGACCCGGGATGGGTTTAGGCAATTTTATTTTCGATTTAAGTCTTGGGATAGGGATGGTTTTAGGCTATTTTTTCCCAACCTTTTTAAATACAAAGCCCCTAGAGGCCAGGGGCGCAGCCGCTAGTTACGAATAAAATAATGATTAATCAAATATAGACATAGAATACTACGTCAATGCTTTCGTAGTCATTAGGCATAAATAAATTACCAAATGATTGTACAGTAGATATTTTAATGAGTTTTAATCCGTATCCAAAATATGTTTTGTTGAAGCGAAGTTTTTCTACATTTGTGGTTGGTCTTAAACTCCCTTAAAATTACTAGGTACTAAAATTTTTGAAAACTAATATTGTAAAAAAAATTTACTCAGGCAAGATATTAGAAAGTAATGATATCATTATAATTTATTTAGGTTTGGAGCTATTGGAACTTGTTGGGGAACTTATATGGTCCTCAAGTTAGGGTAAGAATTCAGGTTATAGCAGTTAGTTAATAGTTATATAGAAATGTAGCTAGAATCAAGATAGTTAGAGTAGGGGAAGAGCCTTGGTCAAAAACAGGCGCAACTCATTATTATTTAGAGTTAAGAATTCCAGACAAATGTAAATAATCTATTTTAGATAATATGTAGGGTAAGTACTTATTTTAAAATTAATATTAAAAAATACCTTCAGTTTATAAAAGTGTGACACTTTAATAGTATCATTAGAGGGGAGATGGTACTAGCCTTTAATTTACTGTTATAATAAGTCATTTACTATTTTCGTTTTTTTAGTGGTTTACCTGACGTTTTTGCTGGTGTCTCCTGGCATCCAAGCCACGCTCCTATTGCTAAGAACATGCTAGGTAGATTTTTTTTCCAGAATGGCTTGGAAACCAATTAATATCCGCTAGATTATAACCGTTTCTCAGCTATACTGAAAAATTATGTATAGCTTCGTATAATATCCAGTTTTGTTAGTCCGTGCCTTCGGCAAATCGGAAGTAACACAAATTGTTTTAATCTTATAATTGTACATTTATTTATCCGCGGAAAGCTGTTTATAATACGATGCGATAAATAAATATTATTGTTTGGTGACTTTGTCAGTAGACTTAGGATCCAATGTGTAAACCTCTATGTTATATTTTATTTTAAAGCAGTGACGTGAACATTAAACAACGATTCACTGAAAGGTATAAAACCAATAGTGGGTGTAAAAGAGGGAAGGCAGGCCTTCTCATTTCAATTTTAAGGAAGGCAAAGAGCAGTAATTCACTTTTACATGCTAACCTTTAAATTTGTCATTTTAGGAGAGGATTTGAAAGAATTGTTTGGAAGCGTAGCTGCTCCTCAATTGTTTATGCCCGCTGGTGGTGATGCACCTGAAGATATGGCCAATGGTCTGGCTAAAGAGGTTAGTAACAACATTTTTGTATTTTTAAAGTTTATACCTATTGCCCAAAACATTTTCCATAAAAATTTTTTTGATAATGAATAATGAAGACATGTAAAATTTGGCAAATAGAATTAGCATTAATAGGCTGAATAATTGTACCTTTCTTCATAACTATTAGCCAATGTTAAAACTCAAAAGGGATTTCTTTTTATATTTTTTCAAACTAGTGGCTGTGCCCCTATCATCGAGTGGCTCTGTATTGAAAGGGGTATGGAAGGGAAGAAAATTGGCCAAAAAATTGTAAGCCTTCTCTAACATTCGCAAGAAAATTTCCAAATCCAAAGTATTTGTATTACCAATTTAACAATTTAGCTATTTAAATTTATCTTTATTATTAATGATTCTTCTTTAATTTCATCATTAACCAGCCCAACAAATTTATTTACCAAAATTGTGTCATTTTGCGATTATGAACTCTTTGCGGATATGTCAGTGATATCACAAATATACAATTATTAGTGTACTTATTCCCTTTAAAAGTATACAGTTTAAAACTTTAATTTGTGTAAAAAACACTACCTAAACTTTTAATTTATTGCTTTTAACTGCGATTTTCTTTATAAATTGATTTTTTAACAAGGATAGGTTTAATTTCAAAATATTATAAAAAATTCCAAAAGCAACTTACCACTTCTATAGATAATGCTTTGACTAAAGAACAGGTTTTAATAACAGCAATTTGGACTTTAAATGCTTTTTCAAAGTGTTTGTGATTTGTGATTATTTTACTCGTTACAAGATTATTATTTGGGACTGGTTTTCTGAAATAAATATAGTTATGAATCTTAGTTACATATTCAAGACTACATTAGACAATGTCATACCAACAGTTAGAAAAACTGATAATTATAGAGAAGCTGCAATTTATTAACAATAACCAGAACAATCTATTTCTTACGTAGCGTATTAAAATATAAATAGCAATATTATATAAAGATAATTTGAAAATGGAGACTAGATTAAAAATTAGAACGCTGAAATAATGAATTAGAGTTGCTTTATTGAAGTACAATGTGGAACTATGAAGAAGTGGCACTTTGAAAAAATTTTCTCAATCTATTTTATATCCTTTTTTAAAAGTCTTGGAACACATAAATCTATGGTACCTTAGCAAAAGGCCAGTCTATAAAGGACATACGGACGTATCTTTGTTAAAGAGTAGCTACAACCAAATGGAAAGAAGAGGCCTAATTAACTGTAGGCCTAGTACACTACAGTGACATTAATAATGATAAAAAGGTCAAAAATGTCAGAAATGTCATCATTTATTTATATGAGGTAGATTAATTTATTGTGATGAACAAACAAAGAAACTGATATTCTTTTAATCAATTTAGATTATGGAAAATAACCTTTTTTCTTTTATTTCATTATTAACATACTAGTGGCTCTGTCCCTAGAGGCCTATAAGTAAACTCAAGGGGAGGAGTGGGTAAGTGCCCCCCTCTCACAACTTTTCATTGTAGTTTCAAAAGGAAAAGAAATAAATTAATTTTTTGGTTGGAGGTATATTTATCTAGAGTTACCCTGCCCCAAAATAGTTATGATCCTTCCCTGGACATACATACATAAACCTTCATTGTAAAGGAGAACCATGTCGGTCCAGTGGTTAGCGAGATCTTAAGCTACTAATAGATAGAAATACCGGTATTCTTTTACTTTTAAATAAGGAATCAAACTTTCTTTTTTACTGGAAATTTTTTTTTGTGGAGAGAAATCTTGGTGGCTTATAATGGTTAATTTCACACAAATATTTCATGATAAAAATTATTGAATATATCTTTCTCTATCACTTTGTGTGTATGAGTATCAATATTGACAATTAACAATATATATGTTTTTTAGCAGCGAAGCTACTCGATAATTCACTTTGTCTGTCCGTCCGTCAGTCAGTCCGTAACGCTCTGGGGGAAACGTGATTTTCTCGGCTCCTATTCAAGATAGACAGCTAAAATTTTTTATTGATTTTAAAGGTTGCGTGATATTAAGGGTTTCGTGATTTCCCTATTTTATAAAGTTTAATGTTTATTGTATGACACTGATCTCTATTAAATTTTTTCCCGATATCCCTTCATAATTTTTGAGCTTCGCTACTTATGGATGTTGTCATCCTTGTTCTTTTATATACTGTTAAAAGCAAAATACAATAAAAATTCACGTAGGTATAATGTTTCTCTCTTACTTCAAATAATTAAAATATTTTAAAACTTCGCAATTATTGGACCTTATCGTTTTTGTAAAAGATTTGTTTATGGGGTTAGAGATAATTTATAAAAGATTTTAAAAATTTTATGTAATCAACTTGGCTATGAAAATAAAAATTATGATTTTATAATAGTTTTGTTTTAATGAACTTTAATGTCTGAAACCACTGGTATTCTCCTTATATCTGAAATTTATATTTGTTATTGAATAAATAAGTATGAAAATTATCATTTGTTTGAGTAACAGGATGTCTTTCTGACTTTCTCACTAATTGCTGAACCGATATGGTTATCCTTTGAATAAAGTAGAATACTTTTAGCCTCTCATAAGATTTCTCCCCTAGAAATAGAACATACCTTCCCACTATAAATTTTTCTTTTGTTTTTTATTCTTAAAACTATAATTTGAAGTGGAAAATCGATTTTGCCCCTTCTCTTTCCTGAAGTACCGCTAGTTTAAATATAAGCAAGTGATTTTTCAACCAATGAAAAACAATTTTTACCTTTATCATCAAATTTTTGTCTTGGTAGAGCATAATTGGGTTTGGTAATGATTCTCTTAATATCTAAAACAAAGATGACAACATCCATAAGTAGCGAAGCACAAAAAAATTATAAATAGATAAATTGACAAAGTGAGTTATAGAGCATATGTTTGGTCACTTGGTGGTCCAAAAAATTGGAATCAAACCAGAAGGACTGACAAATATAATTATAGAGTAGCTTCGCTACTATAAAGACTTAAATGCAACGTCTTATGCTTATCCAAAGTTTATGAACGCGTTTCCTCAGTTCTCGTCAATTGTTTTTTCCCTTAAGATCCCTGGTAATTACTGCCAAAATTTAATACTTCCATTAAAATCAAATGCTCTTCTTAGTTAATCAAATTTGAATAAAAATTCAAATGAACGGAACAATTTCGTAATTATAGTAAGATATTGATAATTCTTTTAATTGTGCCTCGTAAATCTTGAATAGGTATAATGAATATTTTAGTTTTTATGTAATGTTTTCAATATACCTCAAATGCATTTGTTATGCTTCTTCGAATACAAATATTTTTGAGGCCTAATGTGATCTTGGAGATTTACATACAATACCTGTGTCTTGATTATCTTCAAATTCATCCCACACCAACTCTCCATCCTCAAAATTTAGGGTTCCTTTCATTCTTCGCTGAAATAAAAACTTTTAAAACAAAGATATCAAAATCCATAATAACAAAAGTTTAAAATAAAACTTTCACTACCGATGGTTCTCTATACGTATTTATGTTTGTCCATAAGTTTGTCGGAATAACATGATTTAAATCCTTAAAATATTCATCAAATGAAGATATACATTGGTTGTGCAATGGATAAGTAATCAATTTACAACGTTCTCCGTTTGGTAGATGTGACATATAAAAGACAAGGGGGGGGGGGGGGAAAGGTTTCTTTTAAATATAAGAATGTTGAGTTTGGTGTCAAATACTTTGTTAAAGTCTAAGTTTATAAAATTAAAACTATTTAAAGCATAATTCTTTAATAATCAAAAGACTGTAATCTTGCTATGTATGCATAAGGAAAGGAAATGCATTTTTATAATATTGCCAAGGGTGGCTGTGCGGGTGTTCTTACAAAGCAGATATTGTTACATTTTTGGAACAAAAAAAGTGTTTTTATAAGCTTTGTTTCTGATGTCTGTATGTTATTTTTGAAATCCTTTTATTAAAATGGTTAGTTTAATTATCCTTTAATGTTTATTTTAAAATCCCCCTTGAGATGTTCGTCAGAAACGTTGTAGGCTAAATGTAAATTTCAAAGCTCCTGTTAAAGATAGACGGCTGTTTTTGATGTAAAGATTCATCATACCAATTTGTAATTATTCTATAATTTATGACTTAATTTATCCGTTGGTAATTTTCTATTAAGTAAAAATTTTCTTTTTCTGCTAAAACTTCCTTAACAAATAAAACATGGCAGTTTCAATGCATTTTAACTGTTTTGTGAAAACATAAACTTCTTCTGCAATTTTACTATTTAAAAAGAAAGTGGTTTGACATCATAGAACTGTTGCATTGCATGACTGGCTCTTATTTCAGGTAGCCTAGCTGCTCTATAACCAACTTTGTATGTCCTTGTTTTTGTACTTTGTCAAAATGTGATGTATAGATTATAGCTTTGAATTATGAACCAGAGATTGTTTTGAATCGCTCACTGCTTTATTTGTTAATCTAGGGGATACGCCCCTAGAGGCCTCTTGGGGGCACTTGAGGTAGCGGGAGAAGTCAACACTTTTAATTATAGTTTTAAAAAAAAAATTTGAGGGTTTATTTTTTTCTGAGGGCGATTTTTCTTGTAAGGGTCGTGGTACCCTCCCCCAAAATAGTTGTAAACCATTCCAAGACATATGAAAAGCTACCATGAAAAGGAGAACCATATAGGATCATTTGGACACAAACAAATCTTGTTACTTTTAATAAAAATAAAAACTTTTATTGCAGTTATATAAAAAACTTCTATTCTACTTTTAGCTATTCTTTTTAAAAGCGAAGCTTTTCTATAATTAGGGTCGGTCCGTACGTCCATCCGTCCGTCCGAGATAGTTAGCTTTTATTCGTTAATTTAGGCATGTTAGAATTGTCCTATCGATTTCAAATTTTTCATGGTGATTTCTGTAGTAGTTAGGTACGATTTAGAAAGCGTAGCAACTCTATAATCGTTACCAGAATGTCCGTACGTCCATTTTAAACATGTTGATTTTTTTACTTTTTTAATAACAATTTTTTATGTGATAAAATCATCCGATTAATCTGATTTTTTGATTACTGATTCTTATTACAATAAGGTACAATATTATGAGCGAAGCATCTCTATAATCAAGTATTAAAAAAGTCAGTATGTCCTTAAACAGAATTCTGTATTTGAGAAGTTTTGCAACAAATTTACGTATAATTTTGTCAAACCTTATATTTTCATATTTTGTATATTCAGTTTTGACACTCAACAAAAGGTAATTGTTGTCTGTCATATCGTTTCCTAGCTTCGCTTTTATGGATGTTGTCATCCTTGTTATTTATAAGCTTCGCTTCTTGATGTTTTCATCATTTTTTAAAGACAGGCTTAATTTTTTAGGATTTGATTATAGAGATCATTATTACAAAAGTCGTAAAAAATAATCTAATTTTATTATACAAAAAAGTTAAAACTGTTCATTTTGTTGACAGCCTTACTTTATGGTAACGATTATAGAGTTGCTGCGCTTTCTAAATCGTACCTAGCTGTTATAGGAATTATTATGCTAAGTTATAAAATCAATAGGACAATTCTAACATGTCAAAATAAACAAAAATAGCTTACCATTATGGACGGACGGATCGACCCTAATTAAATTATAGAAAAGTTTCGCTTTTAAAATTTCACCTTTTCTTTAACAAATGTTTTCAAATGATTACTTATAACTGATATGTCTGTTCTTCTATCCTAGAACAATGTTTGATTATTAGGTAGCTTTGATATTGATAGGAGCGTAGCTATATTATATACTAGCGGCATAAGGAGGGGGGAAAGGGTTGAATTCGATAACAGATTTTTTTCAAGGGGGATTTTTTGTATATACACAACTTTTGTTTTTAAGTCCTAACTATGGTTTTTATTGGTTGATTAGCCATAGTTTCTTTGGGTTTGGACTTAAGTCGTTATTCAGTAGGTTGAGACACTTTTATATGGCTACTAGGGCCAGCTCAAGCTTCACGTTCAAGCACATTATGGCTCGACCCGCTATCTCACCGTGTATGGCAATAATGTTAGCCTGATTATTGGCTAATGTATTATTCCTTCTATTACTCTTATATCATGCTTTTTGAGGAACAGTTAAAGTAGTAGGAATCATTTTGACATCTTTGATTATGATGCGGTTTTGTCAAAGACTTGAACCTGTTCTCAATAATTTTATGCACTAAATCTAAATATTGACTTACTTTATAAGCATAAATAGCGTAGAAAATGGAAGGCAAGGTAAAAACCAATATTGCAGTTACAACCTTTATGCTTGGCTTACCCATGTCGACTAAACTTTGTTTCTGCACCGCTTATTGTAATTTTTACTCACTTTTTGTGTGTAGAGGTAAATTGACAGTTAGTTTACTGTATTTCCTATCATATTTCAGTGTAGCTAGTCTATAATTAATGTACTTTTACTTGATGGTTAGTCTATTTTTTGGTAATCTGAGAAAAACATCAATAAAAATATGTGTTCATTAGTAATATTGTATTGAAGTTTCTGTACATTTTAATTGTATGTCTATCTGTCCAAGTTGTTAAAAATAAAAAAAAATAAACTAATTTCCTTGTTTCTTTGGTTGAACTTCTTTCCCATTACTCTTTAATTTTGTGTGTGTGTGCGTTTGATGAGACATTAATGAATAACCCTTATTCTTATATTTATCTTGTTAATAGCAAAGCTTTTCAATATCTGAGTTCAGTCCGCTCATCTATCTATCTTCTCGTTGATTTAGACATGTAAGAATTATCTTATATATTTCAAACTTGGCATGATGATTCATTTAAAAGTTAGAAAGACTTTAGAAAGGGTAGAAACTCTAAAATCATTACCAGAAAACCCGATGGTCGTTTTGGCAAGAATTTATTCCCGTCTTTTTGGAATAATGATAATTAGAACAAAAGGTACAAGTGTATTTTACAGTGAAATATCCCCTCTCTCTTTCTGTTTTTCCTTCCTATACTACATAGGGACAATATTGTCCTTGTTAAACATACTCTATAATTTATTTGTGTACTCATATTCCTAAATTTTAGTACGACACACAAATTGTATATTAACAAATACTTTGAAGATAACAAGGACAATAATATAGGTAGCGAAGCTTTGTAGATATTTTGGGTATAGTCCCTTTCTTGGCGACACTCCTTAAGGGGCGATTCTTCGTTTTTTTTCTCAGTAGCTTTTCTCCTATTTCTAGCCCCCGCGGGGCCAATTGCCTAACCCTGTGGGGTAATCACCTAACCAAACATAACCTAACCTAAAATAACCTATCAAAAGCCATTTTAAAAATACGACGAATCGCCCCTTAAGGGGCGTTGCCACAAAAGGGACTATTCCCGATATTCTAAATGCTGTATCTTTAGAGACAAAAGGAAACTTTATAATGGAGGGAAGGGACATTGGGCTGTTTATTACACGAGTTTTATAATAACGTTTTCTTTTCTTATTCGTTGGATTAAAAATTTTGGGTACTTTTCATTGTTTGGTTCATTAAGTTAAATGTCCAAAAGTTTCATTAACTATTTATAATCTACATAAGGGTTATTTTGTGTATCATCATTTGGGATGTACATTAACTTGTCGGCCATTATCTTAGCCCTTTGGATACCTGAAACTATACATTTTCATTCAAAATCTGATGGAACATAACAGTCCTTCAGAAATATATGTATTTAATTAAAATATAACAACCTGATATTATATATTTAGGACTTACGTATATAAATGGTTATAGAGTAGATTTACTACTTAATTTTCTAACTACGCACTGTATTAATATTTGATTAGTAAAAACTAATTTCCACTCAAATGATAATTATTGTAAATTTTTCATGAAGTCGGGAACTGTCAAATTTGTTTATCGCATAGTTTTAGCCAATTTATGGGTTTGGGTATAAATTGTGCTAAAATCAATTCAAAAAGTGAATTATGAGTTCTCTATATTACTAGCGGCTACGCCCCTAGAGAACCCTTAAAGAGAGGGGAAGGAGAAAGTCTACACCCTCTTTTTTTCAATTGTAGTTTATAATTTTTTTCTACGGGCGATTTCTCCTAGGAGGGTGATGGTACCCTCCTACAAAATAGTTAACAACCTTTCTAGGACCTATGAGAAGCTATCCTGTAAAGAAGAACCATATAGGTTCAGTGGTTAGCAAGATGCTTCGCTACAGACAAAAAAGCTTACTACTTTATATAATAGGACTAGCAGCTTCGCCCCTAGCCTCCAGGGGCTTTGCTCCAAGATGTTTGATCAACCTATTTTTGTGTAATTAAGATTTAAAAAGAAAAGTAAAAAAAATTTGGTGGGGAGGGGAATTTTTTTTCTTTTTCTTTGGGGGGGGGGGTTGGTCGACCCCCTTTTTAATTTTTAGTTTTAATAAGAAAAAAAATTGGGGGGGTATTTTTCATTTTTTGGAGGGGTTGGGGGTGTCCCATAAAACCATCACAGGACCAGTAGGTATATTCCCTGAAGAGTAGAGCCCAATCGGTTCAGTGGTTACTGAGATCTTAAGCTTCAGACATACGGACAGACAGACAGACATCGTACTACTTTGTATTATAGATAGCCATAACGGCATCTCTTCATGTCTCCAAGAGTAGGTGTCTCCTAGAGGTTAAGTGGCCAATCATGTCATTTTGTAAATTTTGATTTTTTAATAAAAAAAGGGAAAAAACTTAGGGGTCATCTTTTAGGTTTGGGGACACCTCTGTACAAATTAGCATCCAGTATATAATTTACTTGGTCCTTATGTCTGTCTCTCATGATTCAATTACAGATAAGTTTCTAAATTCTTAAGGTTTGTCACACTTCTGCTATATAACTCACTTTGTCCATTTGTCCTTCCATATTTTTTTGGGCTTCGCTACTTATGGATTTTGTCATCCTTGTTTTATCTTTATGCTTAGGTACATATTTTTCCGTCTTGTCCATTTTATCCATATCTGCTCATTTAGGTGATGGGAGATAAATTGAAAGTGGTGGAATGCCTCGACATGAAACATGGTTGGACAACAAGAGGTGATATCTCTGATCCAAACATTAAAAGGTATACAACTCTATTGGCAGGGAAGTGGACCCTCTACTTTACAATTTACTTATGAAAATAAAACTTGTGGGGAAGGGCGTTAGGAGGGTGGAGGTAACCGCCCAAAAAAATTTCCTGGCCAGGAAAAAAGATTCACTGTAAAGTAGCTAAATGTCTGTCCAACGGCAGAAAAAAAAACACAATTTTTTGGTATAGTACCTTTCGTGACATCGCCTCTTAAGTGGCGTACGTCGTATTTTCACAGTAGCTTTACTCCTATTTCTATCCCATCATATGCGGGGTGCTCTAACCATGTGGGGCCAATGGATTAACCCTGCGAGGCAATCACCTAACCTAAAATAACCTATCAAAAGATCCTGTGAAAATACCCTAAGAGTCGATGTCATGAAAGGGACTTTACCCCAATTTTTCATTATATAACAGATTTTCTTAATTTCAGAGATTTGGATCTTGCAATCAAAGAGGCTTTGGATCATTTTGGAAAACACCTTTAAACGAACAAGAAATGTTGGAAAAGAGAAAAGTTATTTATCGCTTCGTGTTATAGACAACTTTCTGCGGATAGTAAAATAAAAAGTCTAATCTCGGTTTTGTTAGCCCCCAAGTGCCGAAGGCCCGGACCAACAGAACTGGTGTTAATGTTATGTTTTTACTTTTTATATTATCATTTGTAGAAAAGTGTTTGTAATACAGTACGATACGTGATTTTTTTAAATCAGGCACAGAACCGGTTCTAATCCAGCGAATATCAATCGGTTTTGAAGCCATACCGTAAATAATATTCTGTTTAACTAATAGTTGGATAGGGCAGACTTGAATTTAAGTTGTCAACATTAAATTGAACACTAAGATTTAAATTTTGAATTCATTTCTATCAAAACTCCATAGTTGTTCTCTTCTACTATTGGTTATACATAATATTTAACTTTGCATTAAAATGTGATTTTTTTATCTTTATACTAAAAATGTGATTTTGAAACTCAGTCAATTTAAAAGTGGTTATTGTTAAATTATATTTTTACTTTTACAATATATGAATTTTGGTTTTTAGCATTTTTTGCTAGAAAGTTCTTTTTTCTACATAATAGTTTCAGATGACTAATACTAATATGATAATGGTGAAATAGTGATTGTGAAATAACCCCATTAAAAATAATGATCTCATCAAAGACGACATTCAGGCAGATGCAAGGGAAAAATCACCAAACCTTTGTTGTATATTTTACTGTGACCACGTCTATTCCCCTTCTGTTTTTTCTCTCTCTATTTTACGCTCTCCATATGACTAGCTTCTCTCTACACTCTAAAGTTGTGAAAGAGACAGTGTCATTTAAATATAAAATGAAAGTTGTTGCTTATATGTAATTTTTTGAAGTGGAGATTAAGTGAAATGATAGATTAGGCCACGATAATCATTATAATTAAAAATTTAAGAAGGTGATTCAAAACACACTGAATACATGCTGTATTAATTTAGCATACTCATTCTAGTTTATCCAGGCTGAGAGCATTCCATGAAGAGTTATTCACATTTTGTTCTGGTATTGCAGATTATAGAACAGTTGATTAAACTCTGACTCAATTAAAACACATAAAAGAAAAATGTAATATTGTTTCATAAAAAGAAGCGTTCTAGAGGACAGCTACTGGCCTCCAATTGCAAGAATGAAGTTTTATGAAGTTAAATATAGATTTGTGACATAATAGTCCAAAAAGTATACAGAAGAGTTTGTTTTTAAATATGCTTTAAGTAAACTTAAACTTAAAAATAATTTAACTATTGAACTATGATTCAGTTTTTGTATTTGTGGCAGTCTACAATCACAAAAATAAATTTTTATAATATAAACTTTTTATTAAATTGTTATAATTGTCTGCAAAAAAAATTTAAATGGACCACAGTTTATTAGTTAAGTTGTTGTAGTTATACAAAGCCTAATAATTCAACTTATTTCAGGATTGATAGTTTTAACCATTAAATTATTGGATCAATCCAAAAAAAAGTTTCTTGTTTTTATTGCTATCCCTGTGAATTTCAAAATACAAAGAATAGCAGCATGATGACCATGTGTCAATGTAGAGTTATTGTGTCAGCCAAATTTCAAACCAAAGGGAGGAGTAGATTGTGCTTTCAATCCGTAAAGGTTGTGAGTCTTAAGTTAAAAACAGTAGTAGAATAATAAAAATTTTATGTTAATTTTTAATAAAAGGGGGGGGGGGGAGTTTAATGCAACCATCTTGTAATCAATGATTAAATGGCACTTAGAATTTAAATTTCGATCTGAAATTTTGCATGAATAATCCTTGGTAGGTCTATTTTCCCTAAATTAAACAAAAAGTTGGAAAAGTAACAGCTGGCAGCAATTTTTTGGATATCTTAAAAGCAAATTAGTCACAAAACCTATCTACACATAATACATTTTGTGGTTCAAAAACCCTATCAAACAGTTCTAGCCGGTAGCTGTTGGTACTAGAAATATAAAAACTGGTTATTGCTATCATTTAACATGAATTAAACCAAAAATATGTTTTAAAAAGTTGATTCCTATGAAATTAATGATGAATTTGTCCTGAAAATAGGCAAAAAACAGCAGAGCTTGATCTTTAAATCATTTTAGTGGTGAATCAAATCGGGGTGCGCGAAATCACCATTAAAATGATTTAAAGATCCAGCTCTGAGCTGCCAGCTGTTACTTTTCCAACTTTTTGTTCAATTTAGGGAAAATAGACCTACCAAGGATACTTCATGAAAAATTTCAGATCAAAATTTGAATTCTAAGTCCCATTTAATCATTGATTACCCCTTTTTTTTAGTCTATAGTTCTTTTCAATAAGAAATACACATATTTAGTGAATATTATCATTCTGCTACTATTTTTAAGCCTTAAAACTCACACCTTAGCACAACCTACTCCTCCCTTTGTCTAAAACCAATAGGCAGAAAATAATTTCAAGCTGGTCCCTAGATTTTGTATGTCTTCTTTATGCATGAAGTGAAGAAGCTAAAACTAACAAGCAAAAAAAAAAAGTTTGGGTGGCAGAAAAGAAATTGCAATGAAGTTACAAAATACATTTATGAATTATATCAGTTGTTGGTTACTGGTTAATTGACGTTATTCTATTAGAATTATGTGATGGTGTGATGTTAGAGGGAATGAAACATTATGCTGCAACTGCGCAATTGATGGAATTTTTTTTACAATTAGGATAGGTTACGTTATAGGCTAGGGGGCCAAGCGCCCGGTGCTAGGAAGGCTAGGGGGCCAAGCAATGTGGCTATGCAGGCTAGGGTGCTGAGCACTACAGCCAACACTTATATGTATTTTGAGAAAATCATGCAACCTCACATAAATCTAATAGAACAACATCATGAATATTAATGTTTTTGTTTTCATACATATTTTTCTTTCTTAAAATACTGATTTTGATTACTTACATTGTTTCTTTTTGAAAGATTAAATGTTTTATGTTTTTTTTTTTAATGTCAATATTAAACTTCATACTGTATATATATACTTAATTTTATATTTCAGTGTTGCTGTCTCTTTCTCTTATACTTGGATCTATATGTACTACTGTTTCCGTATTCTACCACCAGGCGTCTCTGCTAGTCAAATTTTCACAGCAGCACCAGTCGCCATATTATAGCGCAATCCGGGAGTCATCACTCTCTACAGTGCAAAATTTGTGAAAACATTTTTGTGAAAATCCGCGAAACGGCACTACAAAATCGGCCGCATGGTTAAGGATAGTGAGGCAACGGCTGCAGCCGAGTTATTGGCATGAGTGACAACCGCCGGAAAATTAGATTTCTGGGTGAAAATTGAAAAAGTTTGAACCCTGAGAGTAGTTGGGGGCCTCTGCTATATAGACAAAGGCAGCTGAATTCTAGATTGGTAAATTTTAAAATTTCATTTTCAATTTTAGGCCTCTTAACAGTGTTAGGTGACCTATGTTTGATAAGTATATTATGTTTTAGACCATGCGATGTTATATAAGCAACGAATGGGTTAATTTAAATCGATTTTTGGGGTTGAAAATTGAAAAAATTCGTTTGAATATCGGGATTTTCTATTCCCCGAGAATTGTGTGTTATGGGATGGCGGGCCAAAAGGGATGGGGGGTATGGGAAGGGAATTAAGTGGTGGGGGGGGGGGATTTAGCTGCCATTTATACTTCTCTCTCTCTCTTTCTTTCACTCCTTCCTGTTTACTGTCAATGCCCTCTATCTCTGTATAACCCCTCTCCACTCCCCAACACCTACAAAGTTCTGAAATAAGTACAATAACTGCATTTTTGTCTTAACGGCACTGTGACTAGAGAGAGTAAAGTATAGACACAAATTTAGTTGAAGGGGGGTAATCAAGTTAAAAAGGGAAGTGAGTCTATATCTATGACTGGTTAAGTGATATCTCTCTCTATAATAGAAGGAGGGGGGAGGGAAAGGTTAAGCTTAAGTATTGAAAAATAGATGTGGAAGTAAACTGGGGGGAAGATTAATAAGGGGAGTCATAGTGATTTTTCCATGCAGATATACTTATTACAAATATATAGAGAGATATTTTAAAAAGGGAGGGCTACAAACAATTGTCATAACAAGGGGAAGGATGTAAAAAGAAGCTGTTAAAACTAAAACTAAATACCTGGACTTATAATCAGAGATATTTTTCTGTTACCCTTTCTTTTTTATGCACAACCTAGCTCTAAATGAGATGGGAGACAAAAAAAAGGGAGCCATAACTGCTGGTAGAAGCTAAAATTTGAATTTAAATGGTATTGTTGTAAGAGGAATGATTTATATTAAATGCAAAGCATAAAATTAAATTTTAGCCTATTTTTCCTTGTCTTTATATTTGTTAATGAAAAGCAGTAAGAATTACTCACTCATCCCCCTCTGAACTATAATTTGTAACCATTATATTCAAATACATGTATTTTACAATCAGCTGTTATTTTGGGGCCAAAGAGTAAAAACCCGCCAATTTGGATGGACAGCTGATTTACAAATGGGATACTACGATGTAGAAATAATATGAAAAGATTGGTGCAATGTTAATTTTGGGATTTAGAAAAATGAAATGAAATTTAAAAATTTTCAAATGAAATAAAAAAAAACTTTAATAACAAATTATTTATACTATAGGATTTTTACTATAAAGTAAAACTTTTATGGGTTTAGGTTTGAGAAAACATAAAAACAACATTTAAATGTATAATGAATAAATGTAATAAATAATCGTTTTAAATTTGAAAGATGTCATAAGTTAACATGTATCTGTAATTTTTCATACTTAAATTATCTGCACTGGCCCCCAAATGAATCGTAAAATAAAATTTGAAATTGTCAGGTAGACCTTTTACAGTCTTGCCGTTACTAAGATCTTAAGAAAAAGACACTTTCTATGTAATTTTATGTGTATTCTTTTTTTTGTCTGAAAAAGCGAATTAGAAATTGCAAGTAAGGTTTATTTTGACATACAAATATTTATTTTGGAGATGGTCCAACTAAATATTATACAAATTACAACATTTTTCCAACTCTATCATCCCACTGATAAATGTTTATTTTTTATTTTTGTATGTTAATTGATATCTCCTGAACGACTGCTGTTATATTGTATTCTTTCTAGATTAGTTCATAAATTTAGGATAGAGGAGTGTAGGTAGAAAACCATTCCGACAACCCCATAAAGGTTTATAGGCTGTTTATTACACTAGTCCCAAAAGTTTTATAATTTTCGTTTTCTTATTCGTTGTCATGACAACTTTGGGGACTAAAGTGAATTTTGATTGTTTGGTTCTTTAACGTTTTCAAACGTTTTAACCACTAATTTTAATCTACAGAAGAGGTAATTTTGTGTATCATCATTGGGGATGTTTATTAATTTGTCGGCCATTGTCTTATCGCATTAGATCCCTGGGTTTATGGTCTTAGCTAACAAAATGAGAGATTTTGCCTTAAACTCTTTTCTGAAATCCTTTTAATTCTTTTAATTGCCCTGAAATTAATTATCCTCTCAATTTCTGATGTAATTAATCAAAATAGAAGTTGTAGGGCTTTACTCTATTAATAGGATCTAGTGTAGACAGAGAGAGAGGGTACAATGGGCTGTTTATTACACTAGTCCCAAAAGTTCTACAATAACGTTTTCTTATTCGTTAAGCTTATCAACTCTGGGGACTTTAACTGAATTTTAATGGTTATTAAGTTAACCATCAGATCAAAATTAAATAAAAGTTCCCAAAGTTGTTATGTCAGCTAACAAATAAGAAAATGTTATTATAAAAATTAGGGGACTAGAGTAATAAACAGCCCAGTTTTTTTTCTTGAAGGCAAAATATCAGAATTTTTTTTATTTTTTTTTTGTACATATCAAACAAACTTATTAAAGTGCAGCAGCTGCTAATTCTCTGCTTTCAAACTTCGCTCACTAATTATGCTGTCATTCTTGTTTTCTCATATTGATTGATAATTTGCAATAATAAATAGAGAAGTTTGTTCTGCTTTTTGCTCTTATTCTGATATCCTAATAAACTTGTTTACTGTTTTTTCTTCAATTTTGTTTTTCAACTTTAAAAACAAGAAAATTTGTTTTCATATACCTATTTATTTATTGACTCTCTAGGTGAACTACAAGAGTACAGGGATGGGACAATCCACGATAATTTATTGTTCTTTATGCTTAAATTCTGCCTGTGATAATATAACTAGTAGGTTAATTTTGATGAAATAAAAGAAATGTAGATTAATCAAACTGACATTATCCCTTCCCTTCCTGTTGATTTTTTAAATATTACTTTCTTATTCATCATTATATTTCTCAGAAATTTTTTTAAAAGCGAAGCTTTTCTATAATTAGGGTCGGTCCGTCCGTCCGTACGTCCGTTCGTAACGGATAGCTTTTTTCGTTAATTTAGACATGTTAGAATTGTCCTATCTATTTCCAATTTTGCATGGTGATTCCTTTAGTAGTTAGGTACGATTTAGAAAGCGTAGCAACTCTATAATCATTACCAGAATGTCCGTACGTCCATTTTAAACATGTTGATTTTTTTTACATTTTTAACAACAAATTTGTATGTGACCTAATTATCCGATTGGTCTGATTTTGGTATACTGATTACTGGGACAACAAAGTACAATATTATAAGCGAAGCAACTCTATAATCAAGTCCTAAAAATGTAAGTATGTCCATAATCATTATCTTGTATCAAGCAGTTTTTCAACAATTTTAATCACAATTTTGCTTTGACTCTTATACATTCGCATTCTGATTATTCAGTTCTGACATTATACAAGTGTTAATGTCCGTTTGTCCTACCGTTTCAGAGCTTCGCTTTTATGGATGTAGTTATCCTTGTTAATTACTTTTTTAGTAAATGCTCTGTAAATGAGGCCTTGTTGTCGGTACGTCTGTTTATCAGATTAAACGACTGACTACAGCTAACTCTTCTGTAAAGGACTATAAAAGTCTTAAGTTTACAAAGTACATCACTCTCTATACATTTCCACACACTAAAATACTGATGCTTTGATATTAAGCATTCTTTGTAATTGTATAATTCAAAGATTTCTTGTATGTTAAATGTATCACAGTTTGTTGTTCTTTCATAAGATTTGTTAAGATTATAGAGCAGCTGCGCTTCTAAAATTGTCTTCTCGCCTTTTATGAATTGAGTCTTTGAAACTAAACACCCAGATAAATAGACAGATAGAAAGATAGTTCACCAACTTGCGTCTTTTTCTACAGATAATATATGTACATGTATTAGCCTTATAGTGTAAAATAATTCAATAGCTTTTGTGTCTGAAGCAAAAGATCTCTGAAATGGCTCGGCTTAGGGCGCTGTACTTTTCAGGAAAGCTGTATATAAATCATAAATCTTCACAAAAAAATGGCATATGTCAATCTCATTTAGTAGCGTAGTAAATAACATTTCCGCCACATCTAACAAAGAGTAGCTTTACTTTTTTCCATGATGAAATCTAAATTTTTTACATTAATTGGTATGTTTTTTTTACATGCCTCTATGGAGTTTAATGGAAGATTTGTTTTTCCTTTACCTATCCCCCTACACTCATATAGACATACTAAATTACATATCTTTTTCAGTCAGATTAATAGTTAGATCTTCTCACTAACAATTGTCTCAACAATACGATGAAATATATTGCAGTAGACATTGGAGACTTGGGGCTTTAAAATATACCGGTCCTACCTAAATTTGTATAAGTTAGCTTAAAAACTTGGTTGATTTAAACTACCAATGAATATTGTCCAAAGTTTCCAATAAATTATTTCAATCTACAGAATGGGTTTATTTTGTTTTTTCATCATTGGGGATGAACATCAGTTTATCACGATCGACAAAATTTTAATTTTGCAGCTAATGTCAATAAATCACTCAAAACGACTAAGAAATAAACACTTTAAATATTCTTTATTGGTAGCCAACTTGCGTTTTCTACAAGCAATTAAAAGTCAATCAAACTTTCTTAAAATAAACTTCTAGGAAATTTGCACATGCAGAATAACTTTTGTGTCTTGAACAAAATAAGTGTTTTTAGATTAATTTCTTTACCTATGTTAGTTTACTACCTAACTTAAACAGCATGCATTAGAATAATATGTTTCTAAAGAACAGAAAAGGTTTACCAAATAAATCTTTATTCGGGTTTCATTGTAGTAAGAAGGCCAGTCTACAAATATATGTCTCTTATCCTCCTTTTCAAAGAGAATGACAGACAGACAGACGAATATAACATGTTTAGAATATTAGATCATTAAAAGCATTAGAAATCAATCAAACAGAGATAATGTAAATAAATAAAACTTTTATTTTTCTGCAATTCAAGTTGGACTGAGAATTTTTCATATCGCAGCTACTTTTTACCTAGGGCATGTTAGTTTGTCTCTCAGATAAAATATATTACATAACGATCATTAAATATTCTTAATACTGCTGTTTCATTTTTACAGAGAGTAAAATTTTACTGTATTACACTTTGCTGTTTTTTTCCTAGCAATCATTGTAATTATTGAGCTACTTGTGGACATAATTGTCCTAGTAATGTTCATTGTTGACAGTTATTGTCTTTAAATCTGTTTGTTTTCATACATAAATAACCCTTCGCATGTGTGTACGTGTGTGTGTGTGTTTATGTCTTTAATGGCTATCTATAAAATGTCAAATAAAGGGATTTGTAAACATACCCCAAAAAGTACATCAATTTCGACTTTAACTTTTGTTTTAGACTAGTGGCTTTGCCCCTACACTCTGAATGAATTCTGGCCGGGACCTATAAATATGCTTCCCTGAAATGACAAACTTAATTATTTCAGTCTTCAACGCGATCTGATTTTAAATTGACAGACACAAAATATTACTTATATAGATTATTAATTGAAGACAGCTTATATATCCAGTATGGCTTCGATACCCATTGATATCCGCTGGATTATATAACCGGTAATATCTTGTATCGTATCGTATCATAGACAATTTTTTACAAATAGAAAAAGGAAAAATATTAGTACCAGTTTTGTTATCACGAGCCTTCGGCCCCTCAGAGCTAAGAAATTCATAAATAATCTTATAATTTATCCTTTTACTATTAAAGGAAAGCTGTCTATAATACGATGCAATAAAAAACTATTATGATTTTGTTTTGTTAATATACCTACAACTTAACCCCTGATTATTATATAATTCAGTTTCTACTTAACTGTGCTCCTCTTATTATAGTTCTGATATCCTATTGAGTCTAACTTTCACTACATCTAATTTACATCCATTAATTCAATAAATAACCCCAGTCAGACATTTATCCTCTATTTATTTAATAGGTTACATTGTCAAAAGCAAAGCCTTTCTTGCATGTTAGGTCAGTTCGTTCGTAACGAATAGCTCTGTTAGTGGTAATTTAAGCATGTTAGATTTTAATATAGTTTTCAGACATTATTAGGTTCATTATAGGCAGGATAGGAGTAGAAACGTGTTTATTATTTTTTAACTTTAGACATGAATTTAGTTATATCAGTTTACTATTCTATTTTTAAAAATATTTGTTTGCTTCTTATTGTTGCGCTAGTTATGGATATGATTTGCTGTGTTACTTGTTTATAATGTTTTAAAGAAGATATGTTATGAAAACATTATTACAACAGCACAAACTACCACTTTCTTTACTTTAACATAAAACATTTAGACCACAACAAACTTTTTGTTTATAAAAAACGTATTTTTTTATGCTTATTGTAGTTTAGGTCAGGTTAGGTTAGTAAATATGAGCCCCGCAGTAAATAGATCTAGAACTAAGCTTTTTTCTTCAAAATAAAGGAAGGGTTATCTTTGATCAATAAATAGGTTTAAGTAAAAGTATTTTTATTTTCTTTGTGTTTTTTATAACAAACAATACACAGTTTGGTGATATGAAAATATACGGAAGTTAGAGAACACCTGTTTTGCTCTTTCTCTAAAACTCTATTACTCAACTCTTGTACGTGTGTTCTGATATCCTGATGTTTGAAACTTCATAGCTCCCACCAATATGCATAATTTCCAGTGATTAATGATCCGCTGTCAGAGGAACAAACAAACAAACAGACAAACATAACACACAGGCGGAAGGACCATGTTACTATAGACCAATCTGATTTCATGTGAAAGGGATAAGAAAATGTATAATAGATTAATTCTCTCTTTAACTCTGCTTTAAGTAGATTTTTAGTATGTATTTTAAATGTATTTTTCTGTAAACAAATTTTCTCCGCCTCCTGAAAATATTAATAACAAGACGCTCTTGGTTTTAAAACTGTTTTATGTCACTTGTCTGATTTTGTAGTAGTCTGTTTTATTTTAACATCTTTAGTTATGATGCATTTTGTTGGTTAAGACTTGAAACTACGTGTCAAAATATATTTATTTGGGAGAAGGTAAAATTTGGGGGAAGAGGTTCTAAGTAAACTCTTAACGATCAAGGGATGAAAGTTGTTTGAGAAAGGGAGGGTGGGTGCGATAGATAGATATGTTTAGTGGTGTGTTTTGTGTAGGCGTGTGTGCGTTTGTGGGTGTGTTATAGAGAAAGAGAAAGAGAAAATGATATGTCATACTTACTTACATTAGATAAATAAACCCCGAACCACTTCATTATGCAATCTACATTTTCCTGGATATTTTGTCTACGGTAGACCATAAGTGTACAGCTTTACAGTACATTGTTTCTATTTGTTAAAGCAACACATATGATAAAAGAAAAAGATTCTTTTTAAAGTAAAATGCTTATATTTCAATCAAAATCTATATTTTTGTATTTTTTACCGATCCACTTCATTATGCAAATCAAAAGAAAATCAATGAGAAAACGTTTGTTTTGCCCTTTTCTCCACTTTTAAAAAATAATTCTGATAAAATAACAATTTTTTAAGGGATTTATGCATTAATTATAATGAAAAACAGTTTAAGGTAGATTTTATTGATTTTTCTAAATAAGAAATAATTGAAAAAAAGAAATTCTATCCCTATCACTTTAGAGGACAGCTGCCGACCCCCAGTCATATGGATGAAGCTAAATGCATGTAAAAAATATAAATTTGCCTGAAAAGTATACAAAAATGTTTTTTGATGTGTTAAAAAAATCCATTTTAAAATCTTGATTTTGAGGATGATGGCCTTTAAGATGCTCTTACTGGTGGTGATGGTGAGCTAAATGTTATCAAAGTGCATGCCCTTGAAGAAAACTTATATATTGAACTATGGTCCAATTTTTGTAGTCATAGCAGCCTCCAGCCAAGCAATATTAAAAAAGAAAAAAATTGCAATTTTAATTACTAAAATTCATAAAGTAAATAATGTAGTTTTTAGATAATGGTTATATTTCATGTCGAAAGGCTCCACTGGAGGCTGCTATGACTACAAAAAATGGTACATAGGTTAATAGACAAGTTGTTGTAATGGTCATGTACTTAGATAACATTTAGCTCACCTTCACCACCAGTAAGAGCATCTTAAAGGCCATCATCCTCAAAATCAAGATTTTAAAATGGATTTTTTTAACACATCAAAAAACATTTTTGTATACTTTTCAGGGTAATTTTTATCTTTAACATGTATTTAGCTTCATCCATAAGACTGGAGGTCAGCAGCTGTCCTCTAAAGTGATAAGGATAGAATTTATTTTTTTCAACTATTTCTTATTTAGAAAAATCATTAAAATCTACCTTAAACTGTTTTTCATTATAATTAATGCATAAATCCCTTAAAATATTGCTATTTTATCAGAATCATTTTTTAAAATTGGAGAAAAGTGCAAAACAAACGTTTTCTCATTGATTTTCTTTTGATTTGCATAATGACGTGGATCGGTAAAAAATAAAAAAATATAGATTTTGATTGAAATATAAGCATTTTACTTTAAAAAGAATCTTTTTCTTTTATCATATGTGTTGCTTTAACAAATAGAAACAATGTACTGTAAAGCTGTACACTTATGGACTTCCGTAGACAAAATATCCAGGAAAATGTAGATTGCATAATGAAGTGGTTCGGGGTTTAGATAATGTATAACATTAGTGGCTGCGCCGTAGCACCTAGAGTCTCATCATACTAATGGGTATAAAGATATCCTTAAACCATCCCTAGATTAAAATAAGAAAATAAAAAAGACTGAGACCACCTCAGGGCCCATGTGAAGCTTCCCTGCAATAGGAAACTCAATCTATTTAGTGGCTAATATGATCTTAAAGGACATACTTGATAGATGGATGAATAACATGTCATTATAAGATAGATAGATAAAAAGAAAATTATATGTTTTGGTAGAGTAAATATGGTCTACTTTTACATATTTTTATAGATTCATATATATATATATAGACATAATGTAATAATGGCACAGATATCATGGTTTATTTTTATGTCAGATAAATTTGATGGATGAATATATAGAAAAAAGGTATACAATTATAACATGTATGTTTTACTAATTTGTTGAGTCTAATTATACCTATCGTATATCTTCGCTAAAAACCATATACATTAAGACAATTATTCCTTTTTATGAAAACTTAAAACATCTAGATAGCAAGATACAGCAGCTAAGAACATGTTAAAAAGAAAACTATTTGTCTAAAATGTTATTTTGACAGTTATATATTAAGAGTAGTTAACTACCTAATCAGATTGTTATTAGTAGTGCAGCTCCTTTATAACTTGGGTATGTTCTTTTTTCCTTATAGAATGATTAACAGTTTGCCGTTCTTTATTTCTAAATTACATTTTACTTGCTGTTATTACTGTAGTATAGTCTAATGTATTTATTCTTTAATTTTTAGCTTGACAATGCTGCGCTTCTTATGGATACAATTGCCCTTGTAACATATTAAATGGTTATAAAACGAGATTATTGTAACATTAAAAGATATTATAATGTAATTTAATATGATAATATAATAGTATTAACTTGTCAAATTTTAGATAAGAATAGGATGTATTTTAATCAGTCTTGTTTGAATGGATAGTAGAGATGTGGCTTCTAAAGAAATAAAGTTTTTCTTAAACTTTTCCAACAGTCAAAAAGGTTTATAAATACCTAACTATTCTAGTTACATATCCTATTACATAAAGTATTCACCTTTTCTGTAGCGAAGGATATTACTTACCGCTGGACCATTATGGTTCTCCTTTACAATGAAGCTTCTTACAAAACCATGGAAGGTTAATAACTATTTTGTGGAGGGTATTTAAACTCTCCCAAGTAAAATCACACCTAATTCTTTTTATTTTAAAAGCCGAAATTGAAAATTAGGGTGAGAGGCCACTTTCGTTCCCCACATTAAGTGCCCCTAGAAGCCTCTAGGGGCGTAGCCGCTAGTATTATAATATAATACCAAGTTGATTACCTTTTTGGGAGTGGCTTCTTCTTTAATTTTTAACATCTCAAATATGACGCGGGTTATTATTGTATGATAGAATAATGTGCTTTTTGTAAAAGGGCACAATAGTTTTTCTTTAAGGGGCATCAAAAATATATAAAAAAAACCTTAAGTAATCCTTTTACATTATTTAATTTTCTTGTTAAATTTTCTCTCAACTTTTCTGTATCCTCTAGTTTAAGAGAAGTTGAATATTTTCCTATGAAAATGTTTAGGGACACAACTCTTGGAAGTGTATGACCCTTCTCTAAGACAAAATAGCTAAAAACCTGATCTGGCTTACCAAACAGTTGTAAGAATAAGCGGATCAGTCATTAAAGAAATCTTAACAATTTAATATACATACACAAAAACGTCTGAACTATATAAGTGTGTAGAACTTTATTACGTAGATTATATGAAAATCAAAATAACGTTATTTCATATTTATCAGTGACAAAAAAAAATTGTACCACACTTAATGACGATTGAGTAATGCCTCCCTCCGTCTCTCCTCTTATTTTTGAATAATTGAAATTTAGAGTGGGGAGGGGGGGGGGGAGGAACTACCATCTTTTATTTTAAATTTTTTAAATAATAAGAGAAGGGGATACCAGTGTTTTTATGTATGTATTTTTTGTGTGTTGATTCTGCTGACTTGAAAAAAATTAACATTATCCTTTTTTTGTTTTGAATTTTGACCGTGACATCTTTCAGTAATATACTTGTATAGGTGTCCATAACATCTAGGGGCTCTGTATTCAAAGGTAGTTAGGGTAATGCTTTAGCCCATAAACAGGTTTAGCTGCCATGCAGAATCTTTCAATAGATTTAAAGAGGGAGGGGACATTGAATTGTAAATCATTCTTCCACGTTTGTTGGATTCAAAACTTAGGGATCTTTGTTGATTTTTGATTGGTTTAAAAAAATAGCACTGTCTATTATTATATCCCTTATAAATCCCAGAATGATTGTAACTAAAAGAATCTAAGAGGGTTAGTTATATGGTTAAAAGGAAATCAAATGGATATTATAAAAATTCTACATAGTTGGAAATGAGTAATATTGTTTTCTTCAGAATTTCCAACTAAGTACTTTTTTAACTTGTTTATAATATGAAAATAAGGTCTATTATGTCCGCAAGTAGCGCAGTAACATTAACCTGACAATCTATGGGGGCCAAATTGTGTATGTGTGTAGCAAATGATCTCTCTAACCACTGAACTTTGTTGTAGTAAAGCTTATTATAGGTCCAGAGAGGTTACTATCTTGTGGGAGAGTGCCTTGACCCTCACAAAAGAAATCGCACCCGGAAAAAAAGCACTCGAATTTTCATCTGAACTTTTGCATGAGTAATCCTTGGTAAGTCTATTTTCCCTAAATCGAACAAAAAGTTGGAAAAGTAACGGCTGGCGGTTCAGCCGTTTAGCCGTTTTTTGCCTATTTTCAGGGTAAATTCATCATCAATTACGTAGGAATCAACTTTATAACATATTTTTGATTTAATTCTTGTTAAATAATAGCAATAACCATTTTTAAAACTTCTAGTACCAACAGCTACCGTCTGGAACCGTTTGATAGCGTTTTGGAGTGGAAAAGAGTATTATGTAGAGAGAGGTTTCGTGATTAATTTGCAATATAGTTATCCAAAAAATGGCAAAACGGCTGAGCCGCCAGCCGTTACTTTTCCAACTTTTTGTTCGATTTAGGGAAAATAGACCTACCAAGGATTCTCATGCAAAATTTCAGATGAAAATTCGAATTCTAAGTGCCATTTGCTCACTGATTACGAGATGGTTGCATTAAAAAACCCCCCCCTTGTTGTATGTTTTTTGTAGAAAAAAACATTTATTTTCGAAATTAGTTCTTAGTACATAAATTAATATGTACTGACGTCATATTAAAATATACATTTTGATAAAACCAGGATAATTATATTCATAAGAAGCACAGCTTTAACCAGATAATAGCATTTCTTATAGATACATTAAACTTCCTTGAAAACACAGCCAAATGGCTTAAGCAATTAGAGAGATCTTTTGCTCCATATAAAAATTCCTAGCTAAGTATATATACAGCCACAAGACACTCATAGAGGTTCTCTGAAAATTACAAACAAATAACGAGTATTTTTGGAGATAACCAGACAAAAACTACTTTTGAAAGAAGAAGGATAAAACAATATGTGTATTTAAGATTACTATCTGTCTATTAATCTCTGTATTAAAACACAATGTAAATTATATCGCCCAAGGCATACAAACTGACAAATATTATTATTTATTTTAGAGCAATAAGATACCATGAAATAACAGTAGAATTATTCTTCTAAACAAACTGCTAATGAGCTGTAATACTAATATAAAATTAATTATAGAACCCTCATTCATTGTTGAGTGTAGATTTTCTACATTTTGGATGTGTATTTGGCTGCTTGGTATAACTTTTAGCTCTAATAATGTATTCTAAGCATGCAAGACTCCAAGTATATATTTAAAACATGACTTGAAGATTCCTTAAACATTAAGGCATGTTACCATGATATTAGCTTGCTTCGCTTTTATGGATGCTTTAATTCTTGTTTAACAAACAGTTACAATAGTGTCAAATTACTCAAAGAGTTGGTAGTTAAAAAGTTTATGACCACTTGATTCAATTTTAAATCTGATTTAGGTATTCAAAATTATTTTTCGCGGATTTTTAAAAATATTTTTGAAAGATTAAAATATAGTGGATTCTTACTGACTTTAGAATTATTGTATTTTTTAAATCAAAGTAAATTGTAATTTGAATAGGTAGTTGCTTTTCTTTAAAAATTGCACTTAATATTGATTTTTCACTTTACATATATAAATTGATACAGCTAGGATAATAACATTGATAGGGATTTATTAATTTTAATTTACTTAAATCATATAGGTAATATATGTGTGAAATAAATCATAAAATGGAGTTGAAAGTGATTTTGTTTTGGAAAGTATAGGACAATTTTGTCGTAAATCGCATCAACTATTAAATACGTAGAGACTATAGAGTCTAGACTTCGTAGAGACTGTAGAGTTAGAAATCAATACTTTATGAGATTAAATAAACAATCTTATTGCTTCATTGTTTATAAACGTCTGACACTCGAAATACCCTACTGCGCTACTTTTAAATATCATAACCATTTCTTTACAAATGTAGCTTGACATTGCTGAATAACTGTCCTTTATCCACGATTTTGACATTCAATATAAAACATTTATTTCATATTTTATACCTACGTATTTAGCTTTATTTATGTCATTTAAAAGAAACAAATTTTGTATAGTTACTGTTCTTTATTATTCATTTTTATCGATTTTAAAATTTTTACTTTTTTATACATTAAAACCATTTTGAAATAAGTAGCACAAATATCTAAGTTATCTAATAACCTTAGACATACAAATGGGGTATTCCTGTCCAGTTTTTTGTTTAGGAATGAATATTTCTTACCCGAGGGAATAAATGATGGACTGATAGGTCATCATTTATTCACGAGGGTAAGAAATATTCATTCCTAAACAAAAAACTGGACAGGAATATCATTCTCATTTAAACAAAAAACTCAATTTTTTATGCTAAAATGTGGTTTAATTTTGGTTTTTAATTTTCATTTATTTCCCGGCTATGATCATTTATATCCCTGATATCAAGTTTCTTTTAATAATTAATAAAAATTCAAAAATCTTCCAAAAAAAATTAAAAATCTTCTAAAAATGACTACCTCCCGGGAAATAAATTACTACCTCCGGGAAATAAATGAATATTTACATCCACTATTTAAGGGGTTGTTTATATGGGAATGATAATTTATTCTTATAAATTAAGTATCTTTGCTGTAGATAAGGAATTTTTGGTTGAAACAATAAGATTGCATTTGTCGCTTTATTGATTTTTAAGATTTAAAACGAGCCTTACTACTCTTTTTTTTACAATATTGTCCTTGTTAAATAGCTTTATTACACTTGTTTTAAATAGCTTTATTACACTTGTTTTAAATATGAATAACATTTTTATTTGCGTTTATACTATTATTTATACCTAATGATTTTATTAAACTTTAGGAAAAACTTATTGTATCACATATTTTAATGGCTTCTTGCACTTTGTATGTTAGTTAAAAAGAATTTAAAATTTTGTTCCCAATACAAATAGGTACAATATAATATTCTGTTGGTAATTCATGAATTTGATTCTCTATGCATATTTAATGTAGTTTTTTTTTATTTCAGGTAATGTTTAAGGAGAGAACGTGATGAAATCAAGAATAGTGATTCATTGGAAAAGTGAAAATACGTACCTATGAAAAGTTTAAAGGGAGGGGGCGGTTGTGACACTTTTTGAATCCAAAACTACAGAAATTCAACTTACAAAAGAGTTACAGCACTGAAATTTAGAATGATGGTCACTTTAAAGAGGTACAATGTGGAACTATGAAAAAAAGTTGTTGAAACCACCGCTACCGCCGTTTCCCGCCAAAAAAAAACAAATCGGCGATAGCGGCGGTTCCAACGCCGTTTCTTCACAGTTCCACATTGTACCTCTTTAAAGCAACTGCTATACCAAATTTCAGTGCTGTAACTCTTTTTTTAGTTGAGTTCCTTTGACTTTTAGTTTTTAGTTTGAAAAAGTGTCACAACCGCCTCCCCCCTTTATATGAACATAATTTATGTTTTTCAATAGTCAAAGTCAAGGGTGAAAAATTGTTAAAAATAAACCTTATACATATATGTATAAGATGTAGATTTTCAGATTGTAAAATACATAATATTTTAGCAATACTAGATTGCTTTATTGAATTTATTAGGTTGGGTAAAGTTAACTACCTAGTTAAAGTTAGTTGAAGAAGGTTAGATTTAGCTCTTTCCCCGCAAGGGTTCTTGGTTTTGTTGAACAATCTTCTAAAAAAGTAATAGGTACCTAGTGAAATGTTAGATACATATAATTACATTGTGAATCTTTTCTAGGACAACATTTTTTTAAATTTTTTTTATTGTTTAAAAGTTAAAAGCAAAATAGTTTTTTCTCTGATCAAATATACTTTCCAGAAGTGAATAATATAAATATTACGCCATTAAATACACAAACAGTCTGAATGTACATTTCATGTTTATACATTTTGGGGAGAGATATTTTTTAAGCTCCAAGAGGTTTGGCCTCTTCCTCCAAAAGCCTGCCCTGGAAACTTTCTGATACATATATACACCCTGTTATTATAGTAGATACTAGCGGCTACGCCACTTGGGGCCCTTGAGGTGGGTGGTTCAAAAGTGGACCCCTACATTTTCAAAATTATTTTTAAAAAGAAAGTTTTAAAAATAAATTTAGGGTTGGCATTTTTTCTAGGGGCGATATCTCTTCGGAGGGGGGTTTTACACTCTCTCAAAATAGTTCTAAACCTTCCCAGGACCTATGTGAAGCTACATTGTAAAAGGGAATCGTATCGGTTCAGCTGTTAACGAGATCCTTTAGCACAGAGAAAGAGACATCCTGTTACCTTTAATATTTTGAGACTTTTAACATACAGAAACTTGTATTTAATTGTATTAATATTGAATTATATATATAAATCAAATTAATATTTTATAATATGTTCAATTATGAATTTTAAATACTTTGCAAACAAATATTTTTCAGGTTTTTAACTTTTTAATGCAGCATGCGAATTTTATTCTAGAAAACAATCATATTTACAAGATTAACGGGATGTCAGTATGTTTTTTTGTTGTTGCAGTATTCGAATTTTATTCCAGTAAAAAATCCTATATATAAAATATTCCTAGTAAAAAGTAACAGGATGTCTGTCTGATATTTTAAGCCCGTGAAACAAGGTTACCCGCATTTATAATAAAATTATCCTTTCCCATTTGAAACTTAAAATTACTCTTGTCATTGGTGCAATATTGACTAGAGCTTGTTAGGGTTAAAACGAATATTTATTAGGTATCTACCATATTCTATATATTAAGAATTTTGTAAACAAATAAATAGATGCTACCAAAATGTTAACTCAAGTAAATGTTTGTCCTGACAAGGTTTTAGGCTTTTTAAATTTTAGGTTGGTTGAGGTCATTTAAATGTTTATTGGTAGTTTGATGTGTTTCTGACTTTGTCTCAGTCTGTTTTTCACACAATACCTCTGAAACGACTGAGAATAATCAGAAGAGCATTTATCAACTATGGACTATAGATAAGGAATTATTGGGGAACAAGGGAAAACAAATTTCCAAGATTCAAATTGCTTAAGTTGTCAAAAGCAATACCTATTATGTACCTAATTTTTATATATTTTTTTCCTTTTTTATTTTCTCTCTCAATAGGTTTCTTTGATGATATTAGATATATATTACCAATAAGGATTACAATTTTTCAATAGTGTACTAAATTAAATATTTCCAAAAACAACATAAAAAAAAACTGTAATTTTCCTTGCTATCATTAAGTTAACATTTTTCTATATTTGCCCCCAAAAAATGTTTATTCCTTTTTAGAAACAGAAAATCTAATGAAAAAAATAAAAATCATCTAAAATTTTTTTCGAAATTCCGTGACAATTTTGGCAAATGACTACTTGCATTTTCAAGCTAAAAACCTGAATTTATATTTTCATTTATTACGCCTTAATTTCCTTTCTAGCACAAGGATAAATATTGTTATAAAATGTCAGAATTATTTCCTACATAAGAAAAATTAGGTTTTTTCCCTCAAGTAACTTTTTAAGCACAGAAACCCCCTTCCCTATATTTTTTCGAATAGAATGAAAATAATTTCGTTTGTTTGTTTATTACTTTAGGTCAGGTAAGGCTAGTTTATTGTGGTTAATGGTTTAACCATTAGGTATAGGCTCCGCAATTTAGAGCCCCTCGCAGGGGTTAGGCAAATAAAAATAGTTTAGACGGATATAATATATTGTAGAGCAGCTGTAATTCTTTAAAACACAAAACATAGCACAAATGTATTTTTTAAGCTGTAATCAAAAATGAGAATGTTATGTAATCTTTGTATTTTTATCAGATTTCATTTGCTTGGATTGTAACATAAGTACGTTTTTTTACAAAAACAATTCTAAAAAGGACAATCTGCTCCAAAATATCTTTGTATAGCTGCTTTAACCTAATAATATATCCAAAGATGAACATACAAGTATCATTTTGTATTTGTCGATAAACAATTTGGTGTTTTTTCACTGTAGAAAAAGATTTGTTAGTATTATGTATTTAATAGGTACCTACCTACCGATTTTTGGAAAGCGAAGCTTTTCTTTAAATAGGCTCTGTACCTCCTTACGTAACGGTTAGCCCTTTTTATAATTTTTAAAATATTAGAATTACAAACTTTGGATGATGATTCCTGTAACTGTTAGGTACAATTTAGAAAGCGTAGCAGCTCTATAAATCGATATCAGAAAGAGAAAGTCTGTACGTCTATTTGAAACATGCTGATTTTGAACAATATTTTGCATGACAGCACAATATTTGCTGTTTTATTTGCACATGATAAATTGATTAAATATCCCAACCTAATTATTTCATGTCAACTTTATAGATAAGAGTGTGGCTTTAAGATGGATAGGTTTTTTTCTTGCAGATTAATATGGTCAATGGTCATTGAAGCATTTTGTTGATAAGTTAAACTCTGGCCAGCAGACATTAAAATATAAGAATAGAGGGGGCACGAGCTATATGTAACTTTTACTACAGGATGAGGGCCTTGTGCCGTCTTTCAATTGGGTCTTTTTATATCAGCAAATAGCGTCGGAAATATTAATACAGCCAAGTTGATACTAAAAAGCAGAAAGCAATTTGCCAGCAGACGTAAGATCCCCACCACAGTTTGTCTAGGTTATAATACACTTATACTTATACATTTATTCAGAAGACAATCATTCCCTGGAAAATACATTTTTTGAAAGTTCTAACTTTTTTGGTTAATATGTTGCATTTCTTTATGGGCCAAGGCATTGTACTAAACCATTTTTGAGACATCATTTTTAGCACTAAACTGTGTATTGTTTCATTTTAAATTGTTATTACACTGAAACTGTTTGTCATGCGAAAAGGAAAAGTAGTTTTTGATTTAAAAATTCCCCCAAAATTGTGCTACTTTTATGCCACTCTTAAAGATAAGCTGGAATTATGTAATGATAGAAACTAATCTTTATAATAGTAGTTTACATCTATTTGTCTAATAATTTGTTAAAATAAAACTAGTTATCAACATATTGTTTACTAAATGCAATTTTTATAAGCGTAGATAATCTATCATAAGTGTCTATATTTCAATACGTAATTAAGGGAGCTTGAGGTCAAATTATGTCTAAAGTATGAAAGAAAAGAATTATCTGATAATCTTGAAAAAAATTTATTAAGATTAGATTCAATGCAATGAAGGTTGATTTTTAAAAGTATTTTTTTTGGTATCATTGATAAGGTTAATTTATGTTCAAAATTAATAGAACGATTATATAATTCTACATTTTAGAAGTTGAAGCCTTTACCTCTTAAATCCTGTACTTTAGAATAATTTTCTGAAAGACTTTGTATGGGCCAATAGCAGGTTTTTGGCTATTATGTAAGGCATATTAACTATTGCATAGTAAAAAATCCTCTCTAAGAAATAATCTATGTATGAGAATGAGTGACTGACAAATTGACAAAAATCCTCTAAATTTATTTTTGAAAATCCTCAAATCTTATTTTAATTTCAGATAATCACAATGTTCTTCATTCAGTTAAAGATACCTTCAGTAAAGTGAATAAAAAAAACAAAAAAAATTAACATTTACACAGCAGTGAAGCTTAAAAAATCAAATAATAAGAAGTGAGATATAAAAAAGTGGTCAAAATACAGAAAAAAATATTTCATATCAAAGCTAATTTTTTCGTAGTGTGGATGAAAGGCCTTAACAATTTTCTGTACGTAGTACAGGTAAGCAATCTAGGACATTCTTGTTCGTATGTAGTGCAGCAATAACAAGCTTTTATAAAAAGTACTTATTGATCTTTTAATAGTTGATGGGGTATATAAATATTTGTTAAATAACCAATTAAATCGTCAAAAAAAGCTTTTTTTCATCCTGAAAAAAAGGCATTAAGTTTTTCTTTAGGTACCTACACAAAAATTTGTTTAATAATTTTCGTCCTTTCCATGCTCTATGGGACCTCAAATCAGTGGTCTTAAAAAAGTTTGTTTATGAAAGGACATTAATATTTTTTACAATTTTCTTAAGGCATTATTTCTTGTGAAAACTAATATTGAAATTTTTAATAATCTGTATAAAAGTAAGGAAGATTTAATGGCTACCTAAGTATATATTCCTAATAAACAAGTTTTCATACAGACCAAAATACCTACGTAGGTGCTTTATTTATATTTACATACCAACTCATTTCAAGAGTTTTATTTACCAATCACCTTTTTAAATAAACAATGATAAGCAATTAAAATCACCTTCAATTTTACAAATTTAAAGTTTGCATTTTTCATTAGGTAGTTTGTTTTGATAAACCAATAGTGCTTTATTTTTCTTTATGAAATTTTCATCATTTGGCTATTTGAATTCAATTGTATAATGATCAATAATATAAATAAAATAAACAAACCTATGGTGTAGTCTTTTCTTCACTTTTTCCAGTTTTGATTATTATACAACTGTTTCCAAAATAAATTTACCAGTTACCCAAGGCAGAATATTCTGTATTGAATTTAAGATTAGATTAGTTTACATCTATTGACAAATTTCTGCCCCTTTTTATACAATTATCCTTAATTGTGTTTGTAGAAATTTTTCTCAATGAATATAAATGTATTTATTGATTCTATACTTAGGTACCTACCTACCTAATTATTTGTTTGTCTTGTTCTACTTTTCATTCTACAGTAATATTGTTTAGTTAAAATATTCTAGGTTTAAAATAGGTTCCTAATCATTTTTGAAGGGTACATTGATAGTTCGATGAAAAGTCTTTAAATTTTCTTTAATGAATTTTCAATTTAGTAAAGAATTAAATTTTTCATTGATCTATCCCTTTAACCTTGATTGTTTGAACGCCGGTGGCGAATATAATGACAACTTGCAAATCAATACTAGAAAATTCACAGAAAAATTATTCACAGGGAGAAAGGGAAATGTAAACAATCTTGCATTAATTAAAATAAAGTATTCAATTTGTTGATCTTTGTTGAATGTCATGAATTTGGTTACATAATTAAACCCTACATGAAGATCTTGGTGTCATTTTGATAATAAATACCTTGAAATTTGAAATTATCTAAGCGTACATTTCTGACTGAAAGGAAAATTTTACATACATACATATTTTGTTATTTGTTTGTCCTTTAAATATTTGTCATGAATTATTTATTTACTTTCTAAAGGGATATTTTTATGAAAACCTTAGTTATGTACCTACCTAGATTTTTTTTTTGTAAAGTTTCAAACACTAACGAAGCATAAAGAAAGGACATTAGTTTATCTTATATTAAATTGAAAAAGTTTTATAGACATTATTCAAATATCCCCGGCTTCTTCCAAATATTAAAATCTTACATATTTGCTTTACCATTTAAATTGATATACTTTTCCCCCAATATCAAGGGGTTTTTTACTCAAATAGATTAGTATCATTTTTATGAAGTAATAAAGGGAAAATCTTTTAAAAGGCATAGGTGGTTTTTTAGAGCATTATCTCCTTGGGAGTTTGAATTATTTACACGTTAAATAGCTTAAACTTGACTCTTATTGTGGATCTGTCTGTCTGCTGTCCTTCTTCTTGATTGACACATACATGTAAAGGCTATTCTTACACAACTACCTACCTACAGACAAAGCTTTAGGTACTACAGATTATTCATAAGAACCTTATTTCAGGATGACTAAAGAGGAATCGGGCGATGTTTGGATTTCATGGCTACTGGAGGCTATACATAAAATAAGATATCAAAAACAAAGGTAGGATTCCTAGGAGCATATTATAAGATAGATATATATTAAGATAGATATTAATCTTTGTAAAATAAGAAAAGAATAAAGAGGAACCCAGAGAATAGCTAGTTATCTGGAAAAACAGCCAAAAAATATCTAAGAATCTTGGATATATTTCAGATATTAAATGTAGCTTATTGTTATCGATATTTCTATCAATCTATTTATCTATCTTAAGACTATTGTTGAAAGAGTAACTTAGTGTATTCGCCAGCATGACTCCTAGAATACAAATATATCTACCTATCTACTCTAGGCATAAGGAGTAGCTCAGTGAATTCGCCTTCTCTATTCCTAGAATAAAATGTATCTATCTACTCGAGGCCTAAGGTTGAAAGAGTAGCTCAGTGTATTCGCCACCTCTATTCATAGTATACAAATGTATCTATCTAACAATCTATCTACTCTAGGCCTAATGTTGAACGAGTAGCTCAGTGAATTCGCCACCTCTATTCATAGTATACAAATGTATCTATCTAACAATCTATCTACTCTAGGCCTAATGTTGAACGAGTAGCTGAGTGTATTCGCCACCTCTATTCATAGTATACACATGTATCTATCCTACTAAATCATTCTATCTACTCTAGGCCTAATTTTGAAAGAGTAGCTCAGTGTATACGCCACCTCTATTCATAGTATACAAATGTATCTATCCTACTAAATCTATCTATCTATTCTAGGCCTAATGTTGAAAGAGTAGCTCAGTGTATACGCCACCTCTATTCATAGTATACACATGTATCTATCCTACTAAATCATTCTATCTACTCCAGGCCTAATGTTGAACGAGTAGCTCAGTGTATTCGCCAGCACCATCCCCAGTACACAAATGAAACTGTCCATCAGGTGAGAAATAATAACAATCTAAATTGGTCGGTTTGTCAGTAATGCAATTGTGTTGTTATGTGGCTCACCACACAAAATCTTTTACTTTGTTTGTCTTTTACTTAAAAAACAGACCGACAAAGTATTTTGCAGTGTAGCTTGCCAACTTTTAAAGAAATTTCTGATTATACATCAAAATAAATAGTTTTAGGGGGTCATGATAAAAGATTGAAAAAAAGTATTAAAAAAGTTTACATAAAAACATTGTCTTTCATTATCCTAAAGTACCTACCGACCCTAATTGTATTTTAAATACAATTTTTTTTTCAAAAACAATACGCTGGCAATTTTCTTTCTATTTGTTAATTTTGTACTTTTGTATTTTTTTCCTGTTGCACAAAAAAAAATTTCTTTAGATTTTTGGAATTCTGTGAATTGCAAAGGGCTAAAAAGTTGTACTATACCTACTCTTTTTTACACTTTAACACCTTATGTCTTTTGTGTAACAGATCTATAGTAGAGATGTATCTACAGACAACTACCTCCCTTCCTTTTGCAAAGACCTTCTTCGTCTGCTTCTAAATTATTTTCTGCTTCTTGGCTGTGTTGATATAAACGACACCATTGGTTGATTTGCAATGACCCAATAGAAAGGTAGCACAAGGTGGTTGCGATGGGGAGATACAGTTATTTAACTCTTTCTCCCTCTAGTGTTTTACTCTAATTTTCGTGTCATTAGGTTGATTGCACCAAAAGTATTACTATACCATTGAATACTAGATTCCATTTTTAAAAGAGGATTGATGTGGGACAGTTGTCATGTAAAGTACATTTAATAACTCTTTTAAGAGGTAGTTTTGGGTAGATTACTATACTATTCACTTTTTTTTTAAATTGGAGGGGACATTGGAGTGTAAATCATACTGGTACCCAAAGTTTTATAAACATGTTCTCTCATTTAAACAAACAATCCAGTATTTCATCCTTATTCATACACAAGACTTAATAAACTATAGTCAATACAACAGGTTGCCAAATTTTGAAGAGCTCCGCAACTGTAAAATGACGTAATCTTTGTTGTTAATAAACATTTCTAATTATTTTTAAGAAGAAATTAAAAATGTTTATTTTTACACCTCTTTAAGTCACTGCCTAGTTGTCCCTATATGTTTACACAATACAGAAAATTTTACACAATTGCAAGATTTTGTCTTGACTTTAAGGTAAAAAGATGTGCAACACATTAAAGTAGAATTAGTCCCAAACCCTTATAAAATGTCTTTTTGCACTTTTCTCTAGAACTATTTTTTGCGCATTTTTAAAAATAATTTGGAGGATTTTCTGGACACCATTGCATTGTTGCAATTTTGTGTTAAGGATTGCGAAAACATTGAGGGCAAAAAATTGTCTAAAACAGAACAAGGCGTGAATACAAAAATAGAAATAAAGCATAATATAATCTAAAATTTATAATGTAATCTAAGAAGGATAGGCATTTTAAAAAACAGCAGGGAAAAAACAACAAGCTAAGCAGCTAAAAATATTTAATTGAAAGCATAATTGTGTGTTAATACTATTTAGACACTTAGTTATTGTGTAATTTTGTTAGTTTTATATAAGTACACAAAAAGAAGACATACATACGTAAATACACATCACGCGCCTGTGCACGCGCGCATACACAGACAGACACACATGCTCCTTGCAAATTCACATGTTCTGTGTTTATGTTTATGTTTATGTTTATGTTGATAATACTCTTGAGAGCCCAAACATAGGGCTATAATAAGAGGTTTACTGGGCAGCAGTCATCAGTTTTGGTTGGCTAAATATTCAGCAACTCTTTTCTTGAATGATGACAGTTTAGGCAGCATTTTTATATCATTTGGCAGTTCGTTCCATTTCTTTGCAGCTCTGGTACTGTAAAAGTTATTTCCAAGCTCAGTCCTCCTGTGTTCTATGTGTAAAGAGTTCACGTTGTTTATATTTCTGGTAGTGGGTCGGGAAGGGTCAACATATTTAAACCAGGTGGCCGGGTCTACTTTGTCCAAGCCATTTAAAATTTTGTAAGTTTGAACAAGATCAGCTTTAACTCTTCCGTCCTGTAGGCTGAGAAGCTTTAACTCCTTTAGTTTTCCTTCATATGAATTTGCAGATAGACCTGAAATCATAGATACAGCTTTTTGTTGGACTTTTTCAAGGCAGTTAATGTCTCCTATTTGCCATGGGTTCCAGGCTGGGGTGGCAAATTCCATATGAACACGAACATAACGTTTATAGAGATTTAAAAATGTTACTTTGTCTCTATAGTGAAATGCTTGGCAAATTTGTTTTAAAACACCATTAGCGATGCGTGCAGCTTCTTTACATTGTAAACCTGGCTTCAAATTTTTATCAAATAAAACTCCAACATCTTTTTCACTTTCAGCTTTTAACAGAGTTTGACCATTTATGGTGTAATCAAATTTTTTATTTGTTCTTCCAACATGCATTATTTTACACTTGTCCACATTAAATGGCATTCCCCAGGATACTGACCAGTCAAAAAGAGCGTCTAATTGAGACTGTAACAATTTTCTATCATCATCATTTTTGACAGGATGGCCAAGTTTGGTATCGTCGGCAAACTTTCTCAATATTGCAATCAGAATAGCATTTTCATCAATATCATCTATAAATAATAAAAACAGGAGCGGGCCAAGCACTGAGCCCTGTGGGACTCCTGATTTCACCTCAATCCAGTCAGATTCCTTGCCATTTATAACAACTCTTTGTTTTCTTCCAGTTAGCCAATTTTGTATCCAGGTAAATATTTCCCCTTGAATTCCAAAACTTTGGACTTTTTTCATGAGTTTGGTTCTTGAGACTTTATCGAATGCTTTGGCAAAGTCAAGGTAAACAACATCTACAGGTATGCTCTCATCCAGGCTTTTCATAATATGCTCCGTGAATTCTAGAAGGTTGGTGGTGCATGATTTGCCTTTCAGGAATCCATGTTGGCTGCTTTTCATCAGGTTGTATCTAATAATATGGTCATTAATAGCATCTTTAATTATGGACTCCAGTAATTTACAAACAATACTAGTTAAAGATATTGGTCTATAGTTACAAGATTTTCCTTTGCTGCCTTTTTTAAAAATGGGTGTTATATTCGCATCTTTCCAATCAGAAGGTACAGTGCCAGATCTTAAGGATTTGTTGAATAAAACTGCCAATGGACCAGTTATATAATCCTTAAATTTTTTCAATATTGGTGTGGGAATATTGTCAGGTCCGCAACTGTTGGTGTTCTTCAAATTGTCAATTTTTTCAGCAATCATCAATTTTGTAACAATAATAAGATTTAACGGAATTTCATAATCTTTTTCAGTGGTGGGAGGTGTATTTCCATTAGCATCATCAGAAACGAACACAGAAGCAAAATAGGAATTAAGGATGTCAGACATCTCCTTGGCATCTGTAACAACTTTTTTGTCACTTATGAGAGGACCAACACCAGTTTTTGTTTTAGTTTTTGATTTGAGGTAGGAATTGAATTGCTTTTTATTTGAACTGCTGGCTATTTTTCTTTCAAATTTGCGTTTTGCATTCCTAACTGCTTTCCTGCAATTTTTTTCAACCTTTTTGTAAATCTTCAGGTTTTCTTCTGTTCTGTCATGGCAATAAATAGCAAACCTTCTACTTTTTTGTCTGCTAAGGCTTATCACTTTTTTTGTAATCCAGGCAGGTCTTTTTAAATTGTCACTTCTTTTTTTCAGCGGGACATATTTTTTTATACCATCTAACATCACGGATTTAAAATATTCCCATCCATTTTCTGTATCTAAATTTTTGATGTTGTTTTCAAGCTTACTGTTCATTATATGTTCACAAAATTCTGCATACTTCAAATTGTTCCAATCAGGTATGTCATTAGATGACTCGTTGGTTTTTAGGTCACATAAAATATCTATGCTGATGATGGCATGGTCACTATTGGCTAAATTTCCAATGTTCTCTATATTAAGAACTCTATTTGGAACATTAGTAAACACGAGATCTAAAATATTACCTCTATTATGAGTAGGAAAATTTACAAGTTGTTCCAATGATTTTTCACAAGTTGTATCAACAAATCTTTGGTATTTATTGCATGAGTTCAGAGTTTGCCAGTTTATGTCAGTCATATTAAAATCACCAATAATGAGGTGATTTTCGTCTTCACTTATTGCACTAAAATGCTCACATAAATTGTCAAGGTTTTCTTGGTTGGAGTTTGGAGATCTATAAATTAAAGTCACAACAAAATCCGTTGTCTGGTCATCATTTAAAACTTTGAAACTACACAATTGATTAAAATTTGAGTCTATGTCACAGGATAAAATTTTGAGTCCATTTCTCACATAAATTAGTAGACCACCTCCAATTCCATTGAGTGTGTCATTACGGTCAACACGTAGTTTTTCATCAATAAAAAAGCCTGGAATATTTAACACATTATTTGAAGTTTCACTGTAACACCATGATTCAGTTATAAGTATTATATCAGGGTTTTTTTCACTTGAAATAACCTCTAAGTCTTTAACTTTGCTCACAATACTGCGTGCATTACAATACAAAACATTTAGCACCGTTTTTTGACTCTGGGCCTTTCCTCCCGTGTTTCCAGGAGGTCGTCGTCCTCCTCCATCTCCTCCCTGGTCCTTCTCGTGCTGTTGGTCCTGGTTCGGTAGTCCAGACGTGTTGTAGCCTCCCTTATCCTTTCTTTTCTCATTTGCCGTTGACCTTTTATTCCCACCAGCTTCCAAACAAAGTTTTTTGCTTCTTCTGTTGAAAGAGAATCATTTTTTGCTTCTACTTCTTCACGGAGCTTTTTGTCATTTGCCAACTGTATTTTAGTGAGATCTGGGGAAATAGATATTTGCCTATTTGTTCTGCTTTTACCTAATTTCCATGCTGAAGAGAGCACTTTATCACGTGTATTTGTTTCTCTAAATCCAATAGTGATTGGTCTAGTTTTGTTATTTTTGAACTCACCAACTCTAGCAAGAAACTTGACATCATTTTTCATATCTATTTTGACAGAGATATCAGTGAAGATTTCAGAGACAAGGGATGAATCTTTACTTTTTTTTAACACTTGGCTGCTCATTCTCGTCTTGTTCAGGTACACCATATATGATAATGTTGAACTTTTTGTGCTCTCTAAGATCAAGTTCAGAATAAACTGTCTCGTTGCTTCCACCACCACTATTCTTCAGTTCACCAACATCGTCTGTAAGTAACTTGATATCTTTCTTGGCCTGCGCTATATCAGCAGTTTGGGATTTGTCTGAGGTTTCAAGACTATCAACTCTTAATTTCAAAGAGTCTATTTCCACTTTATTAGAAGTAACCATCTGCTGTAATTTAGAAAGGCCCCTGGAACATCCATCACAAGACCAGAAATGTGAACCCTTTTTCTGAAAAATCTTGTCTATCAGTTTGTATTCATCATCATCTAGACCACAATCTTTATGTAACCAACGATCACATATGGAACAGGATACAGAATATTGCTTGCCAGTGACTTTTTCTTTGCATTCAATACAAAGAGCATCCTCCTTTTTCTTAGACATATTGATGAAAATCTCGTAAGTTGTAGATGAGAAAAGGTCCAAAATCAGACACAGCTAGTTTTGTCTGATTCACTCCACAATAACTCCCAACATAAACATACAATATATTCCACTCTCTCCCCTACCCTACCGAGATGTGATAGGTACGGGGCACCCTCGCGGATGTGTAAGAGAGAATATATAAATAAAATCACAATTTAAATTACAAAATATTACAGAGTTTGGGTGTCCGTTCCTCTTTTTTTTGGTTAGGTAATATTTTATTTGTTTACTTTTTGGTACTATTTTTTGGCATCTTTTTTTTGTGTGCCTTTTTATATTTGTTTATTTAACGGTTTTTTTTTCAACTTTTTTTTTCCAACTATTTTTTAAAAACTTTTTTTTCAACTTTTTTTTCAACTTTTTTTTTTTCAATTTTTTTTCAACTTTTTTTTCTGTTTTTTTTTTCAACTTTTTTTTCTGTTTTTTTTTTTAAGTACCTATTTATTAATTGGACCGGACAATCTTTTTATTGCTACAAATGCAATGCTCTGTAATATTAGGGTTAAGGTTGTTAGTCAGGAATACATATATCCTGTGGTTATGTTATATGTGTTAGTCGTGTTAGGTTAAGTATACAGTTTTAAATTAATTATAATTTTAGATATATCTCTTTCACAAATATAATCTTAATTATAATTATCCTGGTTATACATATACAGGAGGGTTATATATTCCGCCTCAACTGTTTCTCCATATCTCAAAGCACAACATTTTTTCCGGCAGCCGCCGGGGAAGACATTTTTATATGAAAAATCTCTTGTAGAAGTGAATCAAGCAATATTAGCCCGGTCGTAATGTATGTACTATAGTGCAATTTCAGGAAATTAGGGATAAGCCATGGAAACCGGGTAGACTAAAATTTTGCCATTGAAAAAGTTAACAGGGTTAGTAGGTTTCAAACCATGAAGAAAAGATATGTCTTGCATAAAGTAATTGTTCACAGAAAAATAAATAATCTCTTTTTGTCTCATAATGTTTTTTTATCTGAGACTTCTATTGAATTACATATTACCTTAATTAATAATCCTTTTTACAAAAGTAGTTTGATTTGTAAACATTCTTGTATGTCTTGTATGTAAGATGTTCATGATTGTTATTGTTTTTTCTACTTTCTAAAATTTTACGAATTATGCCTTCTTTTCCAACCTTCAAGTAAAAGCAAATAGAGACTTAAAAATTAGAAAAAAATGCATGAAATACAATGATTGCCTCTCCCAAAATCCCTGAGATAAAAATAAGACAACATGCATTTGTAAAACAATCAAACAACAAGAGCCGGGCATTACATGCTAGCTACCCAGGTCAAATTAGATTAGAGTTCTCCTTGTAGACTAATCATTAATAGGTTTACATGCCTGCTACCCAGGTCAAATTAGATTAGAGTTCTCCTTGTAGACTTATCATTAATAGGTTTACATGCCTGCTACCCAGGTCAAATTAGATTAGAGTTACCATTGTAGACTTCTCATCAATAGGTTTACATGCTACCTACTCAGGTCAAATTAGATTAGAGTTATTATTGTAGACTCATCATTAATAGGTTTACATGCCTGCTACCCATGTCAAATTAAATTTGAGTTCTCCTTGTAGACTTCTCATTAATAGGTTTACATGCCTGCTACCCAGGTCAAATTAAATTAGAGTTCTCCTTGTAGACTCATCATTAATAGGTTTACATGCTACCTACTTAGGTCAAATTAGATTAGAATTATCATTGTAGACTTATCATTGATCGATTTAAATCCTAGCTACCCATGTCAAATTAATTTAGAGTTATTATTGTAGACTCATCATTAATAGGTTTACATGCTACCTACCCAGGTCAAATTAGATTAGAGTTCTCCTTGTAGACTAATCATTAATAGGTTTACACGCCTGCTACCCAGGTCAAATTAGATTAGAGTTCTCCTTGTAGTCGTAGACTTATCATTAATAGGTTTACATGCCTGCTACCCAGGTCAAATTAAATTAGAGTTCTCCTTGTAGACTCATCATTAATAGGTTTACATGCTACCTACTCAGGTCAAATTAGATTAGAGTTATCATTGTAGACTTATCATTGATCGATTTAAATCCTAGCTACCCATGTCAAATTAACTTCAATAGACTATTCATTAGAACGTTTTTTTGTCATACAAGAATTAAAGTCAAATGACTTTCGATTTAAAATTTCTAGACTTCCAAGAAATAGAATTAATTTTATTGGCTTATCAATATTTAATTTTAAGGATACCATAATGTAAAATATTGATCAAAGGTATAAAATTACAATACAGTTAGTGAGAATAGACTGTCCAAAATAGGCTTTATTTTGGTCAGGTAATATAATTGAACAGGATGATTAGCCTAAAATAACTCAATTGTAAACTGCTAATTACACACATATATTATCTTAACTTAAAATATTTGTAGCAAAGTACACTGTTTGGACTTTTCTTCTTTTCAATCAGTTTTTTTTAGTTTTTATTTAACTTTTAAACTACTTGATAAGACCATAAAATTGTTGACTTATAGGATTGCAATTTTTAGGGATGCTTAGTCGTTATTTTCAGTTTTAGACTTTATTATTAGTAGTAAAAAATATCATCTTTACTAAAATCATAAAACTAGGTACTGAAATGAAGATTAAATATTAGAAAAAGAATTGAAATTATTTTTTGAAATGTTTAATAACAATTCTTGATTTGATAAAAATGAATGTTATATAACAGGTATGATTACTTCAAAAGCACCGTATCAAAAACAGGTTAAATTTAAGAAGAAAGCATCAATTACAATAATTAAATAAATAATTATATAGACTTTTAACCCTTTAAATAAACACAAAATCAATTTTAAAGAAAGATTGATACGGCAAAGGAAAACACACCTAACTTCTTGTTTGTTTTTGATAGCTTAAATCTCAAGAAAAATGCTTGTCTAGATCAAGCTAACAGACCACAGTGCGTAATACTTATAGAGTAACTTGGCTTCCAAAAATGAATGTTATAAAAATGAAAAAAGTTTCCATTCATCGTCAATTAAATATTGTAAAGTTGAGAGTAAAACTTATCGAGTTAAAAACTTAAAATCTTCAAATTTAGAGGTTTCGTGAATTTTAAAAATGGGAAAAACTTTGATTTTATAAAATTTGAGTTTTGAATCAAATAATTTTATACCTAGTTAAAAACAAGCCCAGTTATGTCAATGAATATTACAACAAGCTAGCTATATTTTAGAATAGATTCATTTAAGTTTAACAACGATACTAGCGACTGTTCCCTAAATAGTTATAAACCTTCCCTGGAACATATATGAAGCTTTACTGTATATTAGAAATGTAATAGTCATAGCGGTTAGCGAGACACTTCACTACACAGACAGACAAACATCCTTTTACTCCTATACCTATACAGATTAATAGCAAAGTTTTTTAATTAACTACCTTACCATAATTGCTCTATATGGGCCTGTAAGGGTTTTTCTTTTATAGGACGAAAAACAGTTGGATTATCTTATTCTAGGAATAGAGTAGCTGCGCTACTGATAATGGTAAAATTAATTTTACGTCAAACAAATTGTAGAGTAGCTCTTCTCAACTGTTTATCTATCTATCAATATTACTTTTCATAGCTTGTTGAAAACTTTATTTATATGAAACATAATTTTTGCAAACAAAGTCACATATGTAATACATTCAATTCATTGAAGATTTATGGGCATACACACACACACACACACACATGTACACAAAACATCTATTAACTTATTTCTAATAGCACAGATACTCTTTAACTATGGCATGCATTAAAGAAATTTGCTATGAACACACATAGACAAACATGTTTGTATTAAAGATACCTAAGAAATATGGCATAAATTATTATGAACTAATATATTTTGTTTATTCAAAATCCTTTGCTATTTTACAGATTTATTGTATACAACTATTTTAAAAAATTTATGTACTGCTTCTTTTGGACACAATTGCCCTTGTTAACAATTGTATAAATCTTAAAATAAGATATGATTGCATTTTTAATTTATGAAAGTAACAGGCTGACTGTCTGTATATGTGTGTTTCTGCAGCTAGAATTCTTGTTTTACTACTCGACCGATATGGTTTCCCTTTTAGAGTTTCAAATAGAAAGAAGGTGTAAAACTAATTTAGGGGATTATACCTTACATCTTGGAGAAATCGCTTTAAGACAAAGAAAAGAAAAATAGTAAAATACCATTACCCAGGTAGTCAATCACATTTTTTAATATTTATTTTTTTCAGCATTTGGAGGCAGCGGTGCGAGACGGGAACATAGTGAGACATGAGAGCAAGGGGCAAATATCATACAAAGATCCTAACTCCAGAAGTAAAAGTGGCCACAGTAAAACATTAAGGTAACTATAGGATAGTAACATATAATAACAAGAAATGAATATATTACAAAGATCCTAACTCCAGAAGTAAAAGTGGTCACAGTAAAACATTAAGGTAACTATAGAATAGTAACACATAATAAGAAATGAATATCTTACAAAGATCCTGACTCCAGAAGTAAAAGTGGTCACAGTAAAACATTAAGGTAACTATACAATAGTAACACATAATAACAAAAAAAAAATATATTACAAAGATCCTAACTCCAGAATTTAAAGTGGTTACAGTAAAAGTCCTTCCTTTAAATTTTTTTGACAACAACTTAATGTATGATATAATTATCCTGTTCGTCTGATTTTTGGAATAATGATTTCTAGGACAACTAAGTACACTATTACAAGCAAGGCATACTTATGATCAAATCCTAAAAATGAAAGTATGTTCTTTTACTGTATTTTGCAAAAAAAATTATGTACATATATCTTTATCTAGACTTACAAATAAATGTCCTGCTTATCAAGTTCACTTTACAATAGTTATTGTTCGTTTGTCCTTCCTTCTGATTTTAAGCTTCGCTTTTATGGATGTTGTCATCCCTGTTTTAATACTTTTTCCTGACATCCAACGTGAACTATTTTTATTTTTGTAGGTTAAGTGGCGATAGCGACCTGTGCAAGGTGTTTGTGAAATCCTTGCGCGAGGTGCACAGATCTCCAGATGGAACTACAATCAGAGAAATTGAGAACTTTGTTCTATCAAACTATCAGATTTCCTATCAACAGGCAAGTCTCATTGTAGTAAAGTAACAGGATCTATGTTTGTGTGTGACAAAGGACCTCGCTTACTGTTGAACCGATATGGTTTTCCTTCACAATGTAGCTTCTCATTAGGTCCTGGGAAGGGTTTAGAACTATTTTGAGAGAGGGTACTACCGGCCTTTCAAGAGAAATCACCCATAAAAAAAATTATCCTTTCAAAAAAAAATTTTAAGTTTCTTTTTAAAACTACAATTGAAAGTGGTGGAGGGTCGACTTAACATCCCCTCAAAGGCCCCTAGGGGCGAAGCCGCAAGTACTATATAAAGTAGTAATATGTTTGTGTGTATTATAGGACATCATTGATCCAACTTTGTATTAATTCTGGTCAGGTTTTAAGCTTTTTTTTCAAGGAAGTGATAAGATAAAACTAGTCAATGTTGCTAAAATATTTTTTTAGGTTAATAAAAAAATATGTCTATAAGATTGTCATGAAATGGTTGATAAAAAATGTAAAAGAAAATAAGACATTAAAATAATTTTTTCTCCAAAACATTGTTTTTGCGGTATTTTTATTTTGTTCCATAACTTATTTTTGCATTTTTCATATGGGGTAAAAATGCAAAATTCATTTATAACCGCGCTACCGTGACATTGCTTTTACTCTGTCATTCATTTTTAAAATGCTTTGTTAAATAAAATTAAAAACCTAATACATTTGCCAGTATGGCTTTGAAACTGCTGGATTAGAACCTGTTCTCAGCCATTCTGAAAAAATCATGTACAGTATCGTATTACAGATATAATTTGCTACGAATATTAAAAAATAATTCATAAAATTAATTCCAGTTTTGTTAGCCAGGGCCTTCCGCCCATTTATACTAACAAAGCTAGTTTTAATCTTTTATTTTTTTTCAATTTAATATCCGCGGAAAGCTGTCTATAATACGATGCGTTGAATGATATTAATAAAACATAGAATATAGATTAAATCAATATTTTATATATTGAATTCAAATTTTAAAATTTTGTCGTGCATTTTTCTGACATGTTCTTTGTTTAAACTTTTATATCAAAAATTTTACTAGATCATTTTTTTATAGAGATTGTTCAATTGCAACAAAAAAATATACTTTCCCATAACTGAAAAAATACAAATGAATGTCTGGTTTAGCTGGGAATAGTTTTTTAGCTTTCCGTGGATATTAAAATGAAATATCATATATTTGTTAGCCCCTAGAGGCCGCAGGCTCGGGCTCACAAAACTGGTAATTCGTGGAAAATTGTCTGTAATAAAATGCTATACATAATTTTTCAGTATGGCTGAGAAACAGCGGATATTAATCGGTTTCGCAGCTGTACTGGAAAAGATTAAATTGTGATTAAAATTTTATTTTGTCTTTTTAGGATTGTAGTTTACGAGAGCTTCTAAAACAAGGAGGAAGGAAAGCATTAGCGCGTGGCTTAGCTACCTGTAACCCTATCAATAATACCTTCAAACCTTTAGGTGAGTTCGTGTGATAAAAAATATTGAAAAAACAAGGATGACAACATCCATAAGTAGCGAAGCACAAACAATTAAATAAGAATTTAGATATTAGTTGTCAAAAGCATGTATATTAGAAAAAAATCACGAAACCTTTTCAACATTTGTTTTTAATTTCTTAATATTTATATCTCAGTACTATGATAAACTGACTGATGGTTAAAGTAAATTACATAGTGGATGCTCAAAACAACGGGAAATTTAATTTTGATATGTTTAACTACAAAAATTTAAAAAAAAACGGACCATAAACACCAAAGGTATGGAATAAAATGTGCAAAATTCAAAAATAGCCTAAAACCTGCTTAAAGACAGTCTGACCGTCATAGTTGTTTTCTTAAATCGACAGAAAATTCAATTTTGATATCTTCAACTGAAAAAATTTTGGAAATCGGACCATAAACACCAAAGATATGGAGAAAAATGTGAAAAATACAACAATAGCCTAAAAACCTGCTAAAAAGCGGTCCGACCGCCATTGACGTTTTATAGTTAATTGTGCTCCATAATAATAGGATTGTTGTCAAAAAATTTCAGCCTTTTATCTTTTATAGGAGCCGAGAAATTTACGTTTCCCCCAAACTAAGATGGACGGACAGACGGACATTTCAAATCATAGAGTAGCTTCTCTACTAAAAAGGCTTTAACCAAAAGCAAAGATAGGATTACTGATAGGTAAACAAACAGACAGAATAAAAAATTGAAAAGCTTCGGTTTTCATAAATGCAGATTGACTATTAATATAATATGTACACTGAGACAAACAGATACTTCTGTAATATAGATTTTGCTACTTATATTTAGATTTATAAAACCATTCTCGCGAATATAAAATTTAACTTAAATTGAAATTAAATTAATTCCTTATTGAATTTTATTTGAAGATTTAGTTTTATAAAGTCATAAACAGGGAATAATGCATATTAAGAAGATTTTTACTCCATTTTTTTCAGTTAAAATTAGCAGTTTTTGTAATGTGCTGTGTTTAAAAAAAAACAAAGCTTTTCTACAGTTCGGATTGGTCCGTCCGTCACATCCTTGTCTGTAATTTATAAAGCTTAGCCACTCTATTATGTTTACCAGAAAGTACTTTTATACATTTTGATGGCTATATATAAGTTATTTGTTTGTTTCTCTTTTTTCAATTATTAAAATTCTTTTATGAATGTTGTCATCCTTGTTTATACAGTTTGTTTGTAAATATTGTCTTATTCCCAATAATCTTATATTTTTTTGAGCAAATTGGTTTTCTTCAGATGTATTATCCCCCATCTGTAGGTAAAGTTGGTGGATAGTTATATAAACTTTTTTATGTATTTTGTGTATTTTTAAAAAACTCATGAAGATTTTACTAAAAAAAATTTTTATACTAAAACATCTGACTGTTCGTTTGTCTGTGGTCACCCACAGTCCCTCAGGGGCTTAGACTTGAAAGATATTTTGTTGAGGGGGGGAGGATGGGATATCCATAAAATATTCCTGAAACAAGTTTTCAGGACATTTTTCTTAAGATGTTAGGTGGCTTAGATAGTTAAATATTTGTTTACTTCCCACCTAATGTGTGAAGTTTCCAAAGTGGTAATTGTTAATGTAGGGTATATCCCCCGTTCAAAAAATCTAAAGTAGATATATGTAAATTCTATGCTTTTTAATCTCTCATATGTGTAAGTAAATATATATAAAATGATTCATATTTTGTTGCGTCAAAACTTAACATTCATACTTTGCAATATCATTATTCTCATGTTTAGACTTTTATATACTAATTGGAATACATTAGAGGTTCTTCCAATAATATAAGTGTAAATGATAATCTTTTTTGGTATTATTTTTATGCATCTACAAATAATCAACATTTTTTTCAGTTAAAAAGAAGCATGCCTCCAAAGAGCACCGCCATGGCCACACGAACAGCCATGGCTTGGGACACACTAACAACACACACAGCCTTAATAACAAACTTTTGCCAGGTAAAATATTTTTGATCAGACAGATTTTTGATTGGCAGAAAAGATGGAGATTTAAAATGGATACTTCAGATAAAGTTTCCAAGTAGATAAATAGATTCATTATTTATAATGTAATAATCTTAAATAAAAAAAAACACTTTTCAAACTTAAAATGTCAAACATTCTTTGACTGCACGACCTTTTTCTGGAAATATTAACTTTGCAGGTGGTGACAATGCATTTTACCTGTTAGAGGCCAAGGCATACTCATAATTTTATAGCGGGAAAGTTTAATAACTAAATTTCTTTTTAGATTACATGAAGCCACTGCATGGGTCAGGCCTGCATCAGCTTACTGTAGCCACTGACCCGGCCTCACTGGCTTCTAGTAAAAAGAAGAAACGGCCCAAATCTGTCTCAAGCTCAACAGAAGTTTCACCAAAGGTAGGATTTAATTAAATTTTGTATTGCTACAAGAAGTGCAGCCTTTTAAATTAAAATTTTATAAATTATCTGGCTTACTTAAGAAGAAAGTGAAAAATAATATCTTTCTTGGCATTTTGGCTGTATAATAATTAAATTAAATTAGGAAATCATATATGCTCCTTCTTGCAAAGGCAAAGCTAAGTATTTAATTTTATTAAATATCTTTAAACACCAAAATTAGACCTTTTTCTGTCTTAAATTCAAAACAGTTAAACTCAAATGCCAATAATTGCAAATTTTTGTGCCTAGGTTCTTTCTTATTCTTGAAATTTTATCATTAATAAAAAAGCTGCACTTTAAGATGTTTTTATATTTGTATTTCTTTTTCTAATTATAAGTATTGTACATGTAGAGTAGTTTACCTAATCTATATATTTTATAAGAGTACTTGATATGTATTGTATATACAAAATGTATTCAAGTAATTTGTCAACAAAATGATAATATAATATGTAAGTGAAATATTTTTTATTATAAGTGTATATTTTGTAAAAAGGCAAAATATTGGTTATTGATTTCTTTATATTTGTATAATAAAATGTACGTTACGAAGTATTTAGTGTAGTTCTGTAGACTGAAAAAAATGGATCTGGTAAAATTAACAGGAAAATGTTGCTGGAATTGATTATTTCAAAAAAGACTATTAAGGCTAACACAATGGCTTGCATATCTTTGATACCGACAAAAAAGGACTACAATAATCTGAAATAACCAATATTCAATGATGTACATTTGTCTAGAAGAACACATAAATGCATATGCACGAGTCGGAGTCATGTTAAAGTTCTCAGTCTTTTTAGAAATTCGTTCCAGCAACATTTAATGTTAACTGTACAAGATCCAAATAAAGGTTGTGTCAAGTATATTGGAAGACAAGTGTCTTTGAAGGTACTGAATTAATTCAGATCTCTATTTTTGGTCATCTTTACATAGGTTCTAGGATTGTTTTAATCTTTTTTATGAGTGCTAGATGCTAGGGGTAAAGCCACTTTAAGTAGTACTTATTTAGTAATTGCACTACCATTTATTCTTTAATAAAAAATCCAAATCAAGAAGTTGAGTTTTTAATTTATTAGAATATTGATTTTGTTTCTTGGTCGTTGAGTTTTTTGAAATTTAAAACCATAGCAAATATTCCATTATTTGATCATCACAATGTTTAAAAGTCAATTTGATTGATTAGCTTTTACAAAAAGATTTAAATTTATTTTTATATTTTAATTCCTAAAACTTTTTCCTATGGGAATTTAATTAATCTCCTCTTTAAATGTAAAGTAATATATAATACTCACAAAAGAGCGCAATAATGTCATATGAATTTATACGGAATTAGCTATTTTATTTTTAGCTAAAATAAACCAACACCCTACTTGAGTTGCTTACAACCTACCCCTATTAGCACCTATTACCCCTTGTAATTTAACTAACTTACCCCCTTTTTCAACCCACTATCATAAGTGACTAAATTGGTTGTAGCAGAAGTATATCTGACATGAAAAATATATTTTCTAACCGGTTTATGATAATAACAATAATAAAAGGAAAATCTCATTATTCGCTCTTTTTTAGGTGCAACTACAAATCCTAGCGATTTTAAAAGACTAAAAAAAATGATAAAAAGATTTTATCCCCCATTATAATAAAATTAGCATTATATTCGAAATGTAAACCTAGATATTTAATTATATCCAATATGATGCATTTCAGTATGGCTGAGAACTGATTCTAATTAAGTTAAAAGATATCAAAATAACAGCTTTAAAAACTGTTTTTTAATAAGTCAAAAAGCATCATTTTTAACTTAAAAACGGCGTAAAAAACGTTATTCTATAGCTTTAAATTACTAACAATATTTGTTTAAAAGTATTTTTATATTGGACGGTTTGTAACGTAAAAACGACGTAAAAAACCATTAAAATACTTGATATTCTATAGCCATTAAATTGCTAACAATATTTGTAAAAAAGTATCATGAAATTGGATTGCTTTTAACGTAAAAATGGCGTAAATAAAAAAGGTTTAAAAAACCGTTTTTCTATAGCCATTAAATTACTAATAATATTTGTTAAAAGATATTGTTAAATTGGACGGTTTTCAACGTAAAAATGGCATAAAAACGATTAAAATAACCATTATTCTAAAGCCATTAAATTACTAATTTTTATGAAATTAATTACTAAATATTTGTTGAGAAGTATCATTAAATTGAACGATTTTAAACGTAAACACAACGTAAATTACGATTTAAAAACCGCTATTCTATAGCCATTAAATCACTAACAATATTTGTGCAAAATTGTCTGTAATATGATGCATTTCAGAATTGCTGAGGACCGACTCTAATCTAGCGGATATAGCCATATATAGTTTATAAAACTTTGGGTACCAAATGTAATCTACAGTCCAATGTTTACAAATGGTTATAAAACTTTGGGTACCAAATGTAATTTACAGTCCAATGTTTACAAATGGTTATAAAACTTTGGGTACCAAATGTAATTTACAGTTCAATGTTTACTAATGGTTATAAAAGTTTGGGTACCAATTAGTCTCGTTAATATCATTTGCCTTATTCATTTTAGGTTTATTAATTGAGAGAAAATTGTCTGTAATATGTTGCATTTCAGTATGGCTGAAAACCAATTATAATCTAGTGGATATTTATCGGTTGCCAAGCCATACTGGAAAAACTTAAAGATCCCTCATATCCTTATACTAAAGTAACAGGATGTTTGTCTGTCTGTGTGTACCGAAGGATCTCGCTAACCGCTAAACCGATCGGGTTCTCCTTAACAGGGTAGATTCTCATATGTCCTGGGAAGGTTTTAACTATTTTGGGGGAGGGTACTACCACCCTCCCAAAAGAAATGACAAAAAAATTGAAAATTTTCTTAAAATCTGGGAAACTTCAGCGTCAAATAAGGTGGTATCGTACATAAAAAATTAACTTTAACAAAAAAAAACATTTAAAGTGCACCTAGAGGCCTCTAGGGGCGTAGCCGCTAGTAATGGATATATTGACAAGGTAGAACTTGTTGTATAGTGCATTAAACTTTTCGTGCAAAAAAAACAACTTGTGTGGATTCCTTAGCCAAATGAGAATCGCCATTCTTTTATGCTTTGTGCTCGATTTTTATGTTTAAAACCCTTTAATTATGCAATATTTGTCCGTAGGTACTATGTATAAAAAAGTCTTTATTTATACTATTAAATAACAAATGTTGGTTGTTGTTAACTCATTAACTTTTTAACCTAGACAGCTTTCCACGGTTATTTAGAATGAAAATAAAACCAGTTTTATGGGCCCTGAGGTGCCTAAGTCCCGTGCTAAAAAAATTTAGCATTAATTTTATGATTTTTATTTTATTAATTGTGGAAATTTGATTGTTATACCAAGCTAAACTTTTTTTTTCAGTATTGCATAGAGCCGGTTCTAATCCAACGGATATAAATCGGTTTGGAAGCCATACTGGAATAGGTATTTATCGCATTGTATTATAGCCAGCTTTCCGCGGTTATTTAGAATGAAAAAATATACAAATAAAATCAGTTTTGTGGGACCTGAGGTGCCTAATGCCCATGCTTAAAATTTAACATTAATTTTATGATTTTTATTTTAATAATTGTGGAAATTTGACTGTAATACCAAGCTAAACATTATTTTTCAGTATTGCATAGAGCCGGTTCTAATCAAGCGGATATAAATCGGTTTGGAAGCCATACTGGAATAGATTTTTATTGTATTGTATTATAGACAGCTTTCCGCAGTTATTTAGAATAAAAAAATATACAAATAAAACCAGTTTTGTGGGCCCTGAGGTGCCTAAGACCCATGCTAAAAGATTAAACATTATTTTATGATTTCTATTTTAATTTGATTTCTATTAAATTTGGAAATTTGACTGTAAAATGAAGCTAAACATGATTTTTCAGTATTGCTTAGAGCCAGTTCTAATCCATCGGATATAAATCGGTTTGAAGCCATACTGGAATATATATTTATCGCATTGTATTATAGACAGCTTTCCACAGTTATTTATAATGAAAAAATATACAAATAAAACCAGTTTTGTGGACCCTGATGTGCCTAAGGCCCGTGGTAAAAAAATAACATTAATTTTATGATTTTTATTTTAATAATCGTGGAAATTTGACTGTAATACGAAGCTAAACATGATTTTTCAGTATTGCTTAGAGCCAGTTCTAATCCACGGATATAAATTGGTTTGAAGCCATACTGGAATAGTTATTTAGTTAGGATTTATGCTAGTTTTCATTTACTAGGTTTAAATTTCGGATCAATTATTTTTTTCCTTTCACAAAATTAACGTTAACTTTTCGTGCAAAAAAACCCACTTAAAGTAAAGATAGGAGTCTGAAATTTTTTGTGTAGATTCTTTAGCCAAATGAGAATCGCAGTTTTTTTATGCTTCATGATCGATTTTTACGTTTAAATCCCTTTAATTATGCAATCTTTGTCCGTAGGTACTACGTTTAAAAAAGTCTTTTTTTTTACTATTAAATAAAAAATGTTGAATGTCTTTGAGTGTCGTTAACTCGTTAGCCTTTCAATGTAGATCGATGAAATTTTAAACATAGCTAGTGAAAGTAGTTGGTAGTCTCAGTATAAAATTTCATTAATATCACATGAATACAAAAAAACTTATTACAATCGTAAAAAACGACACTAAAAACCATAAACCAAATGAAAATAAAAAAACATTTTTAATATAAATTATTTCAGACTGTTCACGTTATCGTCAGCTAAGGGGTTAATACGAGCCCACTTATTGAAACCATTTTTAAGATTTTTCATGAAAGCGAAAGTGTTCCCCATTTTCAGGCCATAAAGGGGGAGAGGGAAATGGCCACAAACCGGTTAGAAGATATATTTTTCATGTCAGATATACTTCTGCTACAACCGACTAAATTCTAGTCCGTCCAGGGAAAAGGGGACATTGAACTTTGATTAAACTGTTACCCAAAGTTTTATAATTATTTTCTTTCCTTAGATTTTGGTTAATTATGAAAGCATCTATAGGTATTCAATTTAACGTCCATTATCTTATCCCTAAAAGTCCCTGCAGTTCACTCACTTACAACCCCCTATTTATTTAAAAACTACCCCTCCTGCTTCCCCTACTCCTTACAAACTTATAAAGCACCCCTCTCCCCCGGCGCAAGTGTATAAAAACTACCCCCATGCCACCCCCGCTAGCTCTCAAATCCCATCATAACTGTGGGGTTAGGGGGTGCAACCTTCCCCCTTGAAGTAGCGAGAGCCCCCATAGGTACCTTTAAAGTAAGTTACCAGACAACTTTTTTGCCGGCCAAATAAGTAAAATTTATTTTTCAGATATTCATAATCAAAAAAAGAATAAATTAGAACGTTTGGAAAAATTGCTCAAATTTTAAGGGATTTTTGATAAATGCACAAATTTTTAAAAGTATACAAAAATCCGCGAAATGGCGACAGCAGTTTGTTTACATTTGCCAACACTGTCACCACAAACTAAACTAGCTTTATTTTCAATTTTTGTTAGTTTTATAATTTGTTGATATTATTGTGAGAATTTAAGTAATTTTAAGTCATATAAATGGTAATTTAGCCTGAAAAGTGATAAAATACAAATAATTTGTTCTCGTTTTAGTCATTTTGTGTGTTAAATTAGTGTTTTAAAGATAGGATTTTATATTTTTAAATAATAATCGCTAATAATATGTTTATTTTGATAAAGAATTACTTCAAATGTATCGTAATTAACTTGTAGTTATGTTTTTGGTCATTTTTAATAAAGTATATAATAGTTTTTAAGTTTTAATAACTACTAGACTGACTAAGTTCTCCTTTTTAATAGGGAACCTCCACATAGATGCTTTTTGGCTATTTTATGTGAAGAATAAAACCTTGGGGTTGTTTATGGCTACTTATATTCCCTTTAAATACAAGTCCCATAAATGTTAGATTCCTCACCCCCACCACGAATTTTTTTATTTTTACCTACAAGAAGAGGTTTAATTTTGCATTATATTTATCTTAGTGGGGGTATTTTTGTTTATTTTGTAATAGTTTTAAATGAAGTTTAAATTTAGATTATCAATTACAATTTAAAGGTTTTCCTTTATCCCTAATCTCTTGGGGGAATTCCATCTATGCAATTATATGAAGCTTCCCTCAAAGTACAAATAATTCTGACCAGCAGTTTCCGAGATCTTTAGTTTAAATTAGACATAAAAACCTCACAAAGGGGATTTTAAAATTGATAGTTCTTCAGTAGTGTCAAATTTTCTTAAGTCAGGCAAATGAAAAATAATGATATTCAGCTAAATTATTTATCTATCTATCTATTTTATTTCTGCTGTGTATTTCAGCTTATAGTCAGCTGTAGTATAGCTAACATAAAGAGGGTTGTATATTCATACAAAACAATTTAACATTTTATTTCAGCACCTTGGATGTTTCCATTTGTATTTTCAAAATAAGTGGCTTAAAAATTAATATAATTTTAGTTTATATAGCGCAGCTATTATTTAAGTTATCATTTCCTTCCGTCAGCCTGTTGTCTGTATGTTAATAAATATTGAATATAGTTCTTAACTCAATGAACTTTCTTTTAAAAAATGTCATATAAAATAAAAATTTCCAGTTTTTAATGTTCATCGTTGATTATGCTTTTGCTTATATAACACTGAATTTTTCTTTTTCAAATAAATATTGTTTTAACATGATAGGCTATACTTATCATGGATATAATTTTCCCTTTTAATAATAAAAAAAGTCTTCTTTGTTTATTTAATGCTTAAATACCTCCCCTCTGTAATCCTTGTAAGTTTGAATATATCCTAATTGTTAATTTACCATAACTAATTTCTATATTTCGCGGTTTTCTTCAATAACTTTAAATAGAAGGTTGATGGGGGGAAGGGGGTTGTTAAGAAAAGAAGGAGGTGTCTCCTACACCTGCCTTTTAAATGGAGGGCGCCTTGAAAATTTAATAGGGGGTGGTGAGGGGTAGTTCATTCTGCTAGTACTAGATAAGGGCTGAAAATTTGACAATATTTAAACACAATTTCATTTTAGTATAAATATAAAAAAATTGATATTGATTTTTAAATTGTGCGTATTTATGTCAAAAGTTCATTTTTGTTGTGAACAAAATCAATATTATTGCCGGGTTTTTATGGATGAATAGTAGCCAAACAAAAGGCCTAAGGGGCCGGGAAATAAAAATGGGAGGTTGTCAGGGAAATTTGGGAGCTTTTTATAGCATAGCTACTCTGTAAATAGCTCGCAAATATGCAAAATTAAACCCATCATAATCTCTAATTGTTAGTTAATGAATAAGGCTTTTTAATGACCCATTAGATTTCCCTTTTATTATATTTTAGGCATACAGAAATTTGTGCCACTTATGAATGTTGTCATCCTTGCTTCCCATGTATATTGTGTGTCTTTTTGGTAAACACCTGTCCATATAATTCTAGCAGTGAGCCAGCTAGGGATATAAGCTGATTGTTTTGGCAGTTAGATTAAAAATATAGTGGTTTATTTAGGGAGTACACAGTAAAGTAACATAATAAAAAAACATTGCATTTTTAGAAAAGTTTGAGGCAATTGCCTTTAATCAGATGATATCCATCTTTTTATGCTTTAAATTATTATTACCTATTTAAGACTAAATAGATGTTAAACTATTTAAATATTAAGGAAATGCTTTAAAAGATTTGGAAACGTCCCCTAAAATGTTATCAATGTTTGTTTGAAAAATTTAGGGAAGCGTTCCTAGAACTTCCTGTCATTCATGCAATCTCTTAAAAAGCTCAGTTTTTAATGTATTTTCTTCCTTATTTTTTTTAACAGTTTAAAAACTTTTTAAACAGAAGTTTCTTGTTATAAAGTATTTTTATTATAATAAGTTTTTCAAATATACTTAACTGTTTATTGCTGCGCTACCTAAGGGCATAATTAACTTTTTTCAGAATATTCCCTTTTAAACAAGATGGTAAAAATTAGTGGTGTTTTATATTGAGTATCTGCGCAAAATAAATATTTTTAAAGACTGTCATATTGGTTCTCATTGATTTCAGTTCAGTCATAGTAACGCTCTCACACAGTTAAGCCGTGCTCTTATACATTTGTGATCATTTCTAGAATAATTTTATAACACACAGTATATTTAAGCCTATGTTAGAATGTTATTTTATTGTGAAAAACTGCTTCTTAAACTATAATTTTATTTTTTGTGATTTTAGCTAGAATTTAAATTGAATATCTTTGAATTACGCTGAAAATAAGATAGATTCTTAATTAGATATATTTTAAATAAAATCTAAAGGCTTCGCTCCTAATAACAAATATTCCAAACCGTAGAAAATAGCTAAAAACCTACTTGTTACCTAGTCATTATATAGCTTTGAAGCAAGGCCTTTTTGCCGAATCCATTTTAAAAACTTAAATTATTTAGGTAAACATAGACAATCTTACTACTTATATATTAGCTTCGCTACTTTCAGTATAAAAATAGGCGTTCATTGAGATTTATGTTTAGGCCCGAAGGCTCGAAAATGTTCTTTGATTAAAGCCTTTTTAAAATCTGGTTTTGCAATGCACAAGGCCCATTACGCTAGGCATAAATACGTAGAATTGCATAATTCAAAAGCGCTCTCCTTTTGGTGCTTCGGTAAAAATGTTAAATTGGTTTTTAGAAGGATAAGCTTTCAAGATTTAATATTTTTACATCCCCTTTTATTAAGTTAAAGATTTAGATTATAAACTAATTATGAAGAGTGTATTATTATTGTTAATCTTATTGTCGCAAGATACAACCCTTATTTTTAATCCTTTTCTTGCTAGCAACAGACTGAATTTTTTTCTTTGTAATTTATCACAGTTAGCTTTTTAAAGGAGGTAAAAAATCCTTGATTTTTTTTGTAAATAAAAGCATCCATGAAAAAAAAGCGGGGGTTTTGAAGCTAGCTTTTTATTAACACGACAAAAAATACGAACATTACTTCGACGATAATCTAAGTAACAGCCCCCCCTTAACAAAAACCACATCCTCCCTCCTCCTATTTAAAATACTCCATCCATTCCCGCCCTTTTCTTTACCCCCTGTTTTTTTATTGTGATGATTTTTAAAAAGTTCTATCTACCTGCCTGTAATATGAGGATGGGGGGGGGGGGGGGGGGGAGGTAGATAGATTTATGGATATTTAAACTTGCCATAGACAAATTAGACAGAAAGATATTTTTTCAAGAAAAATAAAATGTTGAAACTTTACCTTTATCAATCAAAATAGATTCATAAAGAATTGAATAAAATTGTGTTTAATTTGTCCATGATTAAAATGCCATATGCAAGATGTAGCAAAAACTACTAGAAAAGTATGTACATTTAACAGGGAGGGAGAGGACTATTGCGCTTGAATTAATTAAACCATTTTCACCTACGATAGTGATTCTTTACAGATTTTACCCTTAGGAATTAAAGGGATTATTTATTTTCTTGTATTGTCTTATCCCAATATCCCTGGTTATATTGTATATCAAATACTAGTTTATTACATTGCAATGGTCCTAGAGTCTGCGTTTAGTTATGGTTGAACGTAGCCTAGTGGTTTGTTTTTATTAGTTTTCTTTCAAATACAATGTATCAGTGATTTTGACTTATCAAATCATATTCGACGGCAAAGATATCTTTGAGAGGGAAGAGATAAAAACTATTTTTCTAAATTAAATCATAATTTAAAGCTTAGAATTTTAGTTTAATCAAAAGTGTTGACTAACTGGCTGAAAAGTTGATAGCAAAATAGTTTTCTTTTGTTGGCAGATACCCTGTCCCTGATTTATTTGACACAACCTGAATATTTTATCTATGTACATTACATACCTATTTGTATGTTATAATTTCCTTTTCAGAAGCCACCATGGGTTGAACAATATGTAGTCCCTTAACAAAATATAATTGAGCCCAATATGGGCCTTTGGGCATATTTATACATACCATAGATATGTTTTTTCTTTATACGTGAATGAGAATCAGGCATTTAGATTGTATGATATTGTATTGTGAAAAAAGTTTTGTCGATTTTTTCGCACAAAATGGTCCAGCTCTTGCCTGAGAAGGGCTGCAACAGCACAGCTAAAAGTACAAATAACACACCAACAACAAGGATGGGAAATGTGTTTGGCACCGAGGCGGATTCATTCCCACAAAGTGATACAGACACTGAATTAAATGGCGGTGGCGCCTCGGAAAATTGTAAATTAAATAGTGAAGTGACAAAACATTTGAATGGAACCCCAACCAAAATAAAGTTGCAATCACCTAGGCTAAGAAATTCACCAAAAAGTTCACCACGCAATAATAAAACTCCACTCAAAACACCGTTAAAAACGCCGAATAAGAAAGTTTTACGTGGCGGAACGCCGTTATCTAACGGCAAAACACCGACGGCCTTGATTAATGGCAATGGAAGTGTCGGCCCTAAACGGCGGTCTGACACAGAAAGTGGATTTGGAACGGAGACTTGTACGGAAGATGAAAATTCAGGAATGGTTGAATATTTTATTTTCTATTATGTAGTTTTTAAGATTTCAATAACAGATTATAGTATAGATGTATATACAGATAACTACCTCCCTCCCTTTTTCAATGACCTTTCTCGTCTGCTACAAATTGTTTTATGTTAATTGGCTGTGTTAATATCCCCGACCCCATTGGTGGATTTCCAATGACCCAATTGAGGGTCGGCACAGGGACATTGTGATGGGGAGATACAGATATTTAAACCTTTCTCCCTGTAGTGTTTTTTCTCTAATATTTCAATATTTTAAAGTAAAATTTAATCTATAAAAATATGTTTAAATTCTGTAATTAGTAGGTAAATAGCTCATTTTTTTATAACTTCAAACAGAAACTAATCATTTGATTTCAAAAAAATTTAATATTCAACTATTAACAGATTGTTTGGGTCTGTTTACACCCGGACGATTGGACCCTTCCAAACGCCGGCGAACATTTAGCGGTAATTACAAGGAAATGCACGGGATCCGGCGAAAATCCGCGGGTGACGCTCTGAAAAATGGCGCCAACGAAGAAGCTAAAGATTTGATAAGTCTGTGCGGACAAGACATATTACCACAGCTGTCGGCCAATAGCATGAAGCGAGCATCTGAAGTTATTGTTAAGGTATGCATATTGTAGGGGACATAGAGTTGTTTATCACACTAGTCCACAAAGTTTTATGGCAACGATTGCTTACCTAGTCGTTGGCTTCACAACTTTGGAGACTTAAATTGAATTCTGATTGGTTGGTTCATTAAGATGAGCGTCCAAACATTTCAATCCCTATTTGTAATCTATAGAAAGAGTATTTTTATTGTAAAATTGGGGATGTACATCAATTTATTAGCCATTGTCTTATCCCTTTAGATATCTGGGGTGTATACAATATTTTGAAGGAAGGGTATTTTTCAAAGATTTATAAATCGCAGCAACTTTATTGTATAGTAATTTATTATGTAGGTGCGACGAGTCTCTACAGAAAGTCTTGGATCCGCCAGCGTTGCACTAGATAGCTGTGGCAACTCTGAACATTCCAGCTCAGAGGATGGATTAAGTCTGCTGAATCTTCTTAATAGTGGCCCAGTTGTTATTAAACGGTAAGTATTCTTGCATAAATTGCTTAAAAATGTTTAGAAACATAACATTATAAAAAACATTGTGAATATTGTTTGCTTTAAACTTTTCTACCAATTAAAAAAATCAAAACTAGAAATGGAAAATATGTTACTCTATTACAACAATGTGCTGTTGTCATTATCAACAATATTTCTATTTTAATATTAAAAGTTACTTTCAAACAGTATATAAAATAGTTTTTATTCTAGTTCTCGATCCCTCTGAACTTTAAGTGTAAACTTATATTTTTGTTTTCAGGACTGGACGTGAGCCAGACGTAGAATGTGAATATTGTGGTCTTCAAATCTTACAAAGGAACTATAAACGTCACAGAGATAAGGTCAGAGTTTAAAAGATCTATTGGTTAAATTATTATAAAGTTTTTTTTTCATGTAAAGGGTAATTTTAAAAAGTTTATTCAACCCTAGATTTTATTTTATTTCTATGTAACGTGATATTAGTAAAGGGGGTAAAAAGTTAGAGTTGGTCACATGAAAATTCTTGAGATTCTTCATTAGTTTGATTTTAAAAAGGTGTAGGTAGGTAGATAACAATTTTATTAGGTATATAATCTTTTTTGGCACTATAAGTTATTTTTAATTTAATAAAGTAAGTTAAAATTCTTTTTTCTTGATTTTCTCATCTTATATTTTTTTTCCTAGGTGCATTCTGAGAACCGGTTAAACTGTCACAAATGTGAATACCTGGCACCAGAACGCCCCCTGCTAAAGATCCACTACCAGCGCAGGCACTCTCTCACTCCATCTGAAGAAAGTAATATTAGCGTGGCATCTCGAAAATATTCTGTCGAGGATTCAATACTACCAGAAAATTTTGTTCCAGGAATGTCTTTAATAAACAGTCTTTAGTTATACCTAAACTTTTAGAAATAAACATATTTTGACTTTGAGCATCTCCTCTATAATTAAGCCATGTCCACATGACTATTGTTGTTCATTTATGGACTTCATTGTTCTAATGAATAAATATTAAGAACAGTTACAAACTCGTGTTTAGTAGGTAGTTTTTTGTGACAACAAATGAATTAGGTACCTAATTGGAATTTTTTTTTTAACAATTTCAGCTGTTTTTGGGAACTACTAAAGTATTTCTTCGACTGCCCCTGCTCAAATTATCAAATATTTTTCTCAAATGAATTTAACTGTTGGTTACAGATACTTGGCCTTTTTTGATTAAGATTGAAGACAATAAAATTTATTAGAATCTGAAAATCTACCAAGTATTGCAGAAGACAAGATGGAGATTGAAAATGAAACAGTTCAAACAAATGATTCTTCTATTAATAAGACTGACAGAAAATCTAGGAATGTTGAAAGTGTTACACATTTTTAAACATGTTTATTTTCACTTGCAGACCAGAAAATAGTTTAACAATTTTTTCTTCCGTTGTTCATTTATTTTCCTAATTTTTGTCTCTTCTAATGTCCATAATGTATGTATCACCTTCCAACTATTCTAGGAGTCCAAAGAAAGCACTAAGTCAAAGAAAAACCCCAAGAAAATCTGACAAGGATAATAACACTCAAGAAACTGATTTGGTTAGTCCTAAATTGACACGCCGACAATCCCAAGAACTTTCAGAAGCAAGTCCAAATCTTAAGAGTCCAAAGTTGACGCGAAGACGTTCTCAAGAATATACTGAAGACAGTCCAGACCTTAAAAGTCCTGAATTAAACTGCAGTAGACGACGGTCTCAAGCAACAATTGAAGAACCCAGTCCACAAACTACACCCAAAGGAGACAGTAAACAAAAAATAATTCCGGAATTTGAATTTGATTTTGTTGACGACGAACCAGAACACGTTGTTGATGAATGTATCAAAAAATTAGAACAGCTAAAACCTTCCCAAATGGCTGATGTCAATAAGAAGAAAGGCTGGTCGCCAGAACAGCATGCTGCACTGTACAAAGTCTGGAAACTGACATGGCATCCCACCGTGGAGCAAAAGTATACTCTGGCAGCAAAGACAGGAGTACCATTTGAAAATCTTAGATATTATTTTGATAATTATCGTAGGAAATATCTGAAATATTGGGATAGAAAGAGTCAGGGTGTTAAAACTGAAATGAACAAAAAGAGAACGCCAATGGAACATAGAGAAAAAAGAACATCTGTGATTGTTGTCAATAAAGAAAGTCCAGAAGTTGTGAAGAAAAAACTTGGCAGGCCGAAGAAAGAGAAGATCTGTAGTACTTACACTGAAGAATCTTTAGTGGAAAGCAAACGTACCATCGAGGAAATAATTGAAAACGGCGATAACGTATGTTTGGGAGTCGAACTTGATACCACACATAATCGTTGTCTGCTATGTTCATATAAAACCAAATCTCAAAAAGGATTCCACAGCCATGTAAAAATCCACCAATTTACAGCACTTTTCTGCGATGGAGATGCTGCCGAAAATGGCGTTGGCTGTCGAAAATTCTTCTCTGAAGATACTTTTGATAATCATGACTGCAATAATGAAGCTCCCGAATATTTCTCTCTTGATATAGATGATGATTTAGAAGAGGATAATCCTGCGCTGGCAGCTGTTGCCAAGCTGGCAAGTGAAGGATTACCAGCCTGTGTTGCATATGAAGAGGATGGGATTAGCTATTGCAATCTATGTGACTTTACTTATACAACAAGACAGAATCTGTACATACACTTGGATAAACATGGTGTTGAATATAGGTGAGCTACTTTATATTTACCTTTTATATTTGTTTTCAAATTTGTCTTTAAGCAGCTCAGTTTTTCTGGTTTGTCATAACTAGGTATAAAAGGCATATTTATTCACTAAAAAAATTATTGCCTTGTTATTGCTTCTATACTTTCTTTTATTAAATTTTGAAAAACTGTAGGGTAAGGGGGGGGAAGTTTCGGTAAGGGGCTATTCTCGGTAATTTCGACCTACCTTCATTAAATGACCTTTTTCTCCATGTTCCTTTCAAATGACAGAAAAAAACATGAAAGCAAATTTGTTCCTTATTAAATTCCCTACAAAAAAGTATAAAATGAATTTTTTGTGAGATGAATATTAAGGGTACTTATTGGGTCTCAAAGTCGGACGAAAAATTTTTTTTTTCCAAAAATTTTTTAGTAGGTGTGTAAAGATCGATCTACACAAAAATTGGTAAGACCTAGAGCTGATCTGAAAAACTTTTTGAACTAGAAATTGCCCGCTTTTTCCAAATCCGTTGAGAGCTTTAAAATCGGGTTAATATTTTTTTTAAAAATGACCAAAGTTGGCGCCGGGGGAAAAATCGGTAATTTCAAAAGAAATTAAAATTCAACTTTTAAGGTCATGTTTTCATGTTTTCTTTTGTCAAATCTATTATTCCATATGGACTTTTTAAGAATTAGGCCTAAAAATGAATAGAACAGATAAAAAACAAAAAAAAAATTAATTTTATTTTTTGAATCAAAATTTTGCGAGGAAAAAATCAAAATTTCTGGTCCTTTGAAAAAAAAAATATTTTTGACATAGGAGGAATAGTCCGATCTTTATGAATTTTTTTGTGGTTAATCCCAATCACCTATACTAATTATGATTTATTACGCTTGTTTGCTCGTTTGGCCTTTTTTCATCGATTTTTTTAAGGTTAAAATGTAGTCAAGATTTTTTGCAAAGATGACACTTTTGCTTCAAATTCAATTTTTGAGGTCAATTTTTAATCAATTTTCATGTTTTTTGGGCTAAATCTATAGTTCAATGTGAGCTTTTTTAGGATCAGGCCTAAAAAGTAATAAAATACGTTTTTTTCTTACATTAATTTTAAGTTTAAAAAAAAAAATTTTCAAAAAAAAAATCGAAAATTCGCGTCTTTCAAAAAAATTCATTTTTAACATAGAAGGAATAGTCCGATCATTATGAAACTTTTTGTGGATAATCCCTATAACCTATACTAATTATGATTATTTATGTTCGACTGGCCGTTTGGCCGTTTTTCATCGATTTTTTTTAGGTTGAAAAAAATTACCGATATTTCCCCCGGTGGTGGGGAAATATCGGTAACTTTTTTGCGGTCAATTTCGGCCAACTTCTAAAAGTCCTAGGATAATGTCCTTTTAGGACCTGATAGTCCTTTCCGTAAGCTTTCTACTGGTCTTGGTTTCATTTGAAATTATTAATATTTACCCCATTTTTTTCAAAAAAACCGAAAAAAAACCGAAATTTCCCCCCCCTTACCCTAGGTAATTCTAAATTAAAGCAAAATTTTTTTGTTCACCTTTTGATACCTACTAGTTGCTAACAATTTTATAATACTTAGATACTTAAACTTCATTTATTCTATAATAATACTTGCATACCAAATTTATTTTTATTTTTAGATTATGTCGAGACAAACTATGTCGCAAAATCTTCTCCCCCGACACATTTGATTTCCACGGTTGTTTCTCGCAAATCCCGGAACAGCTGGGAAAATTTCCGGTCAACAGAAAATCCAGGAAAGTATCTGAGAACGAGGAGGTATCTTCTGATAATGAAGGGTCAGATGAAGACAGTGCGGAGGAAAGCGACAGTGAGGATGAATCAGAGAGTGAGGAAGATGAAAACGAAACTCCCCTGCTGGATATTGTCACACAGATGACTAATGACCGCTTGGGAGTGTGCGTTGGCTATGAAGTAACCGACGGGCACAATCAGTGCAATATGTGCGACTATTTCTGTTCCTTCCGCGGTAATCTACATCCGCACATCCGAAAACATGGAATAACAAGCTTTGAATTCTGTAAAAAGCCAAGAGAAGAATCGACGCTAGATGAAAGTCATACCCGTGGCTGCAGAAAAATATTCACAATTGATTCGTTTCCTTATCATACTTGTACGGACGAAACTGAGGAAAAGCTGGGAGATTATGCAATCGGCGGCCCGGGCCGGAAATCCAAGAAAAAGCTGAAAAAACGGCGGTCACGACAGCTGCAATACGGAACGCCTGACGGCACACCGGCAAAGTTTTACTGTGACGGCTATACAAAGCTGTTTCACAGGCTAGCCGCCAGAGACGGGCATAGTATGGGCATGGATGCTACCTTTGTGCGAAACGGCCAGCTGGAGCTGGTCTATTTGACCGCTGGACAGCTGAAAGCAGTTAGGGAGTTCTGTTGGGGAAGTGATAAATACTTTCTGGTAGGTTAAAATCAATGGATTTAACAAAGAAGGGATGTTACACCTAAATAAAAACTAGTATGCCATTAGAATTTTTTTTAAAAATTAAATGTTGATAACCATTACAGCATTTTGTATTCCAAAAATCTATAAATTATTATTATTTTCATAGATTATAATATATCTTCTTGGCCTTATTACAATATGCGTCCACTTAGTTATGTTTGTACAGTCAAAAATATATTAATATAAATATTCATATTGTATGTATATTATGTATTTAATACTAATATTTGTCATTTGTATTACAAATTTACTATTTCTTATCAGTACAGCGTTAGGTTTATACTGATAATATATGACTTAATTTCTACTACTGTTGTATACATATTAATTTTACTATGTTTCACATTTATTATATTTAGGTATTCTTTATTGATTTTATTTAGGTCTTTTGTTTATTGTATTTACTCTGTACATTAATTTTATTATAAAAAATAGGTATTTACGTGTTAGAATTGAAGGGAAGCTACTCTAGAAGTTTTGAGTTTAATGTCTTTTAAACTAAATGTAACTTTGGTTAAATTACCTAGAATTTTTATAATCGCAAAAAAATCTGTCAAAATTCTTTAAGTAAAATTATGAAGTGAAGCTTTTCTTTAATTTACTCACAAACTATTTTGTTTTCCATTTTAGAAACCGCAGCCAGTACCAATCTGCTGTGAATGTTTGGGAACAACGGAGAAAAATCCTTCAGATGAACCTGAACAGCTGATTTCTTGTTGGGGCTGTGGCACTTCAGTCCATCCTTCTTGTAGGGTTTATAGGTGAGTTACATAGATTGAAGATAGTTTATATAGGTATTTTTCTTCTTTGGGTTGCTTCGATGATAAAAAGGGTAGGTACTAGAAAGAAAAAAGAGAGTCAAATCAATTAACAAAAAAGGTAGAATGAAAAATTGTTTGAATAGTGAAGTTTAAAAACATAGAACCTAAATGCCGTGTTTCAATATAATAACAAAAAATCTATTTGTTTAACGTTGATTTTGAGTGAATTTTGTTAATTTCCTCTTTGTATGTTACTTTATTCTTGCCAAAACTAATCTAAATTCTATTTTAGCAATGAGTTAACGCGCTACTTTGAAGAAAATGGATGGGTATGCGACGACTGCAAGTCTTGCATTGTCTGTGAGCTCTCACCATCGGAGAGTGACAAGAAATCAGGTATAGCAGATTATAGAGAAGCTTTGCTCATAATATCTTTAACTTAATAAGAAAGAGATAGTTCTATGATTTTTGTAAGATCCAGATTAGCTTGTTTCCATAGTAGATGAATTGGTATTTTTTTTAGCAGTTTCTAAAAAAACTGCGCGGTAAAAACAAATATTTTACTTCGTCTTTTATTTAAATAGCCGGATCATGGAAAGATAGGACGGAAACGAAGTAGCGGGTTACATCATATTTTCTCCTATTTCTAGCCTCTACGGGGGGCTCCAACCCTGTGGGGCAATCATTAACAATTACCTAACCTAAAATAATCTATCAAGAGCTACTGTGAAAATACGACGAAACCCACTACTTCGTTTTCTTTCTATGATCCAAATATCCTGTTAAGTAATAATAATAATATTATCACATTTTCTTCTATTTAGAACATTTAATGATCTGCGAGTATTGTGACCAAGGAGTGCACCTGTCCTGTCTACACCCTGTACCTGATAAGAGACCTAAGGTATAATATTTATATTAGTATTGTGACCAAGGAGTGCACCTGTCCTGTCTACACCCTGTACCTGATAAGAGACCTAAGGTATAATATTTATATTAGTATTGTGATCAAGGAGTGCACCTGTCCTGTCTACACCCTGTACCTGATAAGAGACCTAAGGTATAATATTTATATTAGTATTGTGATCAAGGAGTGCACCTGTCCTGTCTACACCCTGTACCTGATAAGAGACCTAAGGTATAATATTTATATTAGTTTGTGACCAAGGAGTGCACCTGTCCTGTCTACACCCTGTACCTGATAAGAGACCTAAGGTATCATTTCTATTCAGGGAGGGAGGGGAAATTAGACTATTTATTACACTAGTCCCCAAAGTCTTAAAATAATATTTTCTTATTCATTTGCTAAACAACTTTGGAGACTTTAATTAAATTTTGATATGTTGGTTCATTTAGTTGATTGTCCAAACGTTTCAACACTAATTGTAATCTACAGAAGGGGTAATTTTGTGGATCATCATTGGGGATGTACATAAATTTTTAGGACAATGTCTTATCCCTTTAGATCCCTGAATTTTATGACTTTATTGGCTGTGATGCCAATCCGCATCTGTATTTTAATAATCTGCCAATATTTTGACAACCCGATCCGAATCCGATTTTTTGAAAAATTGTGCCTCTGATTTGCTTATTATACTTCATATCTCTCTGATCTGGAAATATTTGATTTATTGAGTCTTCAATCTTTACCTAATTAAAGTCCAGAGGTTAATCATTTAATTTTAAAGTCATGCAGTCCATTTATTGGTTTAAATATTTTTTTTTCTTCTTGATTATTTATACCTATCCATTTACTGGATATTTATTTGTATAAATCTTAGACTTGATCAAATTAAAAAATAACAAATATGGTTACCAATTAAAAGAATATACGTTTCTTAAATGTTCCATTACTGCTAAGCAAATTATGTTAGAAAAGTTCTGCAAAATTGTTAATTAGTAAAAAAATATTTATTTAGAAAAAGATTAGGTACTTAACTTTTAAATATAAATCCAATATAATCTTTCTACTTATTAAAAAAACATCTCTTAAAATCTTTATTTATTTATCAAAATAAATATTAATTTAATAGTTTTTCTCTTTATCAAACAAATATTATAATACATCTATTAATCTACCTGATTGTCAATGTCTAGTTTCCTTCTATTCTAGTAACGGGATGTGTGTTTGTTTGTACCGAAGGCTCTCGCCAACCGCTGAACCGATATGATTCTCCTTTATTTTTCATAGGTCCTAGGAAGGTTCTTAACTATTTTGGGAGGTACCATCACCCTTCCAAGAGAAATCGCCCCTAGAAAAAATTGGGATATCGAATTCAACTCCCCTCTAGTAGCCAATACTCTATCCTTAAATTATCTTTCTAACTAGATACATATTTATTAATCTATCTATCTAGGTTTGGAATTGTGATGATTGTCGGTTAGCCCGAGGAATGTTACCCATGGGTAATATTAGAAAGGCCAAACAAGAACTACCAGACGTTGTCAAGAAATCGGCGGCAAAGTAAGTTTTTTAGTAGCAGCGCTTCTACTCCTTAGTTTCTTTTAGACAGTTTAATGGTCTACTTTTGACCGATATACCATTCATTATTTTGCTCGGAGTGAGAGAGGGGACAATGAGTTGTTTATTACACTAGTCCCCAATTTTTTATAATAACCTTTCTTATTCTTAACAACTTTGGGGACTTTTAATGAATTTTAATTGGTTGCATTATTTAGTTGAGTGTCTAAACGTTTCAACCACAAATTGTAATCTACAGAAGGGATAGTTTTGTGTATTAACATTGGGGATGTACATCAATTTATCGGCCATTGTCTTATCCCTTTAGATCCCAGATACACACTAAGCAACGAGGTCATTGCTTGAATGTCATACAGTGACTATGTGAACAGTTTATGACCGCTTTAAGACCAATTTTGTCGATTTTTCAGGTCTTACTTTGCCAACCGGTCCTTGCTTGGATTTGAGGATGATGAGGACGACCTTCAGGAGGTTGTCAGACAGAAGGCCAGGTAGTAATTTTATTTGTTTTTTGTTACGTTACCGATAGTTGTGATAGTCTTCATTCTCTTCTACCATGGTACTTAGTTTTAAAAAAATAAGAGTAAAAACTTAGATTGGACGATAGTCTATGATAAAATATTCCCCTCCCCTCTCTCAATATAAACAAAACTAGCAGCTACGCCTCTATCATTTAGGGTATCTGTATTCAAAGAAGCAGAAGAGGCTAGAAAAATAGCTTAAAGCCATCCAAATACTGAAAATAAAAATTAAAAAAGGCTTAAACTATCACAGGACCTATGTAAAGCTTTCTTTAAATAGAGAACCCAATCGGTTTATAAGTAAGTTATTGAGATCTAAAGCTTTAAACAAAAACCCTTACTTCTATATATAATAGGATAAGGGAAAAATAGAATGAACGCCAGTCTACGATAAAATACCCCCCCTCTCTTTATACACAAAATTACCCAATTGTAAGTCAAGATTATTGTTACTTTAACCAATTGCAGGTTTCGTGGTTTTTTACAGGACATTTTTCATTTTTTTTTTCTAGGTATTCTCTATCTGAGGATGATGGGAGATACCCCCCGCCTCTGTCTCCCCAACAACCTATTCATAATAATTCTAGGCATGGATTTAGTTCCTGTATACCTAAATATTAAGGGGTTCGTTTAGGAATCGTAAGATGATGTGTGCCTCCCCTCATGATAAACAAAATTACCTCTTTAAAAAATTCAAATATTTGCTGAAAGATTTATCACTAATAGTTTCTACAATCAAATGAAAGTATTATAAAAGGTCCCCAAAGTTTATAAGCCAACGATTAAGAGAACGTGTTAATAAAACTTTGGCGACCAGTACAATTTAAAGTCTTATATTACCCCCCCCCCCCCGTGCGGCCCCTTCTTATCGTTTTTAATACATACACTAACTAAACCCTGATGGTACAGGCACCGTCACCCGCACGACAGCAGCAGTGGACACCATCACAACAATGGTAAGGAGGTCATTGATTTACTCACAGAGGATGAGGATTTTGGCGGCACCGGGGAAGGGGACACTGCTCCCAGCAGCCCTCCAGCCTCGCCTTTACCCCTTCTGGGGGCGCAAATTTCCCATCCGCCCGAGTTAATTAGTAACAAAGATATGTCAGGACTTAATAATGAGTTAACAAGTGATAATAATAAAATGGAGACAATGGACTTTGTTGAACATTTTCCGCAGTCCAGGCTCGGCACCTCGCCGCGGCGGAGTTCACCACTGCGCCGCCAGGCTAATTCAGCCGCCTCGTCACCTCAAAGAAAACTACCTCACTCGGACAGTGACGAAAAGGGCCACCCGACCACCCCAGGCCCAATGTTGTCCCCCAAGAAAAATTCATTCCTACAGCAGGCATTATCCCCCAGAAAATCGCCCCGTCCCGATCGTTTTAAAACTGGCCACGAAACGGACCCGAAAATGTCTCCGCTGCGTGATAGCAAGGAGTCATTGAGGGAAGAAAATGGCGGATTTGTTGGCAGTGGAAGTGTCTCTAAGAAGGATACAACTGCAGCCGGCAACCGTGAAGATAATGCTGTGATAGATTCTGAAAAGACTAAGAAGCGAACACTCAAGACTGGTGGGCTAGAGCTAGAAGGAGACCAGGGCTCCAACCATTCTGCTGCAGATTCCCTGCCGCGCAAGAAAAAGCGGACCAAGTCCATGTCAAAGGAGAGCAGTTGTAAGGCGACCCAGAATGGAGATAGTGATGTCAGCGATGCGGAGCTCGAAGCAGATAAATCTGATAAAAAATCCGGGAAAACTAAAAATGGACCTCTTGATTACATTCCACAAGACATCAGGTTTGATCCCAAGAGTTTGGAGAACAAGCCAAAAGGATTAGTTGATGCCCTGTCCAATTTCTTTACACCTGGCTTGAAACGAACATCCCGAACAGCAATGAACTCCCTGCTAAAGCCTGAAACTCGAGCTGATGAAAAAGAACCATCCAAGAAAGTGAGGCTTAGTGTGGACGAAAAAGAACTTCAACACAGGGAAGATAATTCTATCACTACTGATAGGAAAAGACATGCTTCTAGTGGACAACAACAAGTTAAAAGTCTGTACGACGGATTAAGTCATTTATACACCGACTGTGACAGCCGTTTAAGATCCGTTCCCATGACCAACTATTCGGAAAAGCAGGGACAAGTGGCGTCGGCTTCTGGTGCTAGCGGCGAACAAAAAGCGGGCCAGAGCCCCGAGAGGATAGCCAGCCCGCACAGGATGTCGGATAGTGAGCTGAAAGAGAAGGCAGAGAGTAACCTCAAGAAGCTCAAAGAGAAAGGAAACAGTAAGAATAGATACAGATCTTAGCATGGTTTTTTGTAGGGTAAAGCGGGGCGAACTCGGTCTTTTTTTCGTTTTTTTGAACCTGCAAATCGTAAAAATTATTTTTTTTAAATGGGACCAAGACCAGTAGAAAGATCTCGGAAAAGTCGATCAGGTCCTAAAAGGACGTAAACCTAGGACTTTAGGAAGTTTGTCAAAATTGATCTCTAAAACGGCACCGACTTCGCCCCGCCTTGAGGCGAAGTCGGTAGGGCATTTTCAAGCTTCGAAAAATCGATGACGTATTGATTTTATTACAGCATGCCCAAAAGGTAAAAGTTGCTAAATGTAATAAAGAGTATGCACAAAAAATTTTATTAAGATAGGTCAATTTTTTCTACCAAAAAAAATAATTTTTCCGAAGTACGCGAAATTTGACTTTTTTTTCAAAAATTTTTTTGATAAAAAACATAAAAATACTACTAGAAAAAATAACTTTTTATGACTTTAAAGGCCTGATCCTTAAAATTCAGGCAATTTTGAATAGATTTGGCCAAAAAAAAATTAGTTCTATTAGCAAAATTTCCTAAAAAAATCAAGTTGAAAAAAAGAGAAAAGTTTGGCAAAATCTGTGGTCGATTTTCCAGCTTCAAAAAACCTATGACATATTGATTTAATTACAGCATGCCCTAAAGGTTAAAGTTGCTAAATGTAATAAAGAGCATTCACAAAAAAAAATTATGAAGATCGGACAATTTTTTCTACAAAAAAAATTTTTTTTTTTAAGTACGAGAAATTTGACTTTTTTTCTCGAAAATTTCACTTTTTTATATAAAATTGAAAAAGTTAGTATAAAAAGTGAAAAAACCGAATTCGCCCCGCTTCACTTTTAGTCGATTTAAGAAAAAACTATACAAGCTTTTTTAAAGTTTTAAACGGAAATGGATAGCCTATTAGATTCTTAATAAGTCCCCTGAAGACGTCTAAGCTCTAGCTCTTACCAGTTTTTGTCCAACTTACCGTTTTTCCGACCGAAGCAAAAAAATCGAAAAAAAAATTTTTTGTCGTCCGACTTTAAGACCCAATAAGTACCCTAAAAATTCATCTCACAAAAATTTCATTTTATACTTTTTTGTAGGCAATTTAATAAGGAACAAATTTGATTTTATGTTTTTTTCTGTCAGTCGATTAGAACATGGAGAAAAATGTCATTTAATGAAGGTGGTCAAAAAAATACCGACTTCACCTCAAAACCGAGATCGCCCCGCTTTACCCTAGTAGTTTATTGCTTTTAGTTTGATGCACTACGGTATGTTCACTTGAAGTTAACACTCTTGCACCATTTTTTGTGTTTAATTTTTTCCACTGCTTCTTAGAGGCACATTATAGCTTTTTTGTTTTAAGTTGCATGTATTTTTTTTTTGTAAACACTGCTTTGGGTAAATTATTGCTTATTGACTAGTTTTATGCTTAACTAAAGAAATTTACTACCTAACATAAAATATTTTGTCAAAGAACTTTGAAATTGAATGTTTCATGGATTTTTTATTATAAATTATGAATCAAATGGTTTAAAGGATGTAGAATATACGTGGATATTATGATTATGACAGGGGGAAAAATTGTCGCCAATTTAGCTTGCTAATGTAGACGCATTTATTTGTCCATTCTTTCATGCAGTAGGAGGGAGGGGATGGAAGTGGGGTCGTTCTAGTACCCCGCTGCGTGTTTCACTTGATATGAAATTCATATTATCTTTTCAATGTAAAAAATTTTATATTCATTTAATTTGGTCTACTCAAATGTAACCGGAAAACATATTATATATTAGTAACTTTATGTTTGGTGTGCTTATAGTTTTGCATGTAAATATATGTAGCTTTGTTCTTTATGTTGTTCATAGCTTTGTTTAGTAGGTTTAGTTAACATGTACCTAACAATTTATTTTTTTCTTATTTTCACCTGGAAAAAAAAGAACTATTTTCATTCTTAACTTCTCACCAAGTCAGAAGATTCCAAAATAAACCTATTTTGTCTTAACAAATGATAATTTTTGAGTGGTAAAAAGAAAGGGGCATATAATTTTTTTTAACAATAAAACATACCTCTGAATTTGGACCAAAAGGAAATTAATGTAAAAACGAAAAAGTAACAAATAACTAATTAAAATGTTTGTATTTAGATGCTAAAATGGTTACTCGGTATTTAAATATTTTATTTAACACATCTATTATTGCTTAATGCCTTAAAAGGAAGATGACTATTGAGAATAAACCGTCTTCCTGAGTTTTCAAGACAATGAGGAAGATGTATTTATTATCAATTTTCCTATCCCTATTTTGCATGTGCTTATGATCATAACAACACTGTTAAATTAAATTCAAATAATTCATATTTTAATTTGCAAACACTATAACATATTTTTATTTAGAGCGAGAGAAGAAACGATTAAATGCTGCGCTACCAGCTGGTGTCACGGAAAAGGACGTACAGCTGTTCACGCAAGCCCAGGACAATGCCAAGGCATTCCTAGCGGAAGAGAACAAAAGCTTACTCTGCGGAGATTTGGAAACTTCGCCTACGGCGACTTTATCAGCTGCCAACCACAAATTGCTGGCGACACCGAAAGCCAGCGGAAATTTGGTTAATTTGGGCGCTAGTCCGGCCCTGAATAGGCCGCCAAGCACTCCGAAGGCGGGTGCCAGTGGTGTAAATGGTAATGGAATTAACACCCCTGCCCGCACTCCTGGCGGTCAAAATCAAGGTAAACTTAATTTTAATGAATGTATTTTATCTTAGAATATAAAGGAGTAAGGTTTTTTTTGACTGAAGTTAAAGATCTGGGAAAATGCTGGTCTAAATTGTGGTACTCAAAGATAAGTCTTTAAAAAATTCCTGGGGGGGGGGGGTTAAGGCTATGTTATTGATCTCCACAGCCTTCCCCTAGAGACTAGGGGGGGGAATTATTAATATTATTAAAAAAATATTTCCTCATTAAGATTTCGCAAGCGATTGAGTTCTCCATTTTATGGAAGCTTCATATAAGGACCAAAATGGTTTTGTCTGTTTTTCTGTCCCCTCCCTACCCCTTTAATACATTAATGCAGATCTTCTGGATGCTAGGGGCGCGGTGGTCCCGCTAATAAAAATTCTTTTGGTATTGCTCTCTTTTGAACGCTTTTTTTTGCTTTCTAAATATTTTTTTTGAATATTGGTTTTATTTATTAAAAATACATTATTTGTTTAGGTTTCCAGGGAAGCACTGCTGGAAGTCCCGGGTCCTTTGCCATGCGCAGCCCTCAGCAGATACAGTTTGGGAAATATGATATCAACACTTGGTATAGTTCACCCTATCCACAGGTAGTAACGTTAATTTGAACTGGCTTTCCCGTGCAAAAAAATACAGCTTGTCTTGCAAATTTTCATTTTTTTGCAGATTCGTCTGTGTTTAGAATTTTAATAACGGAACTAAACAATAAACAATTTTTTTTGAATTGTAGAACTATTAAGGGATCTTAAGGGATAAGGTAATGGGCGGTTAATTGATGAAATTCTCTAATGTTTGTTGATATGCTCAATTACACAACGTGTAGATTAAAATATTTGTTTGAAAAGTTTGAACAACTTCAGTTACATTTAGACCAACCAATAATGATTTAACAAAAGTAATTAAGTTTTTAAACAAACCAATGACAAAAGGTGTTTTTAAAACTTTTGGTACCATCACATATAATTTACAGTACAATTCCACCCCTTCCCTTTAGAAATATAAAACTTCAATTGAAAGGTTTAGTGATTTATAAGATTCTATTTTTATGATTTTATCTCAGGAGTATGCAAAGCTACCAAAGTTGTACCTGTGTGAGTTTTGTCTCAAGTACATGAAGTCCAGAGACGTACTCAACAGACATCTGGGCAAGTGTCCATGGAGACGACCACCGGGAACTGAGATCTATAGGTTAGTAGTTACGCTTATTGATTTTGAAGGATTTAAAAAAAAATAGATGTTGCTTTTTTCATAGCATACAATAAACATGGCATAATCCAATAAAGTAGTAAGATTTGTTTTGTATCCGAAGCTAAAGATTTCATAAACAACCGAACTGATTGAGTTTTAATTTCCTGGAAAGCGAAGGTCCCGGGATGGTTTTAGGCTTTTTAGGACTTTTGAAAAAAAGGGCAAATAGTTTTCATTTGGTTTAGATATTATGAATATAGCTCACATCTTATATATGAATTTATAAGTCGGAAGATTTATAAACTGTTACAAATATAAGCAAAACGGATAGTTGATAAAAGAAAAACTAGGAAAAAAGATGGTGAGACATACAATTTTATATGAATTTAATTTTCAGGAAGGACGGATTGTCAGTATTCGAAGTTGATGGAAACACGAACAAGATCTACTGTCAAAACTTGTGTCTTCTGGTCAAGCTTTTCCTTGATCACAAGACCTTGTATTATGATGTCGAGCCTTTCCTTTTCTATGTTTTAACTCAGGTAATACATTTTTTATTTTATGTTTATATTTAGTGTAACTTTTAAGTGAAAAAATACAGACCTCTCATTGATGTAGATCAAGCATATTTATCTTGGTCAGACTATTTCCATATTTACACATTCTCTTATTCGTTGACCAAAAAAACTTTAGGTTTTAAATTTGAATTTCGATTGGTTAGTTCCAAACTAGTAGTGTCCAAACTTTACAACCAATAATTTGAATCTACATAAGGGGTAATCTTGTTTATCATCATGGGGATATATATCAAGTTATTGTCTATTGTCTTATCCCTTAAGATCCCTAAATGACACACTATTACTCTGTATTGTAATTCACTAGAAGACTATTCTATTTTCCTACCTTTGCTTTTTAATTGATTGGATGTTTGTTTCTAGAATGACGAATACGGGTGCCACCTGGTGGGATATTTCAGCAAAGAGAAACATTGTCTGCAGAAGTATAATGTGTCTTGTATCATGACTATGCCCCATTGTCAACGCCGGGGCTATGGCAGGTAAATAGTATTTAATTTATCTGATGATAGATTTATAGATGTCTATATTATTATAAGCAAGCAAAACAAAAGTGTATTTTAACTTCATTGGAAACATAACAAATCTATAAATATAGATGTATAAAATAAACAGACAACAACCTGGATCCCTCTGTTGGGGACCTTTTACGTCTGCTAGCAAATTGCTTTCTGGTCGCTATTGGTTAATTTTGAAAGACCTAATTGAAAGTCGGCATAGGGTTCTCGGGGTGGGGACATTCAGTTATTTAACCCCTTCCCACTCTTTTGTTTTAATCTAATGGCAACAGTTTTATTTTAACAAGAATTTTAAATATTTGATTATTTTTATTTTAGGTTTCTCATTGATTTCTCATATCTGTTATCAAAGAAAGAGAAGCAACCAGGAACACCTGAAAAACCCCTGTCAGATCTAGGTAACATGGTTGGATAGATTATCATTATGGAAAAGTAACATTATGTCTGTGTGTAGAGAAGGATCTTGCTTATAACTGGACCGATATTGTTCTCCTTACATTGAAGTCTATACATATTTTGCAGGGGGGTTATCTCCACTCTCAAAAGAGAAATCTCCCGAAGAAAAAAATCCTAGAATAATAAAATTAAAGTAAAGGGTCGACTTACCTTTTTCCCTTATGTGCTTAATGAAATACAAAAATCTATTTAGAATATTTTTTAAATATACCTTATAAGAAAAAAGTTAATTTTTTGTAATACTTACTATTTAATTTTAGGTCGTGTATCATATCATTCCTACTGGAAATCTGTTATTCTAGAGCATTTAGCAAGTAAGCATTTAATTTTTTATTGATAGATTTTTAATTCATATTTTTGAAGATTTCTTAATCCGTAAAAATAATGTGTACTATATTTATGACTTTTAAAACTTTTAATATAACGGCAAAAAAAAATTCTTTAATTCAATGACTTTACGTTAAAAATGGTCCTTTTAAGTATCTTTAACTCTGTTTATATCATATTTTTATTAGGTATACGAGGTCGTGGACATGTAACAATCAACCAAATAGTTGCAGACACTGCGCTACATCCAGCGGATATTGCTTTAGCCTTCATGCTTTTAGGTATCATGGATAGATAGAAAATATGTAAGATTTTAGAGAGAGAGAGGGGAAAATTATTTAACTAGTCCCTAAAGTCTTATTAGTTGGGTAACATCTTTGGGGACTTTAACTGAATTTTGAAAAGTTGTTTCATTTTTTATGTGTCTAAACCTTTTAACAACTAATTTTAATCTACAGAAAGGGGAATTTTGTATATTACAAGTGGGGGTGTACTTCTATTTATCGGCCATTGTTTTATCCCTTTAGATCCCTAATTGAATTATCCAATAATACACTAACTTTTGGAATTTAAACCTAACTTTTCGTGTTCAGGATTTATCCGTAAGAGCATGGACGGCAAGTATATCCTGGCCGTGGATTGGTCCCGCATCGACGGCCACATGGCCGCTTTTGCCACCAAGTCCAGCAGCCGGCTGGTACTCGACCCCGAGGCTCTGCACTGGGTCCCACCCCCCGTTCCAGGATTATTACACAGCCCTCTGAAGGAGGAGAGTGAGGGAGAGGAGAATTCTGAGATGGAGGTGGTTTCTAGGAACATTGAAGAATCAGGTAAATAGATGGATAGAAGATAGATTAAATGGAAAAAAAGATGGATGTATAGAAAAAGTTAAAATAAATACGTAAATGAAAAGATAATATATTAGGCAGATAGAAAACATATAGCTGCTATCAGCAAAAAACTATGAACTAAATACTGGTTAAAGATAGAGAATTAAGTTAGATTTTAAGTTAGTTAGAAAATGATAATTGTCGAAATAAAGATATTTATCTGTAAAGATACCTAGTTTAAGTAGGTAGGTAATTCTTTATTGAATTAAATATATGCATAATTTTAGGAGGACGGAAAAAGCGTAGATCCAAAGTAGGAGGAAGGAAAAGTTTACAGAACCAGGGAAACTCTAAAGGGTTGGATGGAGGGGCGTCAAATTTACAACATCGACGCAACGCCAAGCATGATAGCCAAACCGACGGTAACTCAAGCAGCACAAACAGTCGGCGGAACATAAACCGCCGGCCAAAATACGAGGACATGAACAGCGGCGATTCTGCCGACGGCGAACAATCAGACTCGGACGCCGGCATGTCTTCCGCCGAAATGGCGGATGTTGCTGCCAAAAATGCCGCCGTCACAGCTGCTATGCTTGGCCACGGTGAGAATGGTAAAAAGTTCTCGCCGAAGAGTTCCCTAAACAACGGTTCACAATCACATAATAATCACAAACACAAATCATCTTTTCATCAAAACCGCCACTACAAATCGCCGAAAATGCTGGATCAAAACCAGAATCGGCCGCCTAAGGATAAAACCAGCAGTAGTAGTAAGAAAAAGCACATCCAAATGGCCGATTCCAGCGACTCGGAATCCGACGAAAATCAATCGCCTTTGAGTCGGGCCCGTAAAAATGAAAAACTGTTATCATCCCCAGCTAAATTCCACCTTCCCGCCTATAAACGGCGGATAGCTAGCTCGGGAGAAGAATCCGGGTCAGATTTACCGTTATCAAACAATAAATCTAACAAACATTCTGGTAGAAAATCCTCGAGCGAAAGAAAGCACAGACACAATCATCAAAGATTAACTAAGACTGAATTACAAGAACAGGAACGTTCAAGTGAGTCAGAGCGAAGTCAGGATGAGAATAAACCACCTGGAGGCGGGGGACAGGGTCAGGGGGCTCCCAAAGAGTCCAGAGCTATAGCAGGTATTAAGATATAAATAATACGAGTGAATTGTTTTGGATTTTACTTTAAGAAAATAGTACCTAGTTTTGTTACTGATCCTGCGTTGTCTTTTAAAATGTTTTTATTTTAGTAGCGAAGCTACTCTTAATTTGAAATGTCCGTATGTCTGAAACGTTTTGGGGAAACGTGATTTTCTCGGCTCCTATTAAAAATAGAAGGCTTAAACTTCTTGTCAACATTTCCACCAATATGAAGCATAATTAAGTATAAAACATCTATAGCGGTCGAACTGCTTTTGAGCAGCGTTTTAGTCGCTTTCACTTTTTGCAACAGATTATTCGGCTCTTCAAAAGATAAACGGTTGAAACTTCTTGCATATAGTCCTTTCATGTACCATAATTAGGTATGAAAAATACTTAGTATGGCTGCTTTAAAGCAGCTTTTTGGATGCTTTTCTTTTTCAACTTTCAACGTCATAAATTTATTTTTGTAAGGTTTACCTAGTGATTTTAAGTTTTGTATATTCTCTCTCTTTTCTTTGTTATAATTACAAATAATCTGCTCTTCGACCGTTTGTCTATTTTATAATTGATTTCATGCTTCGCAACTTATGGATGTTGTCATCCTCGTTTAATGTTTTATTTGATTTAGGAAAAGATTCCAAGAGAAAAGAGGAAAGAAATAATTCTCAACCAAATTCTCAAGATAATGTTTCCATGCCAGAGCTCGAACCACAGGTAGCAGATGGATATTCATATTTATTAAGAATAAGATTAATAAGTATCTAGTTAATAGACATTTGTGTATATGTAGATTACTATTGGGTACATACTTGGTTTCTATTATACATAGGTATAAAAATGTCTAAACGTATATCAAAACAAAAAAGCCTTTCTTTGATGCCTTAATGATAAAAAAAATAGGTTTCGTGATTTGTTAATGAAATTAAGAATATTTTAAATACAATCTATTTTTTTTCAGGTTCAAATGACTCATTCCCCTAGAAAACAACTTGCCGACCCAAGCTTATCCTCGGAAACACCAAATAAACCCATATCACCATCAAAAACCAAAACTTCACCTCCAATAAAAACGACACCTAATTCAGACAAGTCACCAACAAAGACTTTAATATCGCCCAGAGATTCAAGTCTATCATCAAAAAGTGATATTCATCAAATGCCTCAAAAGCATATTTCACCCACTGCATTGGTTAACACCAAGAGCAAGCAAATCTCAATTGAATCATTCATTCAGAAGTCAACAACCATGCCGCCCAACATTATTTCTCCCACTGCAGCAACTGTCAGTAGTCAATCAAAATTAAGTCCATCGCTAACAGTGGCGGCTGCCAGCAAACTGCTTTTACCTGTTACCTCGCCTTATGTACCTAATATCGGAAGTGTTCTTGACAAGACTGAGGGTGTTATTCTTGACAAAGGCCAAAGAGAAGCTATTGAAAGCAATTTTAGTCTTAATCAAGGCTATCTGACTGCTTTTGAGTCATTTACTTCAACCTTAGGTCAAGATAAATCAAAGGCTACTTTAAGACCTGATTTAGCATCTAGTAACAAATCAAAATTACCATCCCCTCATTCTTTAGACCAACAAAACAAGAACAAGGTTCTTTTAAAGACCGAAGAAAATTCCTCAGTAAAAGGATACACCTTAATTGCCTCGACCCTGCATCCAAAAACAATTCTTAGAGATGAGAAAAAGCGGCTGCTTGAGGAGGAAAAGAGGGCCGCAAAGGCTGAGCTTGAAGCCAAAAAGCAGCGGGAAGCTGAACGCAGAAAAGCTGCTGAGGAACAACAAAAAGCTGCGAGGCTTGAAAAAGAACGGCAGCAAAAAGAGGCCGATAGACAGAAAAAGCTGCAGCAACAACAGGCAGCGGCTGAAAAGAAGCGGCGGGAGGTGGAACAGAAACATCGGGAAGACCTGGAGCGGATACAAAAGATCCGCATGGAGGCGGAACAAAGAGAGCGGGAGGAAAAGCAGCGCCAACAGCGAGAGGCGGAAGAACGGGCGGCTAAAGAAGCCGAGGAAATGCGCCGCCGCGAGAAACTTGAACGGCGGCGACAAGAAAAAGAAGAGCGCAAACAGAAAGAACGTGAGGAAAATGAAAAACTTGTTCGCGAAAAAGAAAAACTTCGGGAAAAGGAAAGAATTCTTGCAGAGAAAAAGAAAAAGCAGCAAGAATCTTCTATTCAAGGAAAAATAATCTCCAATATTCCCTATCACCCACCGCCTTCTCATACACCCGGCCAAACCCAACCGCCACAACAAACGCAACAAAATTACGCTCAATTTCAACAACAGCAAACGAGCTCCGAGCTTTTACCACCCGTGTCCTCAGCTTCTGAAATCAAAACGCCCAAAAAGCTTAGACGTTGGCCAACTGAAAATGAAAGTCCTAATCCCAAGAAGAACTTTATTGAGAAGCACCAAGAACAGTTGGAAGAACAGGCTAGATTATCGTCAAGTTCAACTGAACAATCAACACCAGCTGTGCAACCACCAATTAAAACTCCAACAGCGACTCAACAAAATAATGTTCAGCAAAAGAATCCACGAACACAAAACACGGAAAATGTCCGAAATCAGAATGCTGAAAATCAGCGTACAACTAAAGATGGCACTAAGAGGGTGAATGCTAATGGCGGCAAAGGTCCTGAAGAGAAATCAGATTCAATATTTGAGAATCTTGGCTACAATTCTGGTGACGATGTGGTGAAGTTTGGTGATGATCAGCTGGATAAAAATCCTGCGCTGAAACCAGCTGAAAATAAACAGGTAATGATTTAAATGTTGACCATTTTAAGAATGTAAATTACAACTTTGAAATATTTGAAGTTTAGGTAGGTAGTTTGCAATTTAAAATCTCTTTGACAAATTCATTGGATTCTTTAGAAAAGTACCTATATGTTAAAAATAAATTGTACACTAATTACCGACTTAGAAAAAAATATGTGTAGTAGAATTTAAAGTGAAAATTATTTCAATCTTGCATTAAACTATCTAGGTATTGTTTTAAGATTTAGCTGGAAAAGAAGTATATCACTAACTTTGGCTTTATTAAGATGGTAAATATTTTTTTTATCAGGAGGATGACGATTCTTGTTCTGCTCCACCCCAAACATCTACGACAACTCAGCAGCAACAGCAAACAACAACAACGCCATCTATAGCAACCACAACAAGTTCAGTGAGTGTTGCTGCTACAATAACTATAACAACTTCAACTCAATCTACTTTGGCACCAACACAACCAGAAAAACTACCACCGTGTTCTGTTGCTGCAGTTGAGAAAAATTCAACCTCAAATGTTGTACAACAACCACCAATTTCAACAGCAAATAATGTTCAAGAAGAGCCCAAAGTAGTTGTAACTCAACCTGAAATGATAAATCAGCATCATACTCAAAATCAACAGCAGCAGGTTGAGCATATTCAACCACAGCAACCACAACCTCAAATTGATCAGATTTCACAACAACAAAATATTGAACAGCAACAACCTCAAGCACAGCAAGTGTTGGCTAACCAACATCAAGAAGAATTAGTGCAACATCAACATCATAATGTTCCACTAGAACACCAACAACAACAAGTTGTGCAAACTCAGCAACAACAAGCTCAAGTGGTTGCTCAAGTATCTCAACAACAACAAAGTCAAGTACAGCAAAGTCAACTACAACAACAACAACAAATGTCATCAGCTCAGCAGCAGCAACAACAGCCAGCTTCTTGCATGGAACAGGAGAAGCTAAATCAACAGCTTCATCAACAACAGTTGGATGCAAGCCAGCAGCAGCAGTTGCAACAACAGCATTTGATGCAACAACAATTACAGCAACAGCAGCAAATGCAAGAAGCAGCGGCTGCTGCCAACGCAATGCAACAACAACCATCAGCAGCTGCTAATCTGGAACAATGTGCAGTGCTGCAAGAACAACAGCGTAATCTTGAACAACAGCAGTTGCAGCAGTCCATGGACGCTGCCCAAGCGCAGCAACAGCAGTATATGACCGAGATGGCTGGTAGTTATTATCCTGGTGGTGACGGCACGGATCAGTCCAATCAACAACAATTTTATCCAGGTACAAACTTTTATTTCTTTTCATGATGTTTTATCGTGATAATATTCTAAAACTATAATAATTTGTCCGTCTCGCAACAAGAAGTACTAAAAATTGCGTAAAGGCTTAAAGCAGACATAAAGTGAAAATTTCAAAAATCTTTTCTAAATAATGTTCTACTCTTCTTTTTCATAAAATTATGGAATCCATATTGTTACCTTAAACTTTAATTTAAATTTGTTCCTAATTTCAGGTGATAAAGAGCAGCAAAGTCTTGGTGTGTACACTCCTGACTCTAGCAGTAACTCTGTCCATTCCATGCACAGTTACAACCCTGGCCAGCAGACCCCTGCCACAGATACATCAAGCACAGAGTATCATACAGCTGTTAACAAGCCTGGCAGTGTTCATACCAGTGAAGAGTATCATCCTAGCGAGGCTGATACAGGTACAGTCATAAATAAATAAAAACAAATAGAAAGAGTTTGCATATAGTATATAGACTAGCGGCTGCTCCCATAGCATCTTCTAGGGGCTCTATATTGGAATGATATGGAAGGGCAGAAAATAGCCTTAAACCACACCCGGACGTATTTACAGGGATAAGGGATGGGAAACGTAGGAAAATATTATTTCAGGCCTATTTCAAGCCTAGGCCTATTTCTAGCCTAATAAACCAGTTTTGGGATGGCGCAGTCGTTCGTATATTACGCTAATAAAAAAGCTGTGTGTGTGTGTGTGTGTAGATAAAGTATAGAATCAAATTCAGGTAGCTAGTTTAAAGTAAAAAACATAACTTTTTATAAACCTATATATTAATGGCTTTTGTTAAAATGAAGTTTTTTCTCTCCCAAAATTTTTTTATCTTTTACTTTGGTAATTTGAACTGTCAGAAAGCTATCGTTGGGTTTCCCTCAGACAGATTTTAGTTTGTATTATTTGCATTTTTATTAATGAGTAAAAATTTTATTTGAAAATTTCATTGCTAATTAAAATTCAAAATAAATAAATTAATATGCACTTGGGTAACATTCTATCAAGTATTCTTTGGATACTATTACGTAGTGATATATTTGTACTGTGTTGTATTGTACATATATTAGGGTTAAGATGTTGTATCAATTCCGTATTAAATTTTTAAAATTCAAAATACAACATCTAATTTATAAACTACCAAATGAAAATTCGTAGCTACCTCCTTTCCAAAAAATAATCCCGTTATTTTTTTTTTTTCTATATGGCTCTTTTTTAATGGTTAACTCTAAGCAGATTTAATAATTAAGCTAATGTGATCAAACACCATTTATATTTATTTTTTAGTAGCAGACGAAATCATTATTTTTTCGAGAACTGTCTGCTTCTAAAATTTTTCGCCAATTGGTGATTGGTTGTTAAAAACAGGCCGATTCTTATTGGTTTAGAGCTATAGCTACTTGGGAGCGTCCGCCAGTTTGATAGTAATTTGTAATAGTTGCAATATCCCTTTAGAATCTAGGCCGGGACCTAATTAATGGCCAGGTTTCCTATCCCTTATCCCTGCGTATTTATAAAAATGAAATATCCAAGGACCTATAAAAAGCTTCATTGTAAGAACCTTAGCGGTTCGGGAGTTATCGAAATCCTTCGCTACAGAAAAAAAAGATTAATACTTTTATATAATAGATTAAAATCTCGAGATATCGATTAAATAATTATGATATTTTATTCCCAGGTTCTGGTCAAGCTCATAATACCTCAGTTATGGAGAGTCCAAATAGCATTGCAGAAATGACGCCACAGGTATGTACACACAGTTCTTCATTATTCATAGTTGTACAATTGCTATGCATTTATTAAAACCATATAATAAGCTTAAAATGTAATCAATACCTTTACACATAAATAAATACCTATACTTGTGATTTGCCTCGAACAATGCAATGCAGTCAGTCAAAAATATTATTGTAACAAATTTAAAAATGTATTGCTTATTTTAGGCATTTTCTTAATCTTTTAGCTAAGTTGCATATTCAAGTTTTTTAATTTGAGGTAAACGCCTCAAGTATTAGAAATAATTCTTTGATCATTAGTGACAATAAAACTATTTAGGTGTACCAACAAGAGCAGGCAGCACTGAGTCAAGCTCACCATGCTCACGCTGCTCTGTCAGGCCACAGCTCACCACAGCAACAACAACTAACCTCCATGCAACAGCTTACAAAGCAGAGCCCACATCACAGCCTGAGCGCTCACTCACCACACCCCATTCCAATTCAATCCCCGCATCCCCAGCCTTCGCCGCATAACCAACAAACCTCCCCACATCCTGCGATGACCGCAAATCCTTCCCCATATCATTCCTCAATTCCGCATCATTCCCCCACTCCTGCCCCTAGTTCATATCCTTCACCGCGAGGTGCCAGTGGGAGCGCGGCAAGTAACGCCAGTCAAACGGCAAAATCACCGGGTCGTGGTGTTGCACCGCCATCGGCGCGTAGCACTGTCCAGCAGCAGTTAGCTGCCCAACAGCTACAGGCAACCGCTAACTACTTCAGTCACATGAATGAAGCTGCCCAGGCCGCGCATATGTTGGCTGCACAGCGCAAGTCCCATCAGGCACCGCATAGCGCCATGTATAGACATGATGCTGCGGCCTTTAGTATGTTTGCTGGTGGTATGTTCCCGACAGCGGCCACAGGACACCATACACCACCGCCGTCGGCGGCTTCGCTAGGAGCGGCGTCTGCGCACCATGGAGCTAGACACCCGATGGACCCTCATACACAGCAGGTAGCTTGTTTTCCCCCATAAGTTTTCTTCTTGTGACCTATTCCTTGAAGACTGCTTTATTTTTTTTTTGAGGGGGGGGGGTATTTTTAATAGTTATTTGTCGCATTGATTATAGACAGCATTCCGTGGATATTAAAATGAAAAGTTATTAGAATATATCTTGTATTAATTTTATCAATTTTATTTTAATATTCGTGGAAAATTGTCTATTATACGATGCTATACATAATTTTCACTAATACTATGCCTGAAAACCAGTTCTAATCCAGCGGATATTAATCGGTTTCGAAGCCATACTGGGAAATATATTTCTGATTCTGAACAGTATTTTAATATTTTAGGCATTCTATGGAAATCAGCATCAAGCTGCTCAGCCTATGCTTCAGTTACAACAGTTGACTCAAAGGTATTTTTTATATTGAATCTATGAATAAATCTATCATTTATTTTATTTTTCTGTCTTTAGTTTTGAATCAAACTTTATTAACATTTTCTATGAGCTTATTGAATTCCTTCTTAATTTTTCAAGTATACCAGACTTATGTCTCAATAACCTAACACTTAATTTAGGTTTGAATTGCTGCCACCTTCAGCCGTTCAGCACGCAGCTCCACCTGTGTCTGCTGTCAGCAAAGCTTCAACGCCTCCGTCGGCCATTGCGAATTCGCAGCGTGGCTCAAACAGTGGCAGCAAACAGTCGAGCAGCAGCAAGGCACGCAGTAGCAGTCAGGCGGCTCAAGTAGCGGCTGCGGCTGCTGCTCAAGCCGCGCAACATCCGGCGGCTGGCTTGGCTACCCTTCCTGGTTATGGATATCCTGTTCAGGTACATTATTAATCTATATAGGAATCACCATTTTTAAGTTTTAAACACAAAAGAGCATTCATTCATGTCAAAATTCGTATTCAAAATAGCTAATACACATCTACGTTGCATTTAGCTTTGTACAGAGTTTGAAGTTATTAGTACAATTCTAGCAATCTTTTTAAAATAATATTTGAATTTTTCAGGGAGGTGTACAGCGGACTGGTACAACACAGAGGCACAACTACTCCAGCTTGATGCAGTACAACGCAATGCAATACAATGCTATGCAGTACAATGCAATGCTCAACCCTGCATTGGTAAGTAGATAAAAAGATATTACAACCCAAAATAATGCAATGCTGATTATTGCTTTAGTAGTAGATAATAAGAACTATGATTTCCTATGCCTTGCCATTAGTTTCCATTTATGAGGGTGATATAATCTATAATATAAGTAGGTACTAAAATTGCTGGTCCGGGAAGATTATTCTAAGTATTGGTGCAGTTTTAGGCTATTTTTAAAGTTTCCATAGGTACTTCCGAGGCAATTGTTAAAAGATGTTCAAACAAGACTTGAAGACAAAAACCTCAAATAAAATTTTATTTTAGGTGAACCAGATGTATTCTGGGCACTATGATCCACAGCGCGGGGCAGCAGCTGCATCCACACAGATGTACGGATACGGGGCTCCCTACTATCCCAGATGATCTACACCACCCGTGCAGACAACCAGCTGTGTAGTTGTGTCTTGATAATTAGGTTCCTAAAGATATTTAATTACTTAAGTATCACGGTAGATTTTCTTTATTTGGAAGATTTTATTTTTAAGTTGTTAAAGCTAGAAGGTTATTTAGGACAGAATTTCAACTGTGATACTTTAATATTAAAAACCTTTTGGAACCTCATTTTTTTTTAAACCTTTGACTTTTGACTGAGTTGTGAGATAATATGCTGTTGTTTTTATATTTGATATAGTGTACCTGATCATTATGGACATCATTGTCCTTGGTTATCAAGAAATTGGGATTTTAAGATCGAAAAATTAAGAGTTTTTGCAACTATGATAGAAAGATAATTTAGTTTCTAAGAATAATGTTGATAAGAGGCATAAACAGATCATAGTGAGAATTTTTTATTTTTTTACTTTTTAATCAACAATTTCTTGATAATAAGAAAGGTTTAAGAAACCTTTAGATGAACTGAGAAAAAAACGATAATCTTTGATGTTTTGAAGTTATTAAATCGAGCTGTACGTTTCTATTGATTTTACTATTAAGTACCTACCTTGAATTAGAAATTATTGTTGAACAAACTTTGAAAATGTAGATGGCGGTTTTTTGAAAGAATTTCTGTTTTTGAACGAACTGACGTTTTAATATAATTGTACGTTGTAAATTTGTGATGAAAAGCAAAAATATTTAAAGACTAAAAACGTCTTGAATAGTAATTTATGTAATATTTTTTTGATCTCAATTTCTCAATAAAATAAGGAAAATTGATCTTATGTTTAGTTCCTTATTTTATTAAATGTTATTTTTTTTATTATGCAAAAGTATATTTTTGTTAGGTCTTTCATTTTCATTACTTTTTTGTATATCTTAAATTCGTCATTAAAGGCTTAATAATTATAAAAAAAATATTGTACCAAAAAAGTTTCAATTTTATCTGTTAAATTGTTTATTTTTCATTATATTAAATTAAAATCACTTTAAATACAATAGAAATTAATATAAAGGCATAATGTTATTTTACTGTAATAACCAAAAATATTAAAATATGTGTATTAAAATGAATAAAAAATATGGCAAATTGATATGAAAATATAATTGTCCAATTGTGTAAGAGAAATAAATTAAAAGTATCATTAATGTTGTTTTTATTATTAGTTGTAAATTTACTTTACAAATCCTATGTGTCGGTAGATATGTAATGAAACAATACGAAAAAGTTTTAGTTCAATAAATATTAATGTTTTCAAATGCAACACATGATATCCTTGAACATATTAAAAAGGTACTGTGATTGCTGGCGATAGGTTGGCTTGTGTTTGTGTAAGAACTTGTTTTTTATTTCCTTAATACAGAGGTTAAGGTGTAAGTTCAGTTTTGACAAAAGATAACGAAGATTTTCTACAATAACAAGGATGAAAATATCCATTACAGCGAGCCTTTACAAAAATTACTTAAAAGTAAGAACAAAAATTTTATGATGATTCCGACTTATTATCCTCGGATAATTTTGTAGAAACGCTAGATAGTTAGACTAAGATTAATTTTTTCAATGCACGTTATCTCTGTTAATGATTAAGTAGAGTTGCTACGCTTTAAAGAGTGTACCTTACTGTTCTAGGAATCTTCATGTATTCAAGGCTACACAAATAGAGTCTAGCATGTCATTTTAGAATAATTGATATTCTGTCTGATAGCTGACGGGTTCTATAGCTTGTAATTTGGCATTATCACACAGCTAAAATACAAAATTGTTCTTTATCGCTTCGTATTATATACAGCTTTCTGCGGATATCAAAAAAAGGTATAAGATCTAAACTAGTTTTTTAGCCCCTAGGCTACAAAACTGGTTTTAAATATATGATTTATTTTCATTCTCGTGGTAAATTATCTGTAATACGATGCTATAAATGATTTTTCAGTATGGCTGCGGATATTAATTGGTTTCGATGTCATACTGGAAAATATAACCTACTGCTGCTTTGTCAGACGCTTGACATGTAGTAGGTGAAATGCTTAGGCCTTTAGAATATATCACAATAAAAATAAACAAGTTTAGAATGGACGTACGGACAATGACATTTTAGTAGAGTTGCTAATCTTTCTAAAACGAACTAAACATCACAGGAATCATCATGCCTAGTTAAAAATCAACAAGACAATTCTTACATGTCTAAATGAGAGCTATCCGTTGCGGACGGACCGGAAATAATTATAGAGAAGCTTCGCTTTTAAAAAGATCAGTAAATTACTATTATATATTTATATTCATATGAGGTACTATGATTGAGCGATAGAGAATTTAATTGGGGTTCAGTCACTTCCGCCTATTACCACATCACCAAAGCTGGGTTTTTTTTCACATACAAGCAAATAAATAAAACAAAGACTAAGAAAAAGTTTAAAATTTCTGACTTTTAGCCAAAAAAAATATGGCATAATGTTTAACATTTTTTATGTATTTTACAAACTTAACTTTTTTAGCTGTTTTAATCAACAGTTTAAAGCAATTAATGATTAGGAGGGATGGTTTACAAGCTATCTAAATAATATTTCTGTCTCAGAATACCGTGAAATTAGAGGAGGGGTTAAAAATGAGAGTAAAAGAAAAAAGAAGGAGCCTTTTGCGGTTTTATATGTTTTGATAAAGTGAAACTGGTGCGTAAGTGATTGCACTCCTATGGAGAAAATTTTAATTTTTTGAGTGTCACGTATTACATACAAGATTTTAAATATTATCAAACATAATTTTAATGGGACAGGTATTCAGCTATTTTATTTACCCTGTTAACTTTTGTGCTCCCATTAACTCAATAAATACATCGATGATATGTCAACAATAGCATTTAACAATGCCATATAGTTGACTACCCCCATCACACATTCCATAGTTTCATCTCAAGCAAACATTCCATAATTTAATAAATCTAAATCGCTAAATATCTGTCCTTGATAATACTGAAATATATAGTACTAGCGGTTACGCTACTAAAGGCCTCTAGGGGCACTTGAGGCGGGGGTGTGGGGTGGGAGTTAAACCTTATTCACAATATCTTTTAGTTGTGAAAAGAAAAAAGTAAAAAGATAGAGGGGTTATGTTTAAAAATAGTTATAAACCTTCCAAGTACCTATGAAAAGCTACATTGTTAAGGAAAACCATATCGGTTGAAGAGATCCTTTGGTAAAAACCAACAGACATCCTTTTACTTTTAAATATAAAAAGTCTTTTAACTGTAATAGAGTTTGAGCATTTGGTCCTAGCGTTTGATTAAAGGCGTTAAAAGCAATTTTGTATACATTACATTATCACAAAAATAGTTCTTTTTATTTGTAAAATTTCAGAGAATTCAACAAACAAAGTGCCAAATCCTATAAGATTAAAAGGCAGGATTTCCTAATCCTTAGTCCTACTATTTTCCTATAAAAATATCGGGTATAGTCCTTTCCACGACATCCCTCCATAAGGAGCGATTCTTCGTATTTTTAAAATGGCTTTTTATAGGTTATTTTAGGTTAGGTTATATTGTGTTAGGTGATTGCCCCACAGGGTTAGGTAATTGGCCCCGCAGGGTTAGAGCCCCCCGCAGGGGCTAGAAATAGGAGAAAGGCTACTGTGAAAAATACGAAGAATCGCTTCTTATGGAGGGATGTCGTGGAAAGGACTATACCCAAAATATCTATTAACAAGTAAATTCTATCTTCTACGCTAGCCTAGGAGATTTTATAGGATTTGGCTATAAGTCTATATAAAAAGTTTTTCAATTGATTTTTGAATTTAGATTTTATATGCACACTAATCGTTGTATTATTATAAATAAGATATTTGGTGCTTTCCCTTAAAGTGTCTTGCAATCACAGACACCCCCCTCCTCCCCCTCCCCCTCCAACTCCATATTTTTTTCAATAAAGGGAAAGAGATAGGAGGTTTATTTTCTTTAAGGATAAAAAAAGTGTGAGGTTGATTTTTTGTGGTTGCTAGATACCTGAGGGAAACCGCTAAATAATCAATTGATATAGATACATTATTTTTTAAATCTTGCTTGCGTTTGTCGTCATAAATTGATATATTTAGCAGACTTAATAACACACCATATATTTAACTAAGAATATCGAATAAAATGTAGAAATAAAAAAATCCTCAACTTTTTCACTTCAATAAAACTGTGGAAATGTTTGACTTATAAATTGTTTAAGTGCACTTCTCCTTATTTCAAATTCTTGCCAAATTACAATTCATCTAAATTGACCTACAATACCCACCCACCCTCTAAAAAAAAGAATTGTGATTGTTAGTAAGAATATTATATAATGAGATTTTAAAGGTAAAAATTATTACTTGAGAGATAAACAAATAAAGATGCAATGATGGCTTTTAAAAATATACGCTAAAATGAAAAAATAAAACCCCGCCCATTTTCAGAATTATCTTTAGGACAGTTGGGGCTTTTTAAATGTTCTAAAATTAATTGCAGGGAATTGAAATTTAATTTTTGAAAAGAACTGTAGGATTAAGAGAAATTACATCCATTTCAATTAAATTTTGCACATTTGCAGAGAAAATAAAGCCATAATTATGTAATTGCATTGTCAATTAATCTCTTATGATGACATTAGTGAAACAAGAATTTCATTTTAATATGAGGCCCCATCAAAATTTATAAACAATTCTAAGTACCATTTTCTTACAAGAATAAGATTTAGAAAATATGTAAGCAGCATGTATTTGAATCCCAATTATTGCAAAACAAACAAAAAATTACTAAATTAAGTCATAATTTTCTAGATTATGTGTTTATAAAAATATTACCAAAAGATCTTTAAAAAGTATAATATTTTTACGTAATTTAAAAGTGTATGACCTAATTACATTTTTGAGAGTCAATATTTCAAGTTGAATATTCAATGTTTGAAAAATAAAAAATGTTAATAAACAACCGATTAATTCTTGTCCTTTCAAATGTATTAAATATAATTTTGGCTTCTGAACTTTATAATTTATGATTGTCGATAACAAAATTTTCAATGTCTGAATAACAAAACAGTTTGAATTCTGTCAAATTGGGTAGAGATTTTTCTTTTGTCTTTGAGAAAAACTATTTTTATTGACCAATTTATGAAAAAAAATAATTTTCTAATACTAACTTTAAATTTTATTGATATGGAGTTGACAAAATGATTATGATTTTAGGGATTTTAAATTTCATTTATTAATTTTAGAATTTTATGAAAATATATAACAACAATTTCATCAAACTTCTGTATTTGATGATTTATATTTATTCTAACTAATATACATTTTCTAATATTAAAAAGTAATGTATTGTACAAAGCAAATTGAGCAATTCTTTGTTTTTGTATGAAAATTAATAGATAAATTTCAATATCTTGTATTCAAGAAAATTTAAAGATTTATAATTGCCATTATAGAAGAAATGTAAATTTTTCCCGGGTGTGAAGCGCACTGGAATTTTTGACAACATATTTTTTACACACAGGCTGGTGGTATATGCTTCTCTGTTATGACAGCCTTGTCGTTTCTCCAACTGAAAATATTATAACAAGAATGATTACAGTCAAAGCATATAGATAAGGACAGTTTTTATTCATATGTAGCACAGCAATTACAATTACTTATCGGTTGTTAATGAAATCAAAGTCAAGTAGAGTAATATAAAGGATTTCATAAAATCCTTATTTCTACAATTAGTTCTATTTCTCTCAGTTATATATTTATACTTTAAACCTTTACCATATTTTATCCAGGGAGGGAGGGGACAATATGCTGTTTGTTTTAGTAGTCCCCAAAGTTTTATTATAACGTTTTCTTATTCGTTGACTTGACAACTTTGGAGACTTTTAATAAATCTTGAATAGTTGGGTTATTAAGCTTAGTGTCCGAACGTTCCAACCACTAATTACAATCTACAGAATAGATAATTTTGTGCATCATCATTGGGGATGTACATCAATTTATTGACGATTGTCTTATTCCTTTGGATACCACATTTTCTCTACATAAGCAATATTTTTGAAGAGGAAAACTTTTTTTGCACTTTCATCAGTATTTTCATTATTGCATTACTTCTCCTCATTCAATTAATAATATGTTTAAATCAGGGATCTAAAGGGCTAAGACAATGTTGAGGAAATGTGGTATCTAAAGGGAAAACGGCGGCGGATCTTTATGAAATTTTAATATGTTATGTAGACATATAAGAAAAGCTTAGTATTTTGGTAAGACAAAATGCTTTGTTTGAGTCCAAAAAAAATATTTTAGCTCTTTAACTGGATGACCCTGCTAGGTTTGCTAGCATCCTGTGCCCGCTAGGATGGAGATAATCAAAAAATTCCAACTTTCAGTTATGTGTCATACCCATATTTAAAAAGTTACTCAGTTATATTCCTCAATCTTTCACACACAGAAAATGAAATAGAAAAAAACATGAGTGGGGGGGGGGGGGGGTGGGGGTTGGCGGGGCGTTAAGGGACTATACCCGAAATTTCTACAAATGTAATCAGAATATTTAATAATTTAATAGAGTGAATTTTTTTCTGCGGAAAAATTTCAGATTAGAAGACAGACATTTTAAGATATATAGTAGCTTTACTGGTAAAAAATATGTAATAAAAAAAATGTACCTTTATACATATTTATTCAGGTAGTAGGCATATGTATTATACTTATGTATGAATATTGGAGATCACAGGGTTTGGATTAGGGGGGTTATATAACCCCCTGGCAAGTTCAAAATTGGGTTGTAGTGCCCCAGGGAAATATTTACGATAGGGGGGGGGGGGGGGGGTTAATAACACAAATGAAGTCCATACAAACCAACTAATCCAATAATCAATAAGCTAGGAGGAGGGGAGGGGAAGGGAAGGTATTCCTCGATTTAAAAACATTTAGGCACTTTTAACCTCCCCCACCCAGAATTGTGTGTATGCCCTTGATTATTGGTAATGCATATGCCCAAAGGCAGACAACAAAAAAGCATATTGAGAAAAAGAGACAAATATTGATAATCTTTAATGAACAGATTTTCTATTTTTTTCCTGAAAGGGCGACAGTGATAAGAATATAGAGGATAAATTAATCTTCTCATGGGAAAAGTGATACCTGGAAATATTGAGATCGGGGGTGAGGGAAGAGTTCAGAGTGGAATGAAAGTTAATTCATAAGAAATGATCTTTTCGACAACGTCTTTTTACTTTGATTGGAAATATTATATTTGTGTACTTAAATCATTGACAATTCTATTACAAAGAGAAAGACACAAATAAAAAGGATACAAATGTATGCAGTGTTGAGATAAATTTGATATAAGTTTAAAAATCTACTGATTTGTTTAGTTATTATATAAAATAAAAAGATAGAGGGAAAATATTACATAAATCATTTTTAAAAGATATGTATCATTTCTATGTTTTCTTAAGCATGACTGGCAGACCGACAGGACTAAACAAATTATGTACTGGATGCTTATTAGTACAGGGAATCATCACCTAGAATATCAGCTGTCAATCTTAAATAACAGCTGAGAAAATAATATTTTCTCTATACTGTACAGAAGGACTGACGGAAAGACAGTAGTTTTTCTACTAGTAAATGTAAAAGAGTTAAAAACTATGGAATGAACATTCATATTTTAATAAATCTTCACAATTAACACATCCTCTTGGCTTTTAATCCTACTTATATGTATATGTGTATTACCTGTACTGAAGTAAAGTCGAGTCCTTGGCAAATTCTGTGGCAGCTTTGGAAATATCTGTTTCTACTATTGGCTTTACCTCCTACCAAAGAAACAAATGTCATAAAATTGTTTTGTAATAAATTTATAATTTAGATACAATGATTTTCTTTACTTTTCCTTGATCTATAATATTGACTATTTATCAAAACTTATCCCAAAATTGTTTGTAAGCCAGTTAAAAATACCAATTCACAACTTCACTATTGATTGTAAATATTTTCTTATCTTTTTTTTGTATTTTACCTTAGCTTGGCAGATAACACATTTCTTTTTGTTGGCAGCGGCTGAGGCAGCACTATGTTCTGTTGCACATTCTGATATCCTGAATATTAGTACAATTATTTACCACTAGGGTGCAGCACTATGTTCTGTTGCACATTCTGATATCCTGAATGTTAGTACAATTATTTACCACTAGGGTGCAGCACTATGTTCTGTAGCACATTCTGATATCCTGAATATTAGTACAATTATTTACCACTAGGGTGCAGCACTAAGTTCTGTAGCACATTCTGATATCCTGAATGTTAGTACAATTATTTACCACTAGGGTTCAGCACTATGTTCTGTAGCACATTCTGATATCCTGAATATTAGTACAATTATTTACCACTAGGGTGCAGCACTAAGTTCTGTGTCACATTCTGATATCCTGAATATTAGAACAATTATTTACCACTAGGGTGCAGCACTATGTTCTGTAGCACATTCTGATATCCTGAATATTAGAACAATTATTTACCACTAGGGTGCAGCACTATGTTCTGTAGCACATTCTGATATCCTGAATATTAGAACAATTATTTACCACTAGGGTGCAGCACTAAGTTCTGTAGCACATTCTGATATAATTTATCTCAGTAACAGTTATCATTAAGAAGGTGTTATATATAACTATAAATTTACCTGGAGGCAGAATTATGACGACTGTGACTATGGGTATGGGGTTTTTCTCCATCCTTCTTTTCAGTCCCCTGCAATTGAAAATCATTTTTTTCTAACATATTTTACATGTTAAACCTTTTTACTTTCCTTTCTAACGATTTTTGAATAGTAATAAAAAATTGTGTTTTCATTAAAGTAAAACAATAGAACTGGGAAGGGATTAAATAACTGTGTGTTCTCACTCTGGGGACCCTGTGCCGACATTCAATTACATTTTTGAATATCAGCAAATAGCCTACTTAATACATTTATTGTGTTATCTTAGGTATATTCGAGCTTTTTAGTAAAGTTTACTTAAGACTAAATCTTACCTTTTCTTTATCATTCAATTCATTATCATCTTCTTCAAAGGCAGGATTATCAATTATAAATGAAACAAAGTCAGCTTTGTGTGGAGTGGGAGCTCTTGGAGGGTCCGGTGGATGGATCATTGTCTAAATAGAATAATCAAACAATGAATCATTTATAGTCGTTAGGATAACCCAATGATAGTTCATCAACTTATAAAAAAAATCGTAAGTAGATTATTAAGGTTAGATTAATGATAAATGGATCAATGATCTATGAAAGTTTAAACATAACAGAGTTATCAATGATATATTTTATTTTGATAGATTGATGAATTAAATGGATAAAAAGACTTTTTTTAAAGAAAGATTTTTATACTATGAAAAGATGGTTAAATGTTAAATTAATGATTTATGAATTGAGAAACAAAAGACAGAACATTTATAGTTTTATATGGATAAAAGAGTTATTAGTTGTTCCTGTGATATGAAGTAGTAAAGTTTTTGTCTGTAGCTTAATATTTTATAATTTAGGTTCAGCTTTTAGGCCACTTTTCAACCCATTGTGCGTCTTCAAATATAGAGCATCAAGATGATAGCCGATTGTATGAATTATTGCAGGTTGAAAGTTAGATATATAAAATTTTAATACATGAATCTTCAATCTAGTTCATTTATGGATATTTTAATATAATCTGAAAGAAAATTTGATAGCTTGATATAAATGTGAAGACAGGCTTACTAATAGATAGATAAACCTTCCGACAGAGAGCCAGACAATGTTTAATGTTATAATTAATTGCTGATAAAATGAATTATCCATTACTATGGATCTGATTATACTAATTATCATATAAAGAGAATCTGTCTGCAACTCTACTGCAGATAAAATCCTAAACAACAAGGAAAACACTGTTTAATATGGAGTAGCTACAGATTTTGTAAGAATCTAAATACAGTAACCATACTTTATAAATAGATGGTAAGGTAAGAGGCACATTACTAGAAGTAATAGATAGATAGAATTTTTTTTATCCCAGTCAACATAAGCAAAAAATATTTGTCCTAAAATTGTGACATTTCGGATAGGTTGGAACAGTTTATATGGCCAAAAAAATGATGTCATACAATACAACTGACCAATAATAGGCTAGTATGTATGAAATTTACCAATGGTAAAATTTAAATTGGCTTATCATTTGGTCATTTGTTTTGCATCGCGTCATTTTTTATTAGGCACTATAAGCTGCTTCGGTTAGGTTAGTTTGGTGTGTTATAGTTAAGTTAGGTAAGCAGGGGCGTCCAAGCTTTTTTATTTGGGGGGGGGGGGGTAAAATTTTGAAAATAAATATTTTGGGGGTGCCTACGGCACCCCCAACCTCATTTTTTTTTTTTTGGGGGGGGGGTAATCACCCAATTACCCCCCCCCCCTTGGACGTCTATGTAGGTAAGACACATGCAGATAACATCAAATAAAGTCAGATATATACATACAAAAGACAGATAGATAGATAGATGGATTGTCACCTGAAATTCTGTCCAGGAAATTTTTCCATCTTTATCTTGGTCGGCATAGGCAAACATTTCATTTATATCCTAACCATTTGCAAACATCAACTTGTTAATAATTCAAAATTGGAGAATGTGTCCATAGTTATTTATCGCATTTTATTATAGACAGGTAATTAGTAAAATAAAAAAATATAAATTATTTCCAGTTTTGATGTCCTTGTGAATTCGAGTTCTGAGTCAAACGGAAAATGCATGTATCGTATCGTTTTACAGACAATTTTCCAAGAAGAATGGGATACAAACCAAAACTCTGAAACTGCAAATACAATGATATAAGACTGGCAAGTACATTATTAAACAAAATCTGTAAAATAATTTGCTGTTCATATTTTCATTTATCTTTTTAAAGCTTGTTATTGTTGCATTATACTCAGATATTTATAATTATTAACAATTTGTAACCTTAATTTCAACTCTAACAGGTAGATTCTGAAAAATATAAATTAATTATCCCAAATGAAAAAGATACAATTAGAGTTTTGGATCTAGTGCAGTAAGATGTTGCTGTAAACGATTATCTCCAAAAATCTGTGAATTCTACAGGCTGCTAGCTGTCAAAGACTGAGGGTACATGTAATGCCCGCATAAGCGGCACAAGAAGACCTTTAAATAATCTGGATTAGTCAAAACCCAATGATGCACAGGGAAAGCTTCAGTGAAGAAAAGACGCTTAAAATAAGTCTTTTTCGCGCATTTATGAGCACTGCGAGATAACTGTGCATTATTGAGTAATAAATATACCAGATTATTTGAAGGCTTTGTTTTGTCGGTTAAAATTTTGTGAGAGAATAATCAATACGTTCCACTGTTTGGCCATAAGCAGCCTTTAAAGTTCATAGGTTTTTGGAGATAATCTTTGCCAGAAACATTTCACCATGAACTGCCCTAGTTCCAAAATTTTAATTAAAATTACTCAAATGTAATGAATCTTTTCTTTGTTTTATCAACTAATTACCATATTGATTATATAATTACTATTCAAGTTTAATTACAAATAATAATTTATATATTGCATGTAAGTTTTGTAATTAGATTTTATTGTAATTAAACAATACACTTTTATAAATCTTGTAAAATTATTGTTAAAAAATAATACATTAAATGCCATGCTAAAGTCTAAGTGTATTTAACTTGCTGTTTCAAAACCTTTTTGCTATTTTTTTTAAAAATATGATTATACAATATGATGATGATGAATTCGTAGTACTAAAAATAGTATAAGAAGACAACGCCTAATTATAATTATTTCTTTTCTTTTAATTTATGCGAAACTGTATTTAAATAATGAGATGAAAAACAGCATTGCAGACAAATTTTTAGCTTGCTCCAGCAAAAGGGATAAAGATTTATTGAAAGAAAGTGCTTGCATGTGTATCCAATGAGATTCCGTAAACCACTATACAGGTCATTCCACTTAGTAATCCAAAGGGATAAGACAATGGCCGATAAATTAATATTGTACATTCCCAATGATGATACACAAATTCAACCCTTCTGTAGATTACAATTGATTGTTGAAACGTCTGGACACTAAACTTAATAAACCAACCAATCAAAATTTAATAAAAGTCCCCATAGGTGTTAAGCAAACGAAAAAGAAAATGTTATTGTAAAACTTCGGGGACTAATATAATAAACAGCTCATTATCCCCTCCCTCATTGCACTCTCATATATTTTTTTAATTAGAAAATAACCACTTGGGTGATAATTGAAAAGACCGTTTAAAAATCCAGTGGTACAACTGACGGAGTTAAAGTTACTTATAGAGGAAACAGGGATAACAACATCCATAAGTAGCGAAGCTTAAAAAAAATGGAAAAGAATAAGATAAGATTTAAACTGTATTTGTTGAATTCAATAATAGATGTGTTATAGTTAATTATGCTCCTTGATAATGGGAATGTTGACAAGAAATTTCAGCCTCCTATATTAGATATGAACCAAGAAATTCACATTTCCCCCATAGCGTTACGGACTGACTGACAGACGGACGTACGTACAGACGAAGTGAATTATAGAGTATCTTCGCTACTAAAAAACTACAATACAATAAAATATTATTTCTTCAGCTGCAGAGTCCCTTTCCTCCTGGCAAGTAACAATGCAACAAAAAGTTAAATTCAGCATCAAAAAGTTCGACTCAATCTGTAGATACACATACATTCATTCAAGGAGACAGAGATATGGAAAATCAAACATTACCATAACAAAGAAAAAAAGTTAAAGGCATTGAAATTATTAGAAAAAAGAAGGCCAAAGCCATGTTATAGATGTAATGACATATTTTACTATACAGTAGAAGCGGCAAGAACATCAAAATAATTTTTTTAAGTATTAACCATAAACTTGAACTAAATAATGACAATCTTTTTTAATATATTTTTTATCTTATAACCCAACAACTAAAGCCTAAAATCATAATTAACCTGATTCTTTTTATAACTTTTTTTTACTATTTATTTATAGAATAATTGTCCATGTCTTTTTAAATCCCTGGTACAACTGTGTATTGAATAAGAAAGGCCTATTCTCTAGTAAAAGTGAAACTTCATGCCAAATGCAAGAAATTTCAAAGTGACACACCCAATTTTTGCAATTGGTAAAATAGAAAATAAAGGGATTATACAATCACAAAAAGAGGCACACAAAAAAGTCAGAAAGAGAGGGGACAATTGGCTGTTTATTAAATTAGTCCCCAAAGTTTTAAATAACGTTTTCTTATTCATTGGCTTAGCAACTTTGATAACTTTTAATGAATTTTAATTGGTAGGTTCATTTAGTTGAGTGTCCAAACTTTTAAACCACTAATTTATTATCTACATAAGGGGTAAATTTGTGTATCATCATTGGGAATGTACATCTTTTTATCAGCCATTGTCTTATCCCTTTAGATCCCTGAATAAAAACAATAGGCAAATTTCACAAAAAAGATACTTCTCACTGCTGCAAGCTTTGTTTCTTATCAATAAAGCTCTCTTTGCTAGTAAATATACACTATACAGCTGCTAAACTCTAAAAATACATGAATTATTAAATTTTTTATAAACTGGTACCTGCATTATTTCTATAAAATCATCTTTCATAATGTATCTTTGATTAATTTTGTACTTCTTGGCTCGAAATTCTTTTGGCAAAGGGTCTGTTCCACAAAAATGCTGAATTGAAAAATTTGTAAACAAAAGTGATGTGTAATCCTATTATATAAAGTCCTTATACTAAAGTAACAGGATGTTTGTCTTTTGTCTGTGTGTTTGTACCAAAGGATCTTGCTAACTGCTGAACCGATCAGGTTTTCCTTAACAGGGTAGCTTCTCATAGGTCCCGGGAAGGTTTATAACTATTTAGGAGGAGGCTGTCACCACCCACCCAAGAGAAATTGCCCATAGAAAAAAATTCCACCCCAAAAATTTTTTTTTAACTTAAATTAAAAATGAGGTGGTTTTTTTTTTACTTTTTCTTTTAAAATCTAAAATAATAAATTGGGTTATCAAATTTGACTTCCCCCTCCTCAAGTGTTCATATAGGCCTCTAGGGGCGTAGATGCTAGTTGAAATATTGATATGGCAAATAAATGCATTAGTTTTATGTTTTCCCTTTTTTTAAAACTAATATGTCTAGCATCTGTTAACACATTCAATATCACATATTTTTACTCTGCATCATGCATTCTTAATGAGAATGTTATTGGAATAGTTATCTATCACATTGTATTATAGACAGTTTTCGGCATATAGTAAGATGAAAAATTATAAGATTATATTCAATTTCCTAGCCTGGGTCAGCCTTTTAGGGTATTGATATTTACATTTTTATTTTATTGTACGTAGAAAATTGGCTATAAAATTATATGATATATGATTTTCAGTATACACTGGAAAAGGTTTACCAAAGAAAGATAAGAAGATTTTAAATTATCTCTATTCTATTCAAAACTAAAAGACATGGGCGTACAAATGTGTGGTGTCAACAATCAAAATAATTTTAAAGGCCAGCCTTCCCCTCAGTTATTATGTACTGAAAATTATATTGAAATACCTTGAACATTATTTTTCTAAATTCGAATTCATCTTCTTCTCTAAATTTTCTAAAATAAAAAAATAAAAAATTTTCTCAAAATTTTTTATGTAAATAATGTAAGTATAAATAGACAAAGTATATTTCCTCCATAGCATGACGGACTGACTGACTGATAGACATACAGATGAAGACTTTGGGTGTAAAATGTAAAAATTACTAAAATTTATATATGTTGTTATAAATATCAAATCTATTACCTTAATATTAATTTACAAAAATCATCAAAATAAATCACTCCTTTCTTCTCAACCTAAGATAAGAAATTTTTTTAGCCCAGAGATTGAACCATTATTACAAATTTGCTCAAAGGAAAATTTTGGTATAGTCCCTTTTGTGGCAATGCCTCTTAGTGGGCGTTTTGTTGTATTTTCACATTAGTTTTTATAGCTTTTATATTAGGTTAGGCTAGGTTAAGTTGGGTCAGGTGATTGCCACGAAGGGTTAGGCAATTGTCCCTGCAGGATTAGAGCTCCATGCAGGGGCTTTAATAGGGGAAAAGCTAATGTGAAAATACGATGAAACGCCCCTTAAGAGGCATTGCCATGAAAGGGACTTTACCAAAAAATTTCATTAATTATTGTCAACTGTTTGTTAACTCTTGAATATTAATAAAACTATTTCTAGTTGAGTGTTTTAAAAATGAGTTGCTTCACTTTAAATTTTGAATATTTAAGTTTACAAATTACTGAGGATACATATTATAATTATTCTAATGTCCTCACCATTAAAATCATATTTTTCTTTCTACAAATTCATTCTACTAAATATTTTTGATTAAAAAAAAAGAAAATAAGCTCAACAAATCTTAAAGGATAAAATGATATTAAACTTTAATACATTATATAACATAACAAGTTTTTAAAATCTTCTTTATTTTAAAGTTAGTATGTTTTTCAACCTATTTTTAAAAAAATACACTATTCTAAGACATGAAGATATATTTCGATTTTAGCAATCATTTTCAATTCATTTTGTCTAAAAAAATATAGGTATGAGACATTAGATAACAGCAAATATGATCAAAGATATTAAACATACATTTATATAGAACAATGTCACAAATTATTTTGAATCTTAGGTATCACCAGAAAATACAAATGACAACTGAAAAAGTTTGAAAAAAAGATTAAAACATTAGTTTTTTAAAAGGAGGAGTAGGTAATAATTCTTGGCCTTGTTTGAGTTGATCTTTTAAAGGAGATAAATCTTTGTTTGAAGAATTATTTGGTCCAGATATTTTAGTGGCAGACATTCACATCCAATACTAAAAAAATGCACAAACCTCATTCCCCATATCAATAATTTCTTGTTCCGTTGGATTAAGGCCTAAACTCTGCATACTCGGTAACAGGTCCTAAAATTGAAAAATCTATCAATTTATTTATAACTATCGGTTCCTCCCCTAGAAGCCTCTAGGTGGACCTTGGGGTGGGGAGGGGGAAGTTGACTGTCATATTCCCTCTTTAATTTTAGTTTTAAAAAGAAAAATAACACAATTTTCTTGAGGGGTAGGGTTTTTTTCTATGGGTGATATCTTCCTCAAAACAGTTATAAACTATCCCAGGACCTATGAAAAGCTTTATTGTAAAGGAGAACCATAACGGTTTAGCAGTTAGCAAGATCCTTCGGTACAGACAGACACACAGATGGAATCACAGGCAGCATGTTACTTTTATATAAGGATGAAACAATGAAATTAATTATATAAAGATTTTGCTTTGAAAAGATTTACTGAAAGATACATTTTACATAATTTTTACACTTTTGCTATATATTATATATAAACTTTATTTTTTTTTTTTTTTTAGCTGAACTACTTTGCATATTATGTATTGTGCCTTTTTTACTTTTATAGATGTGAGTAAATGCATACATTTTAAACTTTTGTCCTTTCCTTTTAGATTAAATTGGACCCTAAATAATACTCAGAAATCTTAAGGGAAAAGAGAATGGACGATTAATTGATATTCATTCTCACTGATGAATAAGATATTATGGTTATAAAACTCTGGATATCATTGTAATTAGCAGTTCAATGTCTACTCCATCCCTGATATTACACAATTTTAAAAAATATTTTACTATCCTGATTTTATAGAGTCAAGGTATGAATTTACGGTTTTGTGTGTCCATAAACATGGCAGCAATAACAGGCTGACTAAAGAGAAGATGTTTATAGTGCCTAAACTACCAATGGCAGGCCAGTATAATTTTAGTTGACCTATGGTAGGCCAGTATGACGTCATCATTAAATTGAATTATATTATTGCAGTTAATGTTAATATGTCATTGGATAGTAGTTACTTATTTCAAACTGATCAAATTAAATGTAAGTGGATGAAAATATACTCAAATCAATCAAGAAGGAAATTGTAATTCTATGAAATATTTATCAGGGATTAGGATACATGACATTAAGTGAGAAATATTCAAAGACAGACATTTTATATTTTTTTTAGTAGGTGACAAAGCTTATCTTTAACCCTTAGTGTCATCACTTTAGTCTGTCCATTGGGAAAATGTAAATTACACAACTGCCAGTCAAAAGGTTTATAAAGTTACTGATTCATTTTTCAAATCAATGAAAATTGAAAATGTTTTTGTGAGGATACATAAAGATGTTTACATCCTGAAGCTTTTTGATAGTGCCTGTAAAAATTACGTCATACTGGCCTACTATTCTTTAATTACAATGTATACTGGGCTGCCATTGGTCACTTGTATTGTATGTCGTAGTTTTTTTATAGACACTATAAAAAGGCTTTGCCATCCTTATTTTTCTGATTACTGGGAAGCTAAACAAATACATGAAACTTTCAAACTTGATATAAAGTTTGATTTACTTATCTTCCATTGTCCTATCCTTTTATCCCAGAAATACTGCAACAATGTTTTGCACCCTTGTATCAATGGAAAAACTTTGGGCTGTTCCTTCAAATCTCTGAAACAGCTGAGTTACATCAAAGTTTCTGGTTGTAATAGCATTATGCTTTGTTATTTTACTATATTTTGATTAAGTTTGGAACCACCTTTTAAGATGATAGACTGACAACATTTTATTATGATAACACTTTATGATGTATAAATATGTGTGTTTAGGAGACTTTTATCATGCGACATATTCATATTTTTACAGACAAATTATGCTGCACTTTACCTTAGTGTAAAAAGTTGATATAATCTTTTCAAGAATTTATTTAAAATCCACAGAAAAATTGTAAAATTATGTAATTTCAGTAAAGAAGGTGTATCAACTTTTTTTTTTTATAGCTAGCTTGTTCTTTTAGTAAGTAGTAGATGTAAAATTTTTCATAGAATTCAGATATGCAATCGGTTTTTTTGTAGACCTCTTATTTTTTAAGTAATTTAAGTTTAAAAAAAAAAAATTAAGTCGATTTTAAGGTACTAAAATGCAACAAAAAAAAGAAAGAAAATGGCCATTATGAACAAAAATAGTAAGATCTTTAATTTGACACCTTACTTTTTCAATTCTGTCAGGTAATTATTGAAAAAATCGATTTTTTTAAACCCACGAGAATAAAAACTTTGAACTTAATTTTATTATTCCACAGATAAAAAAATGTGGGTTCATATATACCTTTAGAATCAGAAAAATATTACGAATTCATTGTAAGCAAAATTGAAAAAAAAGTTTACAATATAGTATATAAACTACAATAAAAGGAATTATATGAAAATATCATATTATATTGTACAGGCAACGTCTTAATTCTTGAATTGAGTATAAAAATGGGAAGGGGGTAAAGAGGGGGTAAAGAGGGGGTAAAAAAGGGAAGACGATAGTGTTGCCTGAACAAAAAATACAATTGGCCATTTGTTTAATTTTTAATTTTTTTACTTTTTTTCAATTTTGCTTACAATGGATTCGTAATATTTTTCTGATTCTAAAGGTATATATGAACCCATGTTTTTTATGTCTGTTTGAGAAAATATTTAGGTCTAAAGTTTTTATTAAACCGAGGTTAAAAAAATAGATTTTTTCAATAATTACTCAACAGAATTTTAAAAGTAAGGTGTCAAATTAAAGATCTTACTATTTTTGTTCTTACTGGCCATTTTCTTCTTTTATTTTGTTGCGTTTTAGTACCTTAAAACCGACTTAATTATTTTTTTAAAAAACTTAAATTACTTAAAAAATAAGAGGTCTACAAAAAAACCGATTGCATATCTGAATTCTATGAAAAATTTTACATCTACTACTTACTAAAAGAACCGGCTAGCTATAAAAAAAAAAGTTGATACACCTTCTTTATAATAATCTAAAAAGATCAATTAATCAAAATTTGTTTGTATTAAGTACCTCATGACCCTCATAACAAATATCTGTTTTAACATGCATTATCCATAAATCACTGAATATGACACTTACCCCTGTTTTGATGGTACCAGAACGTAAACCGGTTTCGTATTGATGGAAGACGACCAATATTTGCTCCATTTCCCTATAATTAAAGTTTTCTCTTGATCCACACCAATTATAATCAGGGAACTAAAGGGATCAGACAATGGCATATAAATTGATGTTTATCCACAACCAATGCTACGCAAAATTACCCCTTCTGTTGACTAAAATTAGTGGAAGAAATTGGGACACTGCTTAATGAACCAACTCATCAAAATTCAATAAAAGTAACTGAAACTGTTAAGGCAACCAATAAGATAACGTTTTTATATAACTTTGGGTGTTAGTGTAATAACAGCCCAATGTTCTCTCCCTTCCTGAATAATATCACCAATTTATCCAAATTTCTCTATTCCTCAATCTGTCAAACTGGCAATCAATATATCTATTGCAAATTTTATCTTGCCTTTATGAAAATCAATTCTTAAATCTATGTTCAAATTCCTTTTCAACCAATGACAAATCAAACTAAGTTTATCTTTGATTTATCAAACTAGCAATCAATGAACATCTTTATATTGAACTGTCTTTCTATCTACATATCACTCATCTAGGAATATTTGAGACTTGATTTTTGTCTGTCTGTCAGTCTTTAAAACTACCTGTCCCTATCTGTTTACCTGTCAGACAGAGGAGTAAGCTCTGCGACCGCCTCCACCCTAGGCATTATGGAATCACCTTTCTAATCCTCTGAAAAAATACAATAATTTATGTAATTAAATATAATTTGACTTGATAAAAGCGTTTGATACAAGCCTTTTTTAAATTACAACTGTAAGAGTGCAGTTGATATAAAAAAAAACAGACTGTAGCTATAAAAAGCATTAATAAATAATATATAGTGTTAATTGTAATGATAATGTCATTGGCCATTCTAACGACGCAAGTATAAGAAACATTGCTTAACAATATGGTAATACAGAACGTAGTAAAAGTGTCTGACTCTGATTAGGACGTAAAAAAAAATAGCTAATGAGAGGCCAGTATACACTGTAATTGACCAATGGTAAAATTTATAGTGGCCTCTCATTGGCTATTTTTTTTACGTCATAATCAGAGTCAGACACTTTTACTAGGTTCTTAATACATAGTCAGCAATGACCACTTTTATTTGCTACCACTAGTCAACAATAAAATGTTGAATTCTTATATTTACATTATGCTTATTTTTAAACACAAAAAAAAATAAAAAAAATTACTTAGACGAAGAGATAAATAATTCCACTGTTAACCCCTTTACAGATAATTTATTCATTCTTTATTGTATTTGAAGAAGAGAGAGTAAACTTTGTTTTATAATGTTAGACCAGCCGCAGTTTTTTTAGTAAGTTGGCGGTGGGGTTACAAATAAACAAAAATATTTGTCTAAAACGACCCAGGTAATATAAATCAAAATATGCTTGATTCCATAATTGAAAAACATTTTAACTTTAAAATAAAACAAACAAAAAATTGTAAATTTAAAATCAACATCCAACAAGGACAATTTTAGAGAATTGCCCACAAATTACTTGCAGAAAAATATATATTGAAAATAAGTAAGGGGGAGGGGGTGGTGGGTGATTTTTCAAATGCTTGACCAAGCTCTTACATGAGGTTCTCAAACCCTAAAGTTATAAACAAACAAACGAAAACCAACCACCCCACTTTTTTCTTATTTTTAATTTGTTTCAAAATAATGTGGCGGGAGGTGGGGGGTGGTTGTGGTCAGTGTTAAACAAGGAAAATTTTTGTATACAGTTTATAGTTTAAAATTGTTAGGGTAAATGACAAAAATGAAAAATTTAGAGAAGGAATTGACAATAGAGCACTGAATATCCTTCAAATAATGTATTTCTTTTTTCAAAATTTTAAAATCCATCAAAAACAAGGTTGATTAAGTAATATTGCCAAACTTTCCTTAACAAAGTGATGGAAAGTAGCTGCACCAATAATAATAGCTTTTATATAAATTCTTTACATTTTTATATCTTTTAAAACACTTCAAAATTTGTAATTTTGTAACCTCTCTCTAAAGTTTATGTTGAAGAATCTTGAATCATATTAACTTGTAAAGGTTACCCATGGGGTGGCATGTCTAGAGATCAAAGTTTTGTACATTCTATTCATATTATTTATGACCTATTCCCTTTATCTAGCAGCTACTCCCCCTACTTTGAGGGGGGGGGGAAGACGACGCACCATTTTAATTTAGCTATACTTCCTTTACCTATAAGAAGTTTTCTATGTAATTGAGAACCATTTAGTTCTAGCGGTTACAGAATTCTTAGGGTACAGACACTTTCAATAGAAAATTAAACATGGGGTACTTCAGATCAGATATTCAGATTTAACAAGATATCAAAGTTATCACTTAGAGAATTACAGACATATCAATTAAATACTCAACAAAAAAAAAAATAAAAATCGGGTTTTGTGCCATAATTTGTTCAATTGTAAGTGGGTTAAATTAAGCAATAATTTTGTTTATTTAAAAACTATAAATAATCAGGATATACGGATATTGATAATTTTTATAATATCAACCATAGAGTTGCTTTACAAAATGTTGATCACTTTGGTTTTGGGTAACAAGGTGAAATATAATAGAATAAACAAGAATGAAAATATACATTAGAAAATCATATTTTTTATATAATACATCAGTTAGTACAATTACTTCTAAAATATTATGATTATAAATGATAAATTATACTTTTAAAATTAATATCAAAGGGTTATGATGTTTATATGTTATTAAGTAACATGAGGAATTAATTAGAACATTTTATTATGAGTCATGATTTGCTTGATATTTAGAAGCTATATATAGTAAAAGTGTCGGCACAGATTATGACGTAAAAAAAATTTACCAATTAGAGGCCAGTAAACACTGTGATTGGTAAATGGTAAAATTTATAGTGGCCTCTCATTGGTTAATTTTTTTAACGTCATAATCTGTGCCGCCACTTTTACTAGCTTTTGATATTTACATTGACATATTGAGACATAATAACAGCATAAATTTAAAAGGGTATTTGCAATTGATATATTACACGAGATGGGATGCCAGACACAATAATCCGTCAAACTTAAAAAGGAATTTCAAGCACATATTCTGAAGACACATATGATTCATTCCAAAAAAACTAGCGACGAAATTTTGGACTAAATAATTTCAAAAAACGCTTTGCTCTAAGAAGTTCAACTTTATTGTTAAATACGGATGAAATGAAAAACATAACTGCTCTTTTGTACCAAAAAGTAAACACGTTTTAGATAATAATATGGACGGATTAATTCTACACAGTGTTCTTATTGGTTCAATTGACAGATTATGAATATAGATCTTCTATATTTATTGGATTAAAATCCAAAGAGAGAGAGGGTACAATGGACGGTTTATTACACTAGTCCCCAAAGTTTTATAGTAACGTTTTCTTATTCGTTGGCTTAACAACTTTGGGGACTTTAGTGAATTTTGATTGGTTGAAAGTTGAGTGTCCAAATGTTTCAACCACAAATTATAATTTACAGAAGGGGCATTTATGTGTATCATCATTGGGGATGTACATCAATTTTTTGGCCATTGTCTTATTCCTTTAGATCCCAGGCTAGAATCACTAAATATGAGTTTGTGTGGACCCTTTGTACGTCCAGATACTGCAGTTCTGTAAATGTTACTGCGGCTCATTTTTTACACATTTTCTCAATTCACTTACACACACACACACACACCCCAACACACCCAAGGAAAACACCCACTCCCTGCACCCCATACACACACCCATGTTACACCCAAACTCACACACAAACACACACATACAAGATACTCTCTCTGGAACATACATATTTTCCACGGCCCTCTTGAATCATGAAAAAAACATTTTGTTATTTACAAGTGAAGCAACTCTATGACTATACTCTTAATGTATTGTCTAGTGACGTCACAGGGTTTGTTTGAACAGTATTTACAACTTGAGCTTTGTAAGGGGGAAGCAGGCATTCCCAATTTTAATTCTAAGGGTGGTGTATATATTATTTCAAATACTCGAGTATGAAGTATATACGCTGTTTCTATCTAAATATTCTATTATATAAAGTAGTAAGGTTTATTTGTACGTGAAGCTTAAGATTTCAAGAAATACTAAAGTGATTGAGTTCATCTTTTTAGTGCTTGACATAGATCCCGGGACGTTTTAAGTGTATTTAAAAAAAATGAGTATTGGCATGGTTGTACTTATCTTTCCTTTCCTATTGAAAGTTTACCTTTCTTTTTAAATATAAAATCTTGAATTGTTTGCATTGTTAAGAGCTACACTACTGTGTCTAAAATCATCCTTGTATTCTTATGATTACTGTAGAACTTTGAACTCAACAAAGTGTTTGATATAACATTTGATTTTTAAAATGTTTAGGTTATAAATGAAGTTTTTACTGTGTAGGTAACACAAAATTTATAAACATCATATTCTAAATTAGTGCCTTGCATGGGTGAAAATACTAAAAATTTATAATTGCATTACTATCAAAAGTGTTCAAATAATTAGTTAAATTAAGTGTTGACTCTGCTAATGTAAATCATCCCTAGAGTATGAATTTTCTATAACATTTTGTTGTAAATATCTTCTTAATCTTGAAGAGTTCTGTACAAGGACAACACTTTTACATTTGTACAAAATTTTCTATCCCAAGTTTTGGGCGATCAACAAAGATACAGGGATAAGATAATGGACAAATAATGCAGTTATTCCCATAGGTTTTAGATTACATCATATTCATTTTATGTAACAGTTGGATGGAGTAGAGTTACAACTTAGATAAAGAGCTGATGTGCTATAATATCAAAATGCTTATATCATAAAACGCACTTGTATTTCATCATTTGTATCTCTTACTCCTAAAAAGCTTAAAAATCAACCAATATAATAGAAGTTGCGCTTGCCCTGCCCCAAAAATACTAAAATCCGAAAATATATATATAATATCAATTTTACGTAACAGATGGATACGCATTAGTTATATAGTAAATGTGCTATAATATCAGAATTCTTATTATCATATAGTACACTTGTATAACATTATTTATGTCTCTTAAACCCAAAAAGTTAAAAATCAACTAAAATATTATAAGTTGCGCTGCCCTGTCCCCAAAATTAAATAATATTTTTTTTATCCATTAGCCTATACTTTAATCTCTGCTACTGAATAACATTTCAATGTTAAGGACTTGCATTGTATGCTTGGGACAAGGATTTGGCATCTGAAAAAAATATTTTTCTAAGGATCATATTTCTTGTAATGAATGGTTCGAAGAGAGGTTAATTCTTTTTAATGAATCTACGCCAAAGCACAATTTGAACAAAAACAAATCAAACAAAAGGGTGTAAAAAAAACATTTTAGATAAGGAAGAAAAGCCACCCTAAAATTCTAGATTCAATTGCTCATTTCTTTTTGAGATCAATTATGACAAATAATTATTCATACTTTTTATGAGGGATAAGCCTAAAGATTCAGTTAAAACTTATTACTTACTTGGAAGACAAAATTTGACAAATATTATGTAAAAAGATTCATTTATTGTCCCTTTATTCCTGGTGTAACTGCAGTTCCTTATGAATATTTGTGTAAGTATTTTTCTCGTATTCATTCGAATCCGGTGGATAGGAACCGGTTCTCATCCATACGAAAAAACTATGTCTAGCATCGTATTATATCCAGCTTTCTACGAATATAGAAATGTACAATCATAAGATTAAAACTAGTTTTTTTAGCCGGTGCCTTCGGCACCACGGGGCTAAAAAAACTAGTTTTAATCTCATAATTGTACATTCTATATCCGCGGAAAGCCGTTTATAATACGATGCGAGAAATAACTATTATTACTTTCATGCTACCCATAAACTTAGTTTTGCTACAAATATTTTTTCCCAGTATGAAATCTAAACAGGTTAAAATTTGCTGATTTGGTTAGGCCGGGCTTTCGGCCCCGTTGGGCCAACAAAACTAGGTTTGATCTTTTAATTGTTTAATTTACTATTTGCGGAAGGTCATGCGACGAACAACTACACTAAAGGTTTTTTTTTAATGCAACCATCTTGTAATCAGTGAGCAAATGGCACTTAGAATTCGAATTTCCATCTGAAATTTTGCATGAGTAATGCTTGGTAGGTCTATTTTCCCTAAATCGAACAAAAAGTTGAAAAAGTAACGGCTAACGGCTGGCGGCTCATCCGTTTTGCCATTTTTTTTTATCTATATAGTGAAATTAGTCACGAAACCTATCTCCACATAATACTCTTTGCCCCTCCAAAACGCTATCAAACTGTTCTAGATGGTAGCTGTTGGTACTAGAAGTTTTAAAAATGGTTATTGCTATCATTTAACATGAATTAAACAAAAAATATGTTTTAAAAAGTTGATTCCTACGTAATTGATGATGAATTTACCCTGGAAATACGCAAAAAACGGCTAAACGGCTGAGCCGCAAGCCGTTACTTTTCCAACTTTTTGTTCGTTTTAGGGAAAATAGACCTACCAAGTATTACTCATGCAAAAGTTCAGATCGAAATTCGAATTCTAAGTGCCATTTGCTCACTGATTACGAGATGGTTGCATTAACCCCCCCCCCCTTTTTTTTGTATTCCGTCCGTATGTTACACTGTCTCCACTTAAAAGAACTCTACCTTTTAAAGTTAGGATATTAGATTAAGTAACATCCATCAGACAACGCGCCGATTTACCAGTCTAGAGAAGGATTTGGGACTTTAGTATAATGATTATGTATGAGTTTACAGTGTCCCGTCCTAGAAAAATTTTGTTAAAATTTTGGCCTCCAGCCAAAATATGGCTGATTTATGCAAAAACTGCAAAGTTATTAAAATCTGAAGAAAAAAACTGTTTTTAAAGCTTTTGTACCATCTCAATCTTAATGATTTTTTACAAAATTCCAATTCTAGTGTGTCGATATAAACCTGAAATTTACCAAAAAAATAGGGGCCGTCTCAATTATAACATATGAAGGTGTAGCAAGTAATCTTCCAAAGTCAAAATTGCATACCTATATTTTTATTTTTGGTGGGTGCTAAAATTTATCGGGTGAGCTTCACATAACCCCTGGCAAAACCCTGTGCACGCCACTGAAACCAACTTTTTGTAATTTCCATACTTTTCTCTATATTATTTTATGACTTTTTTTGTAGTACACAAATATATAAATGTGAAAATTTACTTTACTTTAAAAGTAAATATAACTTAATAAAAATAGAATTTTAAAATAAAATTATGTAGAAATAATCAAGGACGTCCAAGCTTTTTAAATTTTTTTAGAATTTAATCTATAGAAGTTGTAATTTTGTTTATCTTCATTGGAGATTTATATTAATTTATCATCCATTGTCTAATCCCTTATGTTATCTGGTAATGCTATATACATTTATAGATAGATAGACAGATGGCAGGGGCGTCCAAGCTTTTTTTTTTTGGGGGGGTAAAAAATTTGAGGGGGGAGGTAATTCGTGTTTGGGGGGGGTAAAATGGCGCGCGAAGCGCGCCGAAATTTTTTTTACCCCCCCCCAAATTTTTACCCCGGGGGTAAAATTTGATTGGGGGGGGTAATTACCCCCCCTAAAGTCTGTTGGGGGGGGTAAATACTCCCCCCAAATCTGTTGGGGGGGGGGGGTAATTACCCCCCCCAAACTAATTTACCCCGGGGGTAAAATTTTTTGGGGGGGTAATTTAATTATGTAAAAAAAGCACCTACCTAAACATAAAGTAGTAAGTAAGGTTTATTTGACTATAGCTTCAGATTTCATTACTTTTAATACTGAGTTCTCCTTTTTAGGAAAGCTTCACATAGATCCCATGATGGTTCCACACTATTATAGGTCAATCCTTTGAGTGGTTTTAGGCTATTTTTCTCCTCCCTTTTTACCCTTTAGAACACACGAGTTCTTAGATGCTAAGGGCGCCACTACTATTCAAATATATAGTAGTATCTCATTCTTTAGAACATAAAAATACAATAATTAAGACACCCTGACATCCTCCCAAAAGAAATCGCCTATAGAAATTCTTTTTCATTATTTAATGAAATATTTAATTTAGTTAGGTATCTATTTTATGGAATCTTCAGTGCTTTACAATTACATCATAGATCCCCGGGATGGTTTAGGGGGGGGGGGCGGGGATTACTCCCTCCCCCCCCCCAAAAAAAAATTTTCAGTAAAATTTTTTTTTTAAGAACATTCAATTTGGGGGGGGGGGTAAATACCTCCCCCCAAAAATTTTTTTTTAAAGAACATTTATTTGGGGGGGGGGGGTAATTACCCCCCCAAAATCGTTGGGGGTGCCTACGGCACCCCCAAGGTAGGGGTAATTTTTTTTGGGGGGGGGGTATTGTTCAAAAAATTTTGGGGGTGCCAACGGCACCCCCAAAATCGTTTGGGGGTGCCAAATGGCCCATTACCCCCCCCCCTTGGACGCCTATGACAGATGGACAAAGCCTGTTGCAAAATAGCAGCGCAACTTCTAAAAAGAAATACATACGGATAGAGCTGGAGGAACATTAATAACCATATGAAGATAAATGGATATATCTTTGAAAAGCAGACGTTAAACTTAAGCACAGGGATAAAAATGTTTTAAAAAACTTATAATTTAAAACAAACAAGGGTCATTTTTAGAATATATTCACTAATCAATATTTTCACTCAAAATTATTTCATGATGACCACCGAAATCCCCCCTTGCCTTTAATTTCCTATGAAAAACTTATTTTTAGCACCTTCGAGTGTCTAAAACCCTACTGGGCTTTATCAATACGGGTTACTGAGGAATTATTTAACCTTTTCTGAACCTAACCGAAGAAAAAAACCGCCTAACTATGGTTTATGTTTACTCTAATATTTTTTATTTGTTTTATCTATATGTTTATAATTGTTTATTTGTCTTTCATTTTAAAAAATGTTAATATGTTAATATTTTCATAATTTTTTTTTGAATAACAGCCGAATTGTGATAAAAAGTCACGAAACTGACAATACAAAGGTTTTTTTCTTCTTTTATATATCTACCCCTAAAACATGTTAGGGATCTTAACCCTTAACGGTCGGGGGGGGGGGGGGCGGGCGTTGAACGCCCCCCCCCCTCCGGTTTTTTCTATCTCATTTTCTGTGTGTGAAAGATAAAGAGCCCAAACTGCGTGACTTTTTAAGTATGGGTATGACAAATAACTGAGAGTTGGAATTTTTTGAATATCTCCATCCTGGCGGGCACAGGATGCCAGCAAACCTGGCAGGGTCATCCAGGTAAAGAGCAAAAATATTTTTTTGACTTAAACAAAGCATTTTATCTTACCAAAATACTAAAATATCCTCTAATAATACATCCCTATATGAAATACATGTGTTCAAGTCAATTTCAGTTTCCAGGTATGATCCTGCAGGTCCTGATCCTCCAGGTCTCCAGAAATCTTTTAAAGGCTCCTGTGGCCGCAATTTTTGACTTAGAGACTTCAAATTTTAAACTTAAGCTTTTCTTACATGTCTAAGTAGACAATGAACTATAAATTTAGATACACTTCCCAATAAAGATTCACAAAATATCCCTTCTGTAAATTCAAATTATTTGTTATAAAACACAATCAAGAATCAATCAAAATTCCTAAAGTGTTCATGAAAATAAAAAGGGGAACTTATATATATGTATATAATTTTTGGGCCAATATAATTTGCATTCCAATGTCCCCTTTCTTCCTGCAAAACATAGACAAATATAAAAACACTACTTCATTTATTTGAAAACTAAAGCATTTTGTTCATATTATACTGTGGTATTCGGCACCCCTAGGCCCTGGTTTTATGGCAACCTTGCTCCCAACTTGTGGGAGGTCCGAGGGACCTCCCCTGAGTAGGAGGTGGGGACACTTGAACCCCCCCATGTATTAAAAGTATTTATAGTTTGACAATCCTATTATGTTTAATCTGATTATCTTGTTTCACCCACCCCTTTCAGGGATGGGGGATAAATATTGCCTATTATGTTTATTGTATGTATATATCTTTAACCTCTGATTTTAGTATTAATTATTCCAATTTATGCATTGACCATTTTGTTGTATTATAAATCAGTATCTTGTGAGCTCTAAATAAAGTAACACCCAATTAAATTCTGTTTGTTATTTGGTGATACATAGAAAAGCCCAGCTTCTCTATAATTATACTTGTCCATGTCTGTTCACACTGCCGTAATACCCGGACTCGGGAAGCGGCTGACAAACTGCGGCCGCTACCACAATACAACCACTGCCATACTCACAATAATTAAAGGCTACATACGGCCATAACACACAAATATCTCTTTAAAAAATGTTTTAATGGTATAGGTCTAATATAAAGCTTGTGAAATAATATAGATATGTAAAATCGCTAAAATTAATATTTATTTCGACAATATTTTATCTAATGATACCGATGAAATGGAGGGGGGGGGGGGAGTAGAATTTCCACTTTAAATTTTAACCCTAAAAGAAAAGGTTTTAAAAAATTTTGAGGAAGGTTAATAATTTTTTCTAGGGGCGATTTCTTTATAAACATTCTTTTACATATTATTAAAATTCAGTAGTGCTACTCGCCAACCTTGCATTAATTCAATATCATTATCCATATATTAGCTAGAGAACAGAGAACCAAGTACCCCTTATCTTATTCTTTATATTTAAAATGAATTGTTTAAACTAGAAACCCCTCCCCCCTCTATTTTTTACCTTTTCTTTCAAAAACTAAAATTTTAAGTGAAGGGTTTAACTTCCCCAAACCCCACCTTAAGTGAGACCTCTATCATTCAAATTGCAAATCGACAATTCTCAGGGGGGCCTGTAGGGTCAACTTGCAATATAAGGGAAACTACTTTAACTAAACAAAGAAAACTCTTAGAAATGAAAAGTCCGCAGCAAAATAATTCCATAAAATAGACATCACTTTTAAATGGGATTTGTACACATGGTAATCCTATCCTTTTTGTAAGATAGTTAAGATTTTTGTCTGTAGCTTAATATTTCAATTTCTACTATACTGTTTAAGTTTTCTTTTTTTTTTAGAAATGTTTAAATTCGTCCCTATAGGGTCTTTATGCTACTTTAATCCAACATAAAAGCTTTGAGATGGTTTTAGGGTATTGAATGTGCTTCCAAGAGTATGACTTAAAGGAATACTATGGGTAACCTTACTAAAAAGTTATAAACCTTTCTTGGATATATGAAAAGCTTACAGCAAAGGACAACTATATTGGTTTAGCTTTTACAGATATATTTCGTTACTTTTAAATGAGGATACCTATATGTGTACAGAAATACTCTGTACAAATCCCAAAATAAACTAAATTGTATTATCCTAAAGGATTGTAAACTTTAGAGAAAGAGATAGCAAGATTAGTGCAGATTAGAATACTGCAAAAGTCAAACAGATTATCAAATAAAAGAAAAAAAGAAAGAAAAAATTGAGTTAGCTAATTATTCTTTGAAATCTTACACAAAATTTATCAAATTCATCAAATCAACTATGAATAAGAACAAAATATCAACCTCAAGGACAGAAAACAGGCGGACTTAAGAATTTTTATAGTAGATGCTTAGTGGTCCTATTGTTGCTTTATGGTATGGACATCTAATATAGATAGAAATATTTCTCTGCATTGAAAATAATTACATTCATATGGACAGAAGAAAGATCAAGGTCGTTCTTATAATATTAATAGGAAAATGCCACCCCCCAATGAACATAGGTGTTTAATTTTTTTTTGGCTGCTTTGCGCTTTCTTGATTGGATTTTGTTATGTGTATACAATTTCTGCATATACAAATGATTAAGTATTCCTCTTTTAATATAATATACAGGCAAAATTTAATGACAGTACGACCTAAGCAAAGCATATTACATATTAAATTATCTAAATTATCTTTTATTAACGTATCATATTCTAGCGTCTACGCCCCTAGAGGCCTCTAGGGTGTCTTTTTTTTACTGAAGCGATGTCTCTTGGGAGGGTTGTTGTACCCTCCCCAAAAATAGTTATAAACCTTCCCTTGACCTATGAGACGCTACCCTATAAAGGAGAACCACATCGGTTCAGTGGTTAGCTAGATTTATCGGTATACACACACTTACAGACAGACACAAAGACAAACAGAGAGAGCTCCGATTACTTTATGATAAGGATTATATATGTATATCTATCTATTTATATGTAAGAAAAAATTAATGTACTTCTTATCTAATGTAATATACACGAAGCATCTTTTACTTTCTTATCTTTAATGCAACTAATATGGAATAAAGAAATACTAGAGTATTTTTTTTATGTTTTTCTTCAACGAAAAATCTTCAGATTTAGCAACTTGAATCAAATATTGACTTCCCTTCAAAAAGAAAATTTACAAATATTAATAAAGTTATTGTCAATTATTTGTTTTAAAGGTTTGACTTTAAATGTTGCATTTACTGATTATGATATGATATGATTTATTAGCAGTAAATTACAGATTAATTTTACAAATAATTTAATAAATTTTAAATTACATCAATTTTTATAGATATATTTATTTACATTGACATAATTAGGGTAACTGTACTACAGGGCCTTTAAAGTCAATCTTGACTGTCCTTCGGCCCAATTTTCATTTAATTTTTTAAAAATATTTACAAGTTTCACAAATAATATAAAATAATACTAGCTATTTACAGGGTATGGCATTAAAGTAGCTTACTGGTTGCGATATTTAAATTATATTTATATTTTTCCACAGGGATAACACTTTCTTCTCTATGTCTCCTAAATTCTTTTATCAAATTACAGTTTAATTTTATCTATTCTTATTTCAGTTTATCTAAGTTAAGTATTTTTTAGTTTCAAGTTTTTTTTAATAACCTTATAAATATTAAAATGTATTCAACTACCACATTTTAGTTAAAGAAACTTGTATAATTTCTAAACAATGTATGATTATTCTATTTTACGTCTAATATTTTCTTTTTGAGACTCATAATGCTGTTAGACATTAATATTATGTAAGACTTACTTTTTTACTTTATCTGTACGTTCATATAGTGTAGCTACTATATAACTAGGCTATGTTAGTTGGTACGTAAGCCTCAGTAACTTTGACAAACAGAATATCTTCATTTTTATTGAAAGATAGAAGTTAAAATTGCTTTTCAAATCGACTATTTTCTTTTCACATATATGATTAAGGGTCATGGTTTCAGCTGTTTTGATCGTTTGAATGATTTTTTCGCCCACTTCTTTCAATTGCTACCCTTATTACCCATTGTTTTTAACCCATTATTTGACCTTTTTTTTATATTTTGGACAATTTCAAATTGAATAAAATCGTGACTCGAACATTATTGCATAAAAAATTGCTAAATAAATTTCTGCACTACATATGAACATAATTGTCATAGTTTTATAAATTTTTCCAGTGTATTTATTTTGAGTATATGTACTTGATATTGCTGCGCTGCTTACAGACTTAGTTGTTCTTGTAAGGTAAATGCAGGGAGGGAAGGGATATTGGACTGTAATATACAATTGCACTCGAAGTCTTATAAAAACGTTCTCTTATTTGTTGGCCTAAAACTTTAAGTATCTTTATCTTTGAGATTGAAACTAACAGTGTCCAAACTCAGAAGGTGTGATTTTATTTATCCTCATTGGTGATTATCTTATCCCCTAAGATCCCTGGGTAAAAGTTACAGTGTCTGGTTTCTATGAATAAGTTCTCTAAATGGGTATGCCATCACTTCTCCATATTGTCATATCCGCATTTATTTTATATGCGCCAAATGACACAATAGCATACATATTATATTAAATGGGGAAGGGGAGGTGGGAGGGATAGGTTAAGTATTATAAAGAGAGTAAAGCAAAGGATTAAAATCACTTTATTCTGTGATTCTGTAGAAGTGACAATGAGATATATTTTACGTCAGTGAAGGTACACTTGTAAATGGTTTATGCTCATATTTGTATAAGTGGATGTGGATACAAACCACACTGTTTACCAATCTTAAATAATGCCAAAAAAGTATTTTTTAAAAATATATGTATATTGTATATTGACTTCTTTGTATCAAAGAGATAATTGAGAGGTTTATATAAGACTAAAGTATGCATTAAAAAAAAACTTTACTTAAGACATTAATAAATTAATACAAGCCTATACTCCCTTTTCTCAAGTAAAGTTAAGGAAACCCTTATTATAGGGGTCACTAATAAATCATTCCTCTTAATGTCGGTATAAACAGAGTAATAACATAAGACACTTAAAATGTTCCTTAATACCTTGACAAAGCACCTCCAGTCAAAGATCGTGCAACCAAAGGGTTGGTTGTCTTTTATTTTATAGCCATAAAAAAGTACGTGTGTTCTAAAAATCAAATGACCAATTTTGTTTCAAAAAAGAATCTGTTCAGAATTATGAAAACCACCAGAAAACTTGAAAAATTCAGCAATGTCAACAGAACACCTTGTAAATGGTTTATGCTTCTATTTGTAAGAGTAAATATAGAAGTATGTATCTTAAAAATAAACTAAAAACCCTTTTCCTGCAATAAAGCTTTTTAGTATAATAGCAATGTTCAAATGAACAGGAGAACATTTTTCCAAAAAGATAGCGATAATTTTCACTTATTTAGTAAATTAGCAGTTTAGCAATAAAAAAGTGAATATTACAGAATAGTTATTTATTTCATCGTATAATAGACACAGACAGCTTTCCACGGACATTAAAATGAAATTATTTGATAAGAACCAGGTTTGTTAACTCGAGGGGACGAAGACCAGGACTAACAAAGCTGATAATAATTTTATGAATAGAAATAGGAGAGAAGAACTATAGTGTGAACCCCTTTTTCGTAAATCTGACAAAGGAACTCCTCCAGCTGACAAAAAACTTTAAAATATATAATTTCTAGAAAGCTAACTTTATATTAAAGAATTCAACAATTCATACTTAACTTATTAAGGATTTGTAATATGCTTTACACTATACTAGAAAATAAATTTTAACACGATATAATTTACGTGAGAAAAGCTTTATCTTAAGAAATGCGACTATTTACAGCTGACTCTTTATATGAACAAAATGAAAAAAATGTGTGTACAGTGTATACACAGTACAACGCTAGGTCCTGTTGAAAACGTAACGAACGTACTGTTGTATTGCTATTTGTTGTTATTTTATTTTTATATAATTTATTTTGAGGTAAACATCAAACAAATTATGAATTTATTTATTTTAAATGTTTATAATAGATACGAATTGCGAATTAAAGATTATAAATCATGTACATTTGAAGTCCGAGATATTATTTTTTGTTTTAATAGAAACTCAAGAAAAAAATATAATTTTATTAACTTAAATTCATAAAGGGATTTTTATTATTTTACAACGATTGCAATAGATGAAGCATATTTATTATTAATGCACAGATAAAACATAGATGTGAAACAACAATATGAAGGCAGTACTTCATGTGATGGACTTGATTCGAGTAAAAGTTGAAAGAACAGCTCTAGTTAACTCTAATGAAAAAACTAGAAAACTTCAGTTTAATTCAACCAATGAGATTTCATGTATGCTCCGATGTGATTCATTTATTGGCTCAATCAGACATTACCTCTCTTTCTTAGTACCTTTATTATTTTATGATTTCTATTTCAATATTCGTAGAAAACTATACGATGATATACATGATGGCTGAGAACCGGTTCTAATTCAGTGGGTATTGATCGGTTTCGAAGCCATACGGAAAGTTAAGATAAGCAAACTGAAAAGAACAAAAGTTCTTCAAAAATCATCAAGCATTAAGATTTGATGTTTCTACTAGTAATGTAGAAACGTGAAACTAATTATTTAATATAACTGTTTTATTCGTTTTAAAGGGTGTCAATAATTTTATAAGTAAAGTTTTACCAAAAATTGGGATCATAAAAAAAATAATTAATTAAATTGTAACTTAAACAAATAAATGCTATGTTTTTAATAAATTCAATTCATAATAAGTAAAAATATATTTACATTTTAGCGACCATGTGGTTTGTTTTTCAACTAACTTTGATCGAGATAGCCTGATATCTAGTTGCCAAAATGTGTACGCAGTTTCCTGAGTGTTTCCTCATCCTAGCTCAATATTTACTACTAGCTAAAAAAGCTTCAAACTTCAAAAAAAAAAAATCAAAATTTAAAAAATTCAAATTTATAATGTATATTGTATAAATCGTTTACACATTCAAATTTTGATTTTTTTAAGGGAAGTTTGAAGATTTGTAGCTAGTAGTAAATATTGAGCGAGGATGAGGAAACACCCAGGAAACTGCGTACACATTCGGCAACTAGATATCAGGCTATCTTGATCAAGGTATGTTAACCCTCTACAGCAGACAAATTCAAAAAAAAAATGTACGTTAAATTGTATGATATAGTTTGTGTTAATTATATGATAGTTTCCCCTGTGGTGCATGTTACTACTTTTGCTTTCCCATTCCTTTAAAACTACTCTACTTTGGATAAACACATTGTTGGTTTAGATGTACATATTCATTTTTATGTAAGTAGAAGTAGGTATTATTACATGTACATGCATACAGGGGCGTCCAAGCTTTTTTTTGGAGGGGGGTAATTAATTTTTTTGGGGAGTTGGTAAATACCCCCCCTGAAATCTGTTGGCAGGGGTAAATTTTGTTTACCCCCCCCCCCCTAAAATTTTTTTGGGGGTAATTTAAATTTTATTAAATATTTAGTATTAAATGCGTGCAAAATTTTTTTTGTTAGAGATTTTTTTTTTTTTTTTGGGGGGGGGGGGTAAATACCCCCTCCTCAATAGTTAGGGGTGCCTACTGTACCCTCAGGGTAGGGGTAAATTCCCCCCCCCCCCCTTGGACGTCTATGCATGCATACTTACTTACGTTGATAATAAAATAATAATAGATATATCTTTTTAATAGCTACCTTTTAATAAAAAAGTAAAGACCAAACACTTTAGAAAAAAGCAAAGATAAACCAGGAAATGATATAAAATCACCATAAAACTAACAGGAAGCATTTCTGAAAAGCATAATTTATCGGGTTATGCTGTTACATTGGACTTTAACTCTTTAGGTCTAAAAAAGTTTAAATGCAGGTTCTTTCATTTTTGGCATTAAAAGTTTGGGGAATTGTATTATATATTGATTGGCTGGCCGCTCTAGCAGTGTCAAAATATTTCCAACAAAGAATTTTGATCTACGAAAGGGGTGATTTTATCACAATTTGGGGTGTACATAAATCTATCTTTCATTGTCTTATACCTGTAAGTAATGACTGTTTATTTACAAACATTTTCACCACCAGTTGATCAATAACTAACCCCAAACACCAAAATAATAGGAAATGTAAAAATTGACATGCATATAATTATAATAATTAGCAATATAGTGATAAGTAAGTCATGTATTAAACAAATCAATGTTAAAAAACTTTTTAATTGATTTTTTGTGACAATTATTTGCAAGGACTTAATTCTTATTAAAATTTCAAGCAATTATAAGGATTTTTGTGATAAATTCAAGAAGAATGGATAAATAATGTATGTGAATATTATGGCAGGGGAAAAATTGTCAATTTAGCTTGCTAATATGGACATCATTTATTGGCTAGTATGTTCATCCAGTAGGAAGGGGTTTGGGGGGTTGGTGGTGGTTTGTTAGAGTATATGATAATTTGGTATAAGATTCAAGTAATAATAAATCCATAGCATGAAGAGATTCCGATTTTTTTCTGCCAATTTTGGTAAAGAACAACAAAAATATTTTATATTATATTGAGAAAAAAAACCTTCATTAGCCATAGTTACAGAATAATAAAATTCATTTGATGAATCATTTTATACATCTTAATACAATTCAATCATTTGATACCTTTAAAAATTATTTAAAAAACTAATTTAGTTATACCTTAAATTCAGTTGAAATTATACAGTGCACATAGGGGCAACAAGGGGCAACAATTCACCACCCTCAAATCAAGTTTTAAACATTCTATGAGTATTATCACACCCAATGTACATCAGATTTCAAAGGAATCGTAAAAATACGCTTTTTAAGTAAGCATTCTAATGCATGGAAGTCAAGAAATGCAAAAATTTTCTTACAGAAAAAGGCATACTTTTTGTGTTTCACCAACAATTTTAAAAGTATTATAAAATCTCTTAGAATTAACGTAATTAGACAAAATAACTTCTGATGAGTCATGCATTACATATATTTTGACAGTATAAAAGAAAAAAACACAAATTGAAGAAATTAGTCCTAAATAATTCTAGTTGAAGTCAAGATTTTAGTTTTTATTTGTTTGTTTTTTAATCAACATTTAAGAAGACAGTAAGAGGAAACATGCTTTCGCCGGGTGTCGCCGGCTAAAAACACGATATTTGATTACCCAAAGACATATTTTAATCGCCAGTACCGGTTTCATTTACCCCCCCGCGCCCCCGTAGGGGTTTTTAGCCCGTTTTCTGAACGTGGGTGCACGAAAAGCTTGTAAGAAAAGGTGTTTAAATGCGCTTTTAAAGTCAAAACTTAAGATATAATTTAAATAAATAAAAGACACAGAAACATAGACATATTGGGAAATATTTATTCTGACTTAGAATTAATGTTAATAATAAATATTTTCAAGTTCTATTGCACTAAATGATGGGGAGGAGAGGGGGGGGGGGGCTAAACCTAAATCTAAACCTCTTTATGTTTGATGTTTTAATGTAACTAAATAATCGTTTCTATAGATTATTACAAATGTCAGGAATCTAAAAGGATAAGACAAAGGTCAATAAATTGTTGTACATCCCCAATGATAATACACAAAATTACCCCTTGTGTAGATTAAAGTTAGTAGTTAAAACGTTTGAACACACAACTGTAAAACTTTGGGGACTAGTGTTATAAACAGCCCAATGTCCCCTACCTCACTGCGGAAAGGTAAAGTTAATATGCAAATAACGTGAGGTTCTTATAATCATTCTAAATTGGAATTAGCAAGTAGTCTTCTGTCTGTCTATTGGTAATGCTTTGTTTTTAAATCAGGGATCGGAAGCCGCGCGTAAGCCGCGTGTAAGCCTCAGTGAAATCGTCATTTTATCACTATAAAATTTAGCTGGATGTATAAAACTGTCTCTTTAGTAGACAATCCTTCTTTCAAAAATGTCTTTTTCTGCTCACAAGCAGGTTTAAAACTGAGGCTTATGCGCGGCTGAGGCGCGGCTTCCGAACCCTGTTTTAAATTATGTAGTTACAGGGTATTCATGTTTAAAGTCAGCAGTTTTATTTAGAAAGGGAGGGGACTGTTAATTACACTAGTCCCCAAACTTCAAAGTTTTATAATAACGTTTTTATATTCGTTAGCATAAGAACTTCAGGAAATTTAATTGATTTTTTATTGGTTGGTTCATTAAGATGAGTGTCAAAACTTTTCAACCACTAATTGTCATCTACAGACAAATAATTTTGTAATATAATTTATTAAATATGTATTTATTAAATATGTATCAATATTGGGGATGTACAATGTACATATTAATCAGTTATTGTTTTGTTCCTTAGATCCCTAGGTGTTAATATATAATACAAAGTAGCTTGATGTCTGTTTGTCTGTCCGCCCATCCCTTAAGATCTCGCTAACCACTAAACTGATTGAATTCTACTCTTCAGGGAATATATCTACTGGTCCTGTGGTTGTTTAAAGATCTTTTTCAAAAATAAAAATCCCCCTCAATTTTTTCATATTTCTATAATTAGGGTCGGTCCGTCCGTACGTCTGGTACAGTTAGCTCTTTTACTTAACTTAAACAGGCTAGAATTGTCCTATTGATCTCAAACTTTTCATGCTGATTTCTACAACAGTTAGGTACGACTTAGAAAGCACAGCAACTCTATAATCGTTACCAGAAAGTCCGTACATCCATTTATAACAAGCTGATTTTTACTTTTTTGACAACAAATAATGGTTTTGAATGTTAAAAATATCCTATTCATCTGATTTTTTGAATACTGATTTCTATTTCAATAACGTCTATTGTTATAAGCGAAGCATTCTATAATCAAGTCCTAAAAACGTCAGTATGTCCTTAAAAGTAACATGTATTTAATCAGTTTTAATTACAATTTTGTATAGACATGCATTAATATTCAGTTCTGACACTTCACAAGTGTTAATGTTCGTTTGTCCTTCCATTTCAGAGCTTCGCTTCTTTCATGGATGTTGTCATCCTTGTTTAATTACCTCTTGGGGCAAATCCCCTAGAGGCTAGGGGCGAAGCCGCTAGTGTACATATAAACAGTAAACAAGAATCATAATATCATTATAAATATAGATATTAGTTAATAAAAAATTATGTTAATCATGCCCACATTTATAATGGATTTATTAAACATAAAAATAAAGTGAAACTTTTAGCTTGCTAAAATAAGGATCCCCATCCAACCCCATTTACACCATCCCCTCCCCTCCTACTGAAATGAATTCCATGACCCATAATTTGACACTTTGAACACTAAAATCGGACTACAATTAACTTAGTTACACTTTAAAGGGCCCCAAAAGCTAGTGATAGGGTAGCCGCGCTACTAAAAAATTCTCATATTGCTCTGATAACCAAAACCCCTAATTAGACATTTTAAACACGAAATTCAATATAGTTGATGGATAGATAGATGGATAGATAGATGGATAGGTAGATGAATAGATATATGGATAGATAGATGGATAAGTAAATGGATAGACAGATGGATAGATGGATGGATAGATAGAGGGATAGATTGATGGATGGATAAATTGATAGTTGATGGATAAAGAGATGAATAGTTGATGGATAGATAGATGGATCGATATATAGATGGATAGATAGATGGATAGATAGATGGATAGATAGATGGATAGATAGATGGATAGATAGATGGATAGATAGATGGATAGATAGATGGATAGATAGATGGATAGATAGATGGATAGGTAGATGGATAGATAGATGGATAGATAGATGGATAGATAGATGGATAGATAGATGGATAGATAGATGGATAGATAGAATGATAGATAGATGGATAGATAGATGGATAGATAGATGGATAGATAGATGGATAGACATATGGATAGATATATGGATAGATAGATGGATAGATAGATGGATAGATAAATGGATAGATAGCTGGATAGATAGATGGATAGATAGATGGATAGACAGATGGATAGATATATGGATAGATAGATGGATAGATTGATGGATAGATAGATGGATAGGGTAAGGGGGGGCTATTTTCGGGAGGGGTTAATCTGGTAATTTTCTATCTACCTTCATAAAATGACCTTTATCTCCATGTTCCTTTCAAATGACAGAAAAAAACATAAAAGCAAATTTGTTTGTTGTTAAATTACCTACAAAAAAGTATAAAATGAAATTTTTGTGAGATGAATTTTAAGGGTACTAAATAATTAAATCCCCTTTTTTGTTGATTTGCCCCAATGTGCAGTGCAAGTTTTTTCCTTTAAAGATTGTAAGGTACATAAACCCCAAGGAAAAAAGTATTTTATAGAAAATTGAAAATGGGTAGGGATATACCCCCCAACTCAAGAGTCCCTAGAGGCCTTTAGCTAGTATTATATAAAAAGTCAAAAGTCTTTCTTGTTGACCTTAAGATCTCAATAACCACAGAACCAATTAAGTTTCAGGTTAAGTTAAGGTTTTAGTCTGTTTTTTTTTATAGAAAAGCAATACAAAGCGACACTGATCAAAAAAGACCAAAAAAAAATTAAAAAGAGAACATTTTCAACTGTATAGGATATTTATGCCGGGTGTTCAATAATTCTAATAATAGGGTAGTTAATAATAATATATGTATTTTTTAATTATTCATTAATAATATTTTTAGCATGGACATCAGGGATATATATGGCATGTGAAGAATATAAAAATAAGTCAATAAATAACTAAATATGATATTTATGTCATGATCAAACTTAATTTTAGGACTTCAAATCTAAAATCTTCAATCAATAAAGAAATATGACCTTCATTTACTTGTATGAGTAAGACACTTCTAAAATAAAAACTCTTTAGAAAACAAAACAAACTTAAATTTACAATACTAAAAATTTATTTTCCAGTGTTGCTACCCCTTCCATATTCCTGAGTTATAAACAGTAAATTTTTTACCCCAATAAGCAATGAAAGCAGAGAGTGGGGAGGGTGGCATTGGACTGAAAATTCATAAATTAGTATTAAAACAAGGATGACAACATCCATAAAAGCGAAGGTCTGAAACGATATGACAGACGAACATTAACTTTTGTTGAGTGTCAGAACTGAACATACAAAATATGAAAATATAAGGTTTGATAAAATTATACGTAAATTTGTTGCAAAACCTTTTAAATACAGAAATCTTTAATTTAGTATAGTTTATATTAGCAGCGTTTATACTTTTCATACAACAGTTTTAGTCTACGGAATAGGTAATTTTGTTTCTTTCCATTTTTTAGTAAGTAATAAAGACATATTCTAATATATTGGCAATAACATTGTATTCTATCATAATTTCAGTGTCGTGCACAGCGATTCATTAAGGGGGTGTAAAACTATTGTGAGATGAAAAAAGGGAAAGTTAGCTTTTCCAAATATATATCTTAAGTGGGATGTTTACACCCCCTTATACCCCATGCCACTGATTAATTTATCTTTGTCAACTCCACTGATTTGAATATGAAGATCCTTGTTATATTTATAACCCTTCCTCATTGATCAAAGCTTAATTTGACAACACTAATATTAAGTATGTAAAATACCTCAGTGACAAGACAATGGATGATAAATTGATATATACTCCTAATTACGAATAATATAGCCTAAAACCACCCCAAGACTTGATATGAACTAAAACCTACAACAAAACCCCGCACAGATGTAAATCCTACCTAAAACTGAGAATTTAATGAAATCACTAAACTGTTCTTTCTATTTTATTCTATGCATGCTGCAAATACAGCATGACCCTCGAAAAAGTATTTTTAAGCATCTGCAGCCCATATTTCTCAATGAATTATCAAAAAATATATATGTCCTTGTTCTCTGTAGATTTCCACATAAGTAGATATAAAAATATTTTTTTTACATCAATTAACAGCTGAGATTTTTAGAGCCAAAGTTTTGAAAAAGTGGCTGAGGAAAAAGTAACTTTTTAAGAAAAATGTTTTTTAAAGTGAAATGACGTGTTTTCCTCATACTTTCAATACTTTTTATAAAACTTATATAAAGATGTTTCCAAGAAATTTATTTCATGCTGAAAGCACTTTTTTCACTTTAGATTAGTGTAAATTGCAAAAACACCCTTACAGAAAGAAATCCTATAAAAAATAGTAGCAAATTGAAAGTTTACATAAACAGAAATCAAACACTTTTTATTTTATCAAAATAAGTTAAAAAACCAAAAAGTTACAGCTACAAACTTTTATTAAACATTTAACAATTTAAATGATTTTTATGTGTCTTAGATTAATTTGATAAGTGGGCGTGAATTTATTGGTAAAGGTGGCGCTAATCCTTACGGTAATGAGCATAAATTGGGGAGGGGTTTATTTAAGGTCATATTAATAAGTGGGAGATATTATAAGATTTGAGGGAAAATGGTTATAAGAAAAATGTATTCAGTAAAATTTGAAAAGTAGTTTTTTATATGTAAAAGTAACGTTTTTTAATGCAATAAAAATGTATCAATTGTAAACTTGCTCTTCTTTCTTATTTGTTTTTAAACTGGTTGATAAAAAGTAATATACTAATAAAAAACTAAGAAATATTTAGCAATATCCAGTTTCTCAAGCACTTTTTCCAAACTTTGGCTTTAAAAATCTCGGCTGTTAATTGATGTAAAAAAAATATTTTGATATCCTTTGATGTAGAAAATTATAGAGAACAAGTACATATGAATCTTTTAATATTTTATTGAGAAATATAGGCTGCAGATGCTTAAAAATACTTTTTCGAGGGTCATGCTGTATAAGTGTATAGTATAGATAAAAATAATAGATAACAGGAGGCAGGGGACTTTGGGCTGTTTATTTGACTAGTCCCTAAAGTTTTATAACGTTTTTTATTCGTTGGCTTAACAACTTTGGGGACTTTTGTTGAATTTTGATTGTTTGGTTTATTGAGTTGAGTGTCCACAAGTTTGAACCACTAATTGTAATGTACGAAAGGGGTAATTTTGTGTATCATTATTGGGAAGGTATTTTGATTTATCGGCCATTGTCTTATCCCTTTGGATCCCTGAATAAATAGGCCTTTACTCTTATTAGTGAAACTGTAAAATGGCTTGCAGTTGTATTATTTCTAACTCTCTTTATTTTGCAAGATTTCGTCACATCTAAGTGGGTTCTCAAATATATTCTTATATAAAAGTAACAGAATGTGTATATGTCTATAGCTAAAGATCTCGCTGGACAGATATGGTTCTTCTTTACATCAAAGCTTCGTGTATAGTTCCTTTTGTGGCAACGCCTCTTAAGGCGCGTTTCGTCGTATTTTCAAAGTAGCTTTTAATAGGTTTTTTTAGATTAGGTTAGGTAATTGCCCCACAGGGTTAGAACCCCCTCAGGGGCTAGAAATAGCGGAAAAGCTACTGTGAAAATACGACAAAACTTTCCTTAAGAGGCGTTGCCACGAAAGGGACCATACTTACAGTTACACTTCTCTTCCTTGTAGGTGTAAAGAATTTTTGGTACTACACTCTCCCAAGAAAAATTGCCGATAGAATAAATATCACCCTCAAAATTTTGTTTTGGTAGAGGGTCGATTTACACCCCCCCCCCCTTTTTCTATCATATGGAAACTAATAGAAGAAGAAAGCCAAACCATCTGTGTACAATATTGCCCAACAAGGTATGACGACAAAGAATAAAATTCTGCAGATTTTCTTGCAGTTGTCAATTCCCCATACCCCTCTTAACAATTACCCTTTCCCTTTCTTAAATTCTAATTCCCATCATCATAGAGTGTGTCCCAAAAAACAATTAACAAAACTGCTGGTAATGATAATTTGTTTTTTTTTTACTTAAAGTCTAAAAACAGGTGAATTAGTTGCTCTAAAATTTGCCTGGCCAGAAAATTTGTTCATATGGTAGAATAAAGTTAATCTGATTGTACCAGCAGTAATTCTCTTAGTGATAACATTAATTTCCTTATCATTAGTTCTGACGACGATCTTTCCCATCCCATTTGTCGGAAGTTTTGTTGTGGCATTGTTTTCTAACGCGCGCTCCGAGAGCTTCCCCCTTTGTATATGTTAGAGAATGAAAGAGGTGCGATGTGTATATTGTCTTCTGTGAAAGAATCGTGTCTTTGTGTTTAAATTCACCTGTAAGCTACCCTGCTTGCATGGATGAGACCAGGTACAACTTTTCTTCATGCGTAACATATATAGGACCTAATTATAGAATGTATAAGCTTTTATTTGAAGTAAAAGTCCATGTATTCTTTTCAATCATTTATTTCATCAAAGACCAATATTATCTATATAATATGTTATATTGATAATAGTAAACTGTATTCGGATCTTTCCATGTCAAATCAATTTAATTTTAGTAATGCTTTTCATCATTTAAGCTTACTTTAATCTTAATTTGCCAAAGTCAAAAGAAACAAGGAGACACGAAACCTCTCATATTTCACTTGAAAACAATCCTTTAAAAAGAATTTTAATCACTAGTATTACATTATATATTTGATTATGCTAATTTTGTTCTTTTATTTTAGGCTGTATGTTTTCATACTATCAATAAAATAGTATTTGTAAACTCTGTTCTGTTAATCCATCTGGTATCTATGGTGCTTTGTCTTCCGTTGCTATTTAGCAGGCAGCTTAAGATCTATTTGGCCCACTGCCAAAACACTGATTTTATTATGTAAGTTATGGGAAGTGGGTATGAAGGGGAGAAATAGAGTAAGGGAGTAAAAAGATGTTATTCTTACATGTTATTTGAAGAGTGGAGACAGAGGGAGGGTTTGTTAACCCTCCAAGAAAAAAATCAAATAAATAAATGCCTCCATAATAATTATTTAAGCATTTGGATTTTATTAAATTAATATTTTAATTTCTATTTTTAATTTCAATGCAACATTTGTTGGACTTCTTGTATATTCTAAATCCCTCATACTTGAGTATAAGCTATTGAAGACAGACAAAGATTCTTTAAAATATATAAACTTGATTATCATACAAGTAAAAAATTTTTATTGACTTTTAGAAAGCAGTAGATGTTGATAAATTAATGAAAAGTATAAGACATAAAAAAAATGAAATTTTTTTTTTAATGGGGGTGTGACTTTTTTTTACCTTAACAACCTAAATGTCTGTTTTAGAGGGGTGTAAATATATGGAAAATCCATTGTGTTCTATTCGTTGTTGTCTATTAATTCTTATATAAAAGTAAGGTTGTCTGTCTGTAGCAAAGTATCTCGCTAACTGCTAGACAGAGTTGGTTCTTCTTTACAATATAGATTTTTCATAGGCCTGGAAAGGTTTATAACTATTTTATATACGGCACCACCGCCCATCCCAAGAAAAATCACTCTAGAAAAAAATTACCAATAATAAAAAAAAATTGTTACTTTTTCTTTTTAAAACTAGAGTTAGAAAAATTGCCAACTTGGCAACTACCCTGAACTTTTTATAATCAGGATCTTAATCCCCATTCTGTGTAAAGTCAAGGTCAGCAATACTCAGAAGAAATGAGAATTTCATTTAGGGGAGAATTTATTTTACAATTATTAGGACTGATTCAACATTTCTGCTACTGCAACTAGAGTTACTTTACAGTGCAGATACTCTTAAAGTAAATTTTGTTGGTTATTCTTTTCAATTTTTTATGTTCAGTATTCCATTTTTCCTTCATTCTAATGATGCACTCAATGATTTACTAATTCACTGGAATTCGGAAGTTGTATACTTTATAATTAAAAATTTATTTAAGAGTTAAATATATAAAATGTCCAGGGAAGGTTTAAAACTCCCAAGAACTTCTTCAGTGCCTAAGAGACCTTTAGAGCCGTACACGTTAGTAATTAATTTTAACTACAATGAATTTTGAAATATACTTTTTAATAACATTACAATATTTAAAACGAATATTAAATTTATAAATAAAGCTTTATCATAAAATTATGAACAGATAACTCCAGCTCCTAAAACAAAAAGAAATGTAAAATATATTTTTTTAAAATCTTTGCAGATTTTTAAAAACTAGAATATTAAATTTGCTAAGCTCTGTAACATGATTTTTAAGTAACCTAACGGCTATTCTATAAATAGACTTTTTAATTCAATTCGACAAAGTACTTTTTTGTTGTTAATGATGTCAATTTTAGCGTTTAAAGATTCTTTGCTTGTATAGTTTGAAATGTTTTTCCAACTAAATTGATGTGCTACATCATATGAATATCTTTATATAAAAATTTATAATAGTTATTAATTGCTTCGTATTATAAACAGCTTTCCGTGGATTTATTAATGTACAATTATGAGATTTTTGTAGTTTTTTTTAGTCCGAGCCTTTTGCCCCTTGCAGCTAACAAAACTGGTTTTATTCTTATAATTTTTCATTGTATTATACGCGGAAAGTTGTCTATAATACGATGCGATAAATTACTATTCTTCTAATAATTTACCCTACCTTCCATATAATCACAATTATCATAGTCAATATAACTACATTCATATAAACTAGATTCAAGTCCTTAAAAAAAACTTTATAAAACTAAAGAAATACTTATATAAAAGTAACAGGATGATTGTCTTTGTGTGTCTCGCTGTGTGTTCAAAAGGAACCCCCAAACTGCTGATCCGATAAGGTTCCGCTTTTTAATGTAGCTTCTCATGTGTCCTGGAGGTTTTGGTGGAGGTTATCCCCTCCTCTCAAAGAGAAATCGGTCCTGGAAAAACTGGACCTCACTCAAAAAAATTTCTCCGCTTAAAAAAAAACTAAAATTGAAACGGAAGGTAGGGTTGAATACCTAGAGGCCTCTTAGAGGAGTATCCGCTAGTTTTTCATAAAGTAAAGCATTGAAGCAGGTTTCAGATACAAAAAATAACAAAAAACAATTCTACAATGACAATAATAGATGGGGGACTGCCATTTACAAATCCAGCAAATTTACAGTGGATGTGTTTTCACCAGTGCAATGGATGTACTTAAGACAAACTGAATTTTTACTGTATAAAAGACAGTAAAATCGATTATCTTGCCATAATAATATCCAACACTGGCAAAAATACATCCAATATTTTTATACATATGTCAAAACTACATCTGACACTGGCATTTACACATCCATACTTTTTCAATTATATGTCATAGATAATAGATGAGCATTGCTGCTAATTTACCTGTACATTCGAAATCATCAAAAGTAATGTAATTAGCATATCCAAAGTAACTGACAGTCGTAGCAGTTCCTGATTGTCAAATATTTCATTATTGAGATGAGAAGGTTGTAAATTGTATGTAAATGTATGTTCATCTGAGCTATACTTTCTTGGGAGATATCAAAGAGAGACGGCTCAAAAATTTGTAAACATTTCCCGAGTCAATGCAATGCAATGAACATTTACTTAATAAATCACATCGTCTGTCGTTAAAAACAATTTGACTTCTGATGAAGAAATGCAATTTTCTTATTTCTTTTAAAGTTCTGAAATTATTACTACAGCACAATCTACTCTTTAAATCAACTAATTTTAATGTTTTTTTTCGTATATGAAATACTTAGTAGTTTAACCATTTGGCGAATATCCATAAAATTCCCCACAATTCTGAATATATAAATACCTATCTAAAAGTTGATATGTACAAATGAAATATTCCTGTAGTATATCCGAGCATTTTACAGGCCACAGTCGCATCAACACTAGAATATAGAAATAAAATTGGAAATAACATATTTATGTTAGGGACGTACACATTTTGAAAGGAATAAGGTGAAATTTGTACTCTAGGAGGCGTTTGTATATTATTTTCAGCCATGCTATAACACATTTATATATTTAAAGGTTAAATTCTTGAATTTATATTTTTTCATTGCCCCATATTCAATTATCCTTGTTTTTTTATTTTATCTTATATGGAAGGAATAAAGGTCAAAAGAGAAATCCCTGTCAGAAATACAGTTACAAGCAGAGTCAGAGAAATGAAGCTTTATACAACATAATTGGAATATTTACAAGAAAGACACACATCCATAAAAGCGATGCTCTAAAATAAGAAGTAAGGACAAACAACCAATAACTCTTGTAGAGTGAGAGAAAATTAATTTGTAATCCTAAACAAAATTGTACACAAATTTGTTAAAATTGCGTAGATACAGGATACTGCATAAGGACATACTTTGCTTTTTTAAGATTTAATTAAATAGATACTTCACTTATGATATTTTACCTCGTTTTCCTGAAATTAGTTGAATAGGATAATCATATCAAAAACAAACAGGTGTTGTCACAAAATTAATAATCAGCATGTTTTAAACGGACTTTCTGTTAACGATTATAGAGTTGCTATGCTTCCAAAATCGTACCTAACTGTTACAGGAATCATAATGTATAGTTTTAAATCGATAGGACAATTCTAACGTGTCTAAATGAACGAAAAGAGCTATACATTTTGGACAGACATTCGGAGGGATATACCGATCCTAATTAAAGAAAAGCTTTACTTTAAAAAATCTTACTCGTCCCAATAGTCATCGCAGACTTCTCTAAAATCTGCTAAATCCGCGTACCACAAAAGCACATTGCCCTCGTTTGGTACACTTCCACCAGTTAACTTTATCGGTGCTAAAAAAGGATTTATTGTATTATTGAAGTCTATCTAAACTTCATTTAACACTGAGAAATAGATGGATAAAATGCAAATTGAAAAGCAGCTTACGGCCAAGCGGCCAGACAAAAAGGTAGTCTTTACTACGAAGCGTTGCCCCTAAAATTTACGAAAAATCATCCAATTATTTTTTCGATTTAGTTTAGTTGTTAGTTGCAGCAGTTTTAATTTTGTTGTCAACTTTTCATAAACTTTTTTTCTTGAAATTATTTTTGGTTGAAAAAAATTACCTCTACAATAGAAAGCTCCGAGAGTGTTAGAACATATCTCTGATGCTGTACAATTATCTAGTCCTGATATAACAAAGTTTTATTTCAACATTTTTAAGGATATGCAGGTTTTATGATTTAGCTGACAGAAAAAGTCTATAATTTAGATTTTTGAAAGTAGCAAAAATACTTTACAACTTACTCTGTCTGTCTGTCAGTCGGTAATGCTATGGAGTACATATGACTTTCTCTGCTGCTATTCAAGATAGATGGCTGAATTTTTTTTGGACGATTCCCTATACCAAAAAAGCATATTACATAATTTATTTGATATATCAGTCTGTTAGTAATACTCCAAAAATATATATTTTAAGCATCTTTAAATCTTGATTATGAGCACCAAACATCCATGATTTGAATTCGAACTCTCACCACCGTAGCTCAGAGTGCTACCACTGAGCCACCATGCCCCCTCTCAAACAAACAAACTCATACCCATCCTTACCTTTAGTACATTTATCAATATCAGAGCAGCCATATTAAGAATCATACCATTCCTCATACCCATCCTTACCTTTAGTATTTTAAATCAATATCAGAGCAGCCATAGTAAGAATCATACCATTCCTCATAACCATTCTTACCTTTAGTGCATTCAGCAATATCAGAGCAGCCAAGGTAAGAATCATACCATTCCTCATAATCATCCTTACCTTTAGTACATTCATCAATATCAGAGCAGCCATAGTAAGAATCATACCATTCCTCATAATCATCCTTACCTTTAGTACATTCATCAATATCAGAGCAGCCATAATAAGAATCATACCATTCCTCATACCCATCCTTACATCCACAATAATAGTTTCCTGTAAGCATTCAAATCAACTACTGAGATTAGTTTTCTAAAGCTGAAAATATATGTTTGTTTATGTTTCAAGACAAGAAATGCCGCAACAATGCTACAATTTCGCGGCATTTTCACTTAAAATAAAACGACGACATTGTATTTTGGATTTGTTATAACATTTTTTTTGGGTGAAAATTCCCTGTACCAATTAGCATCCAGTTAGTTTGTCTTTCATGCTATAAAATATAAAGTAGGGTTTTGTGATTCTTGATTTGAACAAATGGTCTTTAAATCTTTTTGTTCGTATTCTCATCCATGATTATCTTGTGCTTTGCTACTTATGGATGTTATCATCCTTGTTTGTTTCATTTTCTTAGAGTGTGATTTAAATGCTTCCTTCTCCATTTTCACAATAAGCATCAGGACCGCAAGCATCTCTATCTAAAAATAAATTTTCACAATAAATAAATTCAACATCAATCTTTATGAGGCTTGTCAATGCTACATCTTCGAATCTAAAAAGGCTTATCCTAATATCTTTGTGAGAGATCAGGGATCTTAAGGGATTAGACAATAGACAATAAATTAAAATACAACTTCAATAATGAAAAACAAAATTACCCCTTCTGTAGAATGAAATATATGAAAAAAAAGTTTGTAAACTGCTAGTTTAGAACAAAATAACCAATATTCAATAAAAGTACCCAAAGTTTTAAAGTCAACATACAAGAGAGGTTGTTAGAAATTTAGTTATAATTTACATCCCAATGCCCCCCACCCTACAAAGAGGTATTTAGCAGGAAGGGAGGGGACCTTGGGCTTAATAATACAATAGTCCCCAAAGTTTTATAATAATGTTTTCTTATTCGTTGGCTTTACAGCTTTGGGGACTTTTATTGATATTTAAAGGTTGGAGACTAAGTTGAGTTTACAAACGGGTCAACCACTTATTGTAATCCACAAACAAGGTAATTTTTTGTATCATCATTGGGGATGTACATCAATTTATCGACCATTGCCTTATCCCTTTAGATCCCTGGTATATTGATTACCTCCATAAAGAGCACACTCATCGATATCAGAACAGCCAACATTGTCGACATGTAGCTCATAACCACGCACACATGTACAGTAAAAGCTGCCAACTGTATTGGTACACACGGAGTTACCACTGAAACAGTATTTTAGTATTGTAGGCACAATAAATTTAGAGTATACATAGATGTATAACCCCCTGTCAAGAACCTTTTGCGTCTGCTAGCAAATTGTTTTCTGCTACTTGGCTGTGTTAATATTCCTGATACTATTGGTTGAATAGCCAATTGAGAGCCAGCACATAGTCAATGGGATGAGGACAAACAGTTATTTAACTAATTCCTCCTCTAGTGTTTTAATCTAATGTAGGCACTCTATAATAACCAATGAGAATCTAGTCTATATCTAGTCTCCGACATTAGATATTGATATAAAAGATGTGTTAATTCTAGATAGATGACTTTGATTTTTCGTGAAGATTTCTTTGATCAAGTATTCCATTTCCAGTTTTAAACAACAGTTTTAATGCGAAAGAAATATTTGTAAAGGTTTTGTGATTTTTTGGGACAATGCTGCGTAGTTATGACGATATTGTATTTGCCCCACAAAAAATTATTTTAGATTTATTTCGCTTGTAGGCTATACCTTATTCCTGCCTCATTCACATTCTATTTGTTGAGAAATATCATTTTAGCACAATGCCCGTAGAGGCTAGTGGACTAACAGACAATCATCACTGATATCTAAAACCTACCCACAAAAGTCTGTTCCAACACTAGTCAAACATTCATCGTCATCAACACAAGTGTACTGATACAAAACATTAATTTTAATCAAAATAAGATTTAGAAAGTAATAATTCTGTAATAAAACAATTATTTTATTTGAAACTAGCAGCTACGCCCCCTAGAGGCCTCTAGGGGCACATGAGGGATAGGGGCGGTTGATTTTGAACACCCATTTTTTTAATTTAGATTATAAAGAAAAATATACAAAAGTTTTTTTTTTTTCTTTGGGCGATTTCTCACCCTGTTACCCTGTTAAGGAGAATCTGATCGGTTCAGCAGTTAGCGAGATCCTTCGGTACAAACATACAAACACACAGACACACAGACAAACACACAAACATCCTGTTACTTTATTATAAGGATATTTGTATGAAATTTTTGTATATCATTTTGGTAACCTTTATTTCCCAAACAATCTATTAAAAAGTTTAATTAAAAAAAATTCTTAAGATTCCCTTTCTGGAAATGACGGCTGACCACAAAAAACCTACTCCCCTCATTAAATTTATTTCCTTATGGCCTATTGGGCTCATCTATTCCCTATCAAGTTTTTTATTTTTCGACTTACACTGTCACACATCTCAGCACTTTGGTATGGATTGACCGGTTTTAAGCGGGCTCCCTGGCAGGATAGCAGGCACTATCGGGCTGCCCATTCGTTTATCAAAAATCGCCGCAGCTTTTAAACCCAGGTCTATTTCTTGCCTGTGTATCACAATCTCTGGAAACCCAGGATCTTTGGCCAGTGGGTGATCACTAGTTAGCTGCTCAACAGGTAGGGGAAACAACAGAACTGTTAACTTGGCTTTGCTGACCGAGACAGGTTGAATCAAAACTCGACAACAGAATCCTGTGAAACCCATTGTATTTAGATCCTCGAGGCTTACGGTGCTGCCGTTCTGTCTAACTAAGGAGTAGTCAATGAGGCTATGGTCTAATAGTTCAGAAGTTAAACCATATTTGAATACGAATTTTGAACATTCTATTTTCCCGATTTTCAGCGTTAAACCGTCGCCAAATGGCCACAATTTGGCCGTGCTAAAAGTTTTCGCCTCATTTCTAAAAATGCTGCCATCCAAAATTGTTGCAGAATCCGTAATAGTGTGATTATCAGCCAACAGCTTTAACCCACATATCACAACTGGGTCGCCATTAAAATTCTCATGCAAGGCATCAGCAACTCCGCTCCAGTTTTTTACAGATATTATCTTGCAATCGTTCACTGAGAAATCTACATTACAATCAAATCTGTCGTCTTTAATCACACTCAGCCGTTTTTTAGGTGGCATCGTGTTATGATATCTCGCACTTTTCATTTTTAAAGCAAAATCTATAGAACCTAATACGTCTGTGGTGAAATTAAAACTAACGTAGTGTAAGTGTACAGCACCACATGCACCCATTCCTATATCATACATCAATGGTATAATCAAAGAATGGGCCGACAGGGCTCATCAACAGAAGTGGATGAGTCCTGCTGACCCAAGATTCTGCAGACAAACACGAATGTTTCTGAAAGAAGCCAGAAACAATGTCTGGAAACTCATTCAGAACAAAAACAGGACTTTTGTCATGTATGCATGCCAGATCCTGACTGGCCACGCTAACACTAATAAACACTTATTTAGAATGAACCTGGCAGACAACCCAGGCTGTCAACAGTGTGGATTCCATGAGGAAACCATCGAACACCTCATCGGCTACTGCCCCAGATACAACAAGCTCAGGCTGGAGCTATTTGGTAACAACACCATACGGACCAAAGACTTCCATACCTTGAGTCTCAAGCACATATTGAAATTTATAAAAAAAACATGAAAATTTAGAGTTTAAAACCACAAGTTTAGAGAAACATATATTATAGGCGGACATAAGACATCATGTCACAACAAGAGAAGGCTAACATATACTATTTAGGTTTGCTAGCCAAGAACAGTGGTAACAAAGCAGATGGGTCTGTGGACAAGTGCGTAGCACAAGTTTGGTCCCTGCCTTGGACAAGATGGCGAAGTCGCCCAAGTTCCTGAGGCCTGCTACATTCTGATACCTGAAGTGTACAGCAAACCCAATATGCATCATAGACAAATTAGATCATGTAATTGCTTCTTGAAAATAAAAATCAGTAGTATATTTTTTCCCCTTAATAGCATATTTAATTTATTGAAAATTAATATAATGTAACAAAATAAAAAATCAAATTATTTAATACAAAAATTTATCTATGAAACATAGAATCAGAATCTAGAAACTAAATGGGTACTTTTAGCTTAGTTATAGGAGTAATTTTTTTTGACTCACTTATTTTAATCATTTTAAAAAGGCAAGCTTTAAAAAAGCCTAAATTGCAATTAAATTTATTTTCTTATGGCCTATTGGGCTCATCTATCCCCTATCAAGTTTTCAAAAATCAGATTTGTGTTTTATTTTTCGACTTACAAGAAATTGTCAAATTAGGTATTTTACTAAAATGAAAATATAATGTTTTTATCCCTGATTAACTCCTTGTTTATATCCTGCATCACAGTTACATTGGAAACTTCCCGCCACATTCTCACACTGGCTGTTAGTGCAGTTATCTACAATATTTAATTATAGCATCGTTTTATAGACAGTTTTCCGCGGATATTAAAATAAAAAAAAATAGTGATGAAGGCCCTAGCTAACAAAACAGGTATTAAGATAATGATTTTAATTTGATATTCGTGGAAAATTATTTTTAATACGATGCTATACATGATTTCAGTATGTCTGAGAACCAGTTCTAATCCAGTGGATATTAATCGGTTTCGAAGCCATACTGAAAACAAAAATTCATGAGCATTGAAACACAAAAAAATTATCAACCATTGCCTTATCCCCTTAGATCCCTGTTATATTGATTACCTTCATAAAGAGCACACTCATCAATATCAGAACAGCCAACATTGCCGACATGTAGCTCATATCCCCTCACACATGTACAGTAAAAGCTGCCAACTGTATTGGTACACACGGAGTTACCTCTAAAACAATATTTTAGTATTGTAGGCACAATAGATTTAGAGTATTCATAGATGTATAAATCCCTGTCAAGAACCTTTTTTGTCTGCTAGCAAATTGTTTTCTGCTACTTAGCTGTGTTAATATTTCTGATACTATTGGTTGATTTACCAATAAGAGCCAACACAAGGTCAATCGGATGGGGACAAACAATTATTTAACCCCTTCCTCATCTAGTGTTTTACTCTAATGTAGGCACTCTGTAATAACCAATGAGAATCTAGTCTTTATTTATTTTTGTAAATGTCTCCGACATTAGATATTGATATAAAAGATGTGATTCATTCTAGATAGATTACTTTGATTTTTCGTGAAGATTTCTTTGATCAAGTATTTCATTTCCAGCTTTAAACACCAACAGCTTTAATGCGAAAGAAATATTTGTAAAGGTTTTGTGATTTTGGAAGGCCAAGCTTTGTAATAATGACGACCTTTGTTTCTGCCCACCTCCCCCCCCTCAAAAAAAAAAATATATTTTAGATTTATTTCATTTATCTATATCATATTGGGGTACAGCTTGTAGATGCTAGTGGCCGAACAGACAATCATCACTGATATTTAAAACCTACCCACAAAAGTCTGTTCCAACACTGGTCAAACATTCATCGTCATCAACACAAGTAAACTGATACAAAACATTAATCTTAATCATAAAACAAAATAAGATAAGATTTAAAAAGTAATAATTCTGTAAAAAAAACAATTATTTTATTTAAAATATTTGAACCAAATTTTTGTTTATTATTTTGGTAACCTTTATTTCCCAAACAATCTATATAAAAGTTTAATTAAAAAAATTCTTTAGATCCCCTTTCTGGAAATGACGGGCTGACCACAAAAACCTACTCCTCTCTTTAAATTCATTATAGCCTATTGGGTTGTTTGGCTCATCTATCTCCTATCATAAAGTTTTCAAAAATCAGATTTGTGTTTTATTTTTCGACTTAAAAGAAATTGTCAAATTAGGTATTTTACTAAAATGAAAATATAATGTTTTTATCCCTGATTAACTCCTTGTTTATATCCTGCGTCACAGTTGCATTGGAAACTTCCCGCCACATTCTCACACTGGCTGTTAGTGCAGTTATCTACAATAGTTATTTATCGCATCGTATTATAGACAGCTTTCCGCGGATATTAAATAAAAAAAAACAGTTTCATTAGCCCCGAGGTGCCAAAGGCCCGAGCTACCAAAACTGACATTAATTCTATGATTTTTATTGTCTGTAATAAGATTATATACATGACGGTTCTAATCCAGTGGAAATTAATCAGTTTCGAAGACATACTGAAAACAAAATTCATGAGCATTGAAACACAAAAAAATATGGGATGGACAAACGGATAAAATTGAGCCATATGTTAAGTTGTAATAACAAATATGAAAAAGAGAGAATATGCAAATTACAAAGGAAAACACGAAAACTTAAACAATAAAATTTATGTCTCTTGGATCATAGCCGACAGACAGACAGTCAAAACAATGTGTAGAGTGAATGTATATATGTCATAGAAAATTTTCACTAAAAATTTCATTAGTTTATCATCAGTAATAGCCGGAAAAACCACATGTCCCCAAAATGTTAAAGACTGACTGCCAGAATAACTTTTCCAGTTTTCCACGAAAATTAAAATTGAATCATAAAATTATTACAAGTTTAAATCTTATAATTTTTCATTTTAATAAAGCAGTCTGTAATACGACGCGATAAATAAGTATAAGTAACCTGTAAAAAGCTGGCATTCATCGAGGTCAGAGCACCCAACATCACGGACAAAATTACCATACCCCGCCACACATAGACAATCAAATCCGCCAGCTGTATTCAAACATTCTGAGTGGTCCCTAGACATTCAAAACATTTAGCAGCTTGTCATTTGGTGTCTTTTAATGAACTAAAAAGTAGAATTTTTTTTACATGTTTGTCTCTTTATCACTGAAGAGCAATCCGTACCACTCTTATGCCAAAGGATGTTCAATGGGAAGGGTAATGGGGTGAATACCCACCCCATATTAAAATTTTACTCCCCTCTTTGGAGTGCCACAGGCACTAAAAATAGTTTTGTGGGTTATCAAACCTCTAATACCCCTTAACAATTTTTGACACTTCGCTTTAAAAAAAACAGATTATTTTTTTTCATTTTACTCCTAAATTATGTGTCGCCCCCTAAAAGAGGTCTAGCTTTAATAGTAGCTGAGTAAAGTAAATCATTTTCCCCATAGTGTTAAGGGCAGACGCACACACAAAGTGATGTATAGAACAGCTTGACTATTAAAAATATGTAAATAGTTACATATAGACAGTGTGAGGGGAATATTGCTTTTTAGTTTTTTAAAATAGAAGGCTTACCCACAATATCTTTGACCCTTGAGAGTCAAACATTCATCAGTATCCCCACATGAATACTAATTATTGAAAACCATTTTTTACAAAATATCGATACAAATAATTGATATGCTTTTTTGGTTTATTATCTTAGGAATATTTTTCTATTGTTACTTTCTTTATCTACTAGCGGCTACGTCCCTAGAGGCCTCTAGGGGCACTTGAGGATGGGGGAGTCGAATTTGATTACCCAAATTCTTATTTTAGATTTTAAAAGAAAAATTTTAAAAAATATTTTTGGGGGGTAGAAAATTTTTTTTTTGGGTGGGTGCACCCTACCATTTTTAATTTTAGTTAAAAAATAAAAAAAAAATTTTTTGGGGGGGGAAATTTTTAATTTTTGGGGTGTTGGGGTTGTTCCACCCCCCAAGAAAATAGTTATAAATCTTCCCGGGACCTATGAGAAGCTACCCTGTTAAGGAGAACCCGATCAATTCAGTGGTTAGCGAGATCCTTCGGGACACACAGACAAACAAACAGACAAACATCCTGTTACTTTAGTATAAGGATATGTTATTGATTGTGCTTGTAGTTATATGTCATTGTTATCGCACCTTTGTTCTGACATAAAAAAATATTTTTTAAATTTCATTTTTCTGGGGTTAAAGAAAGATTTTAGGAAAGACTAGGGGTGTTGGGAAAAAAGGATTACTAAGACCTTAGATCTTGTTTGAAATAAAAATAATAATACAATATAACTATTAATTCATTAAACTATTTTGGGCACTGCTACCCTCCCAAGAGAAATCACTCTTATAAAAAATAACTTCTCCAGCTCACTCTTTACAGAAGCCTCTACTAGAGGTATCTTAGTATCAATATAAGACAACACATAAACAGACATACAAACACCCAATTGATTGGTTAATAAAAATGGTTATTATTCCTGATCAGCTCCTCTATCAAATCCCTCATGACAAGCACACAAATAACCTCCGTCATAATTCTCACAGTCACCATTTATACAGGTTGCTAAAAAAAGGTAGATTTCAAAGATTTGGTTTTACTTAAATCTCCAGGTATTTTGGTCTTTTCCATTACACTTTTTAATTAACAAAAAAAAATATGCAGTCTATTCTTTTCTGAGGGTTTGGCGGATGAATTTAACATAACTCTTGTACAAATTTCAGTTTAAGATAATTACCCTTTTTTATAGGTCACAAATATCGATTTAAAGGTTTAGAGCCAGCACATAAGATAACAGGGTTATAAAAATTTGGACACCATGGAAACTGTCCCAATTTTGTATAACTTTTGCGGAACATGTTCCAGTTACGTCATATTTTTCTTTCCCGAAAAAGGGAAGGGGGAAAGAAAAAAAAGAGAAGGGGGGAAGAAAAAAGAGATGGGAGAAAAGGGGGTTTTCCCCATCTCTTTTGAAGAGATTTTCTTCCCCCCTTCTCTTTTTCGGGAAAGAAAAATATGACGTAACTGGAACATGTTCCGCAAAAGTTATACAAAATTGGGACAGTTTCCATGGTGTCAAAAATTTGTTACCAGTCTAATTTTCAGTCCAATGTCCCCTTCCTCCATGTATAATACCTGTTAAGCAATCATCAATATCAGAGCAGCCTTCATGTGGTGTAAAATTTCCATAGCCAGCCGAACATTCACAGCTGAAGCTACCCAGTCCGTTAATGCATGTGCTTTTTCTTCTATTAATTAAAATTATCATAAAAAAAAACTTTTCATGATAACATTCAAGAATATTTATTCAATTATACATAAATAGAACTTTTGGTAACAGTAGCGGCTGCACTCCTAGCATCTAGGGCCTCTATATTGATGAAGGAGAGGGAAATAAATAGCCTGAAATAATCCTATGACTTAGATATAAAATTTAAAAATCCTAAAACCATCCTATGTCCTATGTGAAGCTTCTCTAAAATGGATAACTCGATCGTTTTAGTTTAATTGTCTAAATATTAAACTAAATACAAAAAACCTTACAATTCTATATGATAGGATAGATTTTTTGACACAGGCCAAACTGCTGCAAAATTGTGTCAAAAAAATGAGGAATTATCCATCTCTGTTTTAGGTTTTTTTTCCCACTTCTCCTCTCATCTCCTTCATTTTATGACGTCATATGGATCATTTTTGACACAATTTTGCAGCAATTTGGTCTTTGTCGTTTTTTTTTTACATTTTTAATGATCTTTTGTAGAAAATGGATGTTAAATAATTGTGAAAGATGTTTACCCACAGTAATATTTTCCATCATATTCACATTCATTCAAATCTTCACAATATGGTATTCCTGTATCTTGCTTCCTAGAATATGTACATACTAGCGGATACGCACCTTGAGGCCTCTAGGGGTAGTTGAAGTTGGGGGGGGGGGGGGGGTAAAGCTGGAGTCTTAAAAGTTAGTTTTAAAAATAGTTGAAAGGTGGTGGTACCCAGCTTCTACCAACAATGAAATTAATTCGGAAAAAAATCACGAAACCTATACGTGTTTTTCAGCTGTCGTTGGGGGAAACACATTGTAAAATTGACGACCTCTCCATTTGCCCCCCAAACATTATTTTAGATTTGTTTCGCTTGTTGGTTATACCTTATTCCTGGGTGGTACCCTCTCCAAAATAATTTAAAACCTTCACTGGACCTATGAGAAGCTATATTGTAAAGGAGAAATATATCAGTTCAGCGTATCAGCACGATCCTTCGGTACAGACAGACAGCTAGACACACAGACAAACAAAATATCCTCTTTATTTTTATATAATGAAACTGGCTTTGCCCATCCTTGTTTTAAACAGGCTTTGCAGCTACTAATATTTCTTTGAGAAAGTGCTATTTGCTTGGCTGCTGTTGGAAATAGACTGAAAATTTTTAAAAAGATTCTTCCTTAAAACTGTAAGCTCTATTATAAAATAATCTTGACACTTTTGAACATATCTTATCAAATATTATCAAAATAATTTGTTTACATGCTTAAGAAAAGCACAATTTAGTATATATATATCATTTTGATTGACTAAAAAGTTTGCACAATCCTTGATAAATTAATTTTAAATTTTGCTATTCATTCCTAGCAACATAATTAAATATTCAGCAACCTTCACATTTTCAAAACTTTGAAGCGTCAAAGAAAACAAAAACTGAACTAATTATTGTTTTGAAAGTTAATCTAAATTATTGTCTGGTATTTATTAAGTGCAACAAAAGTAATGAAAATCAAATCAATCATTTTGAAAAGCCGAGTTCTTTCTAGAATTTTGCAGTGATTTATGTAAGAAAACATTATGTTGGATTATTTTTTTTCATTTAATTGACATTTTTTAATCTTAATTTTTGGAACTTGTTAATCTTTAAATTATAAAATTTGTGAAATAATATTTTATTTCATAATTTTGAAAATAGAAGATAGAAGAGTGAAGTGAAATTATATTGTTTATTACTCAATAAGGGCAAGGTTATTGTAACGTTATCCAATAGTCAAGGACAACTAAACTGGTCAGAGTCTCCTTTTCTTTATATGCATAAACCATTGGTTATTAGGCAATATCTATCTGATATCAAATACTTTGATAGCATTATTTTTTTCTGGAGCTTATTGTTCAGTATGTAATGGGCCTGTTTATGTGTCATGTTGGTCCCCATAATGCTACACATTTATAAGCAGAAGTGGTCATAATGTTAACATTTTTCTAATGAATTTAAATCAGTGTTCATTTCAATGGAATAAATTAAACAATGTATTCCTTGAACCCTTGAATATATGGCAAAAATAGATTAAAAATCAAAGTTAATGTCATTTTAATTGGTACATTATTTTAGTAAATTTCAGAATGAAGATATTTAATAACAATTAAAATATGTACACCAAAGTAACCTTTAAGGACTTATCTGAAAGGTATTAAAGCCTTAGAAATAGTTAGAATTGTCAGATTAAGTATAATCATTGAATTCTAAATACAAACCCCAGGTATAAAAAAAGTATCATACTTGCAATATAGTCCTGTCTCACAATCCTCGTCATTCAAACAACCTGGAATATTGATTAATAAACAATTTTATTTTTGAATACTTTAAATAAGATTTTAACCCATACAAAATTGCAGATAATTCAACATAATCTATTCTTAGTTATAATTTTATCTATCAGCTACACCACTAGCCTCATGACTCTTTCTTTGATTAAGAATTAGAAAATTAACGCTAAAAATCACAAATCAATTGGTCATATTGAAAAATCTTTTTCTTATAAGCTAATTCGGTACACCGACAAACCTCCTAATTAGACAAACCTCCTAAACCTCCAAATGCGACAAACCTCCTTATGCGACATCTCTTAAGTAAAACCTCCTAAAATTTTTTTTCATGTGTTAGTACATTTATTAAGTGTCAGGTAAGGGTCGATTTTTTAAAACTTTTTTGTATCGGATTTGAAACCTTGCCGTTGGGTAGCCAACACAGACTTTGGCAAAACTGTCAGAGGGATTTTAAAATTTCACCCTGTGAACAAAGTTATTCAAGAAATAAATTTCAGTTTTGAATTTCGTCCCTGTGTGTTTATATTGGATTGGATTTTTACATTGTTTCACTGTTAGTTCATAACTTTTAAAAGATTAAAAAAAAGTTTTTGGAAGATTTACAATTAAAATGTTTTAGGAGGTGTTATTTAAAAGATGTCGCATTATTTGGTTTGTCGCATTAGGACGTTTGTCCTTTATGAGGTTTGTTGCAATATGACGTTTGTCGGTGTATCGCTAATTCTTGTAAAGGATTACCCTTAGCTCTCCCAAAATGATAAAAACCTGCCAAAACCTAATATGTTTTTTTTCTTCAGTTGGAGAGATCTTTTGGTACAAAAAGACAAACATAGAGACATCCTTAATATTATTACCTGAAGAGTAAAGTCCACAAACATTATATTCCACATTACAGGGTCGGTAGCAACAGTTATCATTTGCTGAAAAGTCTTCTAAAGTGTTCCATGGATACTTGTCTCTAAATTTCAAATTCAATTTCTTTATCTTATAACTTATCCTTATCCTTATCTAAAAGTAACAGGATGTTTGTTTGTCTATTAGTACCGATGAATCTTAAAAATCGTTGTACCCATATGGTTTTCCTTTACAATGGAGCTCCTCATAGGTCATGGGAAGGTTTGTAACTGTTTTGTGGAAGGGTACCACCACCCAACCAAGAGAATTTGCTCATAGAACAAAAATGCCCCCCCCCCCCGACAAAAAAATAAATATTTTTAGGCGTTTATCACTATCTTGGACTGTATAGAACCCCCAAATCAACATTAACCCTATGAAAACATATGACCATCTTTTTATAAAATGTATGACTTTGTCAAAGCTATGAAAGGAATGAAAGTATAAACTTACTCTGGGAATAAGGATCTATCCAGACAATTAGCAGTACCACATACCAATCCAAGTGAACTCTGAAAAAAATTTAACTGATAATTTTAAAAAAAAATTAATTTAAATTAAAAAATTAAATTTATTTTGACAATTAATAGTAGAAAATGAAGTAAGTACGTTATTATCCTGTTACATTAAGGCGATTTTGACTAAAACATTTTACCATCACTATCTCGATTGAGATCTCAATTTTAGGGAAGCTTTTCATAGCGTCCAAGTTAGTTTTAGGCTATTTTGTATTTAAATTAAAATGTTTCTTTTTTTCTTTCCTTCAGTTTTGAAAACAAGGCCCCTTTTTGCTAGGAGTAACGCCTCTAGTTAATTTATTATTATTTTTTTTGTAACTAGAACACAAATATTTTACATTTTTGTCTCAAAGTGATGAAATAATTTAAAGCGCTGGAAAGTTTCATGTGCGACGTCTTAAAAATACGCCTATAATCCATTTTTTTTTTATGGGTTTCCTTTTCCACTTCTCCTCCCATTCCTCTCATTCCTCCTTTTTAGGACGTCACACATAACACTTTACTGCGCTTCAATAATTTACCTGACAGTCTTGATTAGTGCTACAGGATCCCTCCCCAGCTGAACAAGGTCTCTCAGGACTACACAATGGTTCACAACAATCATCCTCTTCATCCCAATACCCTCCAGCTGAATGATACCTGTAACAGCAAGTTTTGTTAGCTTAAACACACGATACAAAGTATGAATAGACACAGAACTTATAAAGAGGCAACAGAAATGTTAGACCACGTGATCACTGAATCGGATGACCTGCAGAAAAGTTTTGCTTCTCATTCCTGAGTTTAATTCTGATTAGGAATAAGGTATAACCCACAAGCGAAATAAATCTAAAATAATAATTAGGGGGCAGATGGAAATGTCATAATTTTTACTATGTGTTGTCCCGTAACGAAAGCTGAAAATACGTAGCAATTTTGTGATTTTTTCCCGAATTTATTTCGTTGTTGGTATAAATTCTGATTCTGATACAATTCCATATTTATAGCACAGAAAATTATTTATTTACTAAGTATATTTGCGATAACTTTTATTTAATAGATTCTTCCAATTTTTAACATTTACAAAACAGCCTGCTTTATTACTTCAAGATCCATGTCAGATCTATATAGGAAATAAATGTCTATAAATGAGCTCAAGTTTTCCAATGAATAAATGTTTAAAACTCATAGTGCTCCAAAAATCCATAATAAACTCTCATTGCCCAGAACGATGAGACCCATTATTTTACTTTATTAAAAATAAATTCATTTATTTCGTTTTATGTTGCTATTTACATTATATTGAAGTATTTAATTTCTAATCATAAAAAAGAAAATTTAAGTTTTAAATATAGTAAATTTAAGAAAACTCTGTTTTAAAAGAATTCGATTGTGGCGACACCCTTTGTGTGTTCAAATATTAAAGCTAAAATTTTAATCATATTAACCCTTTGGTGATGGTAATGTGAAAAAAAATATAATTGAAAAAATCTTTTTAAAATCATTTAGATTATTAAACATTTACTTCTTTCTTTTAGATAGTAATGGCGGGGGAGGAAAATTGATTTATTGAGAAATAGATAAATAGATATGTACTCATAGAAAACTAGCCAATAGTGAGATAGTTATATCGAGCCAACTCTAGTATTATATATTATAACCATTCCCGGGATCTTAAGACATAGACAATGGTCAATAAATTAAAATACATCCCAAATGATGATAAAAAATAATTATCCTTTTTGTAGATTAAAATTATTGGTTCAAAAGTTTGAAAACTACTAGTTTGGAACCAACCAATCAAAATGAATAAAAGTGCTCAAAGTTTTTAAGCCAATATTACCATAACATGAATATAATTGAATTTACAGTCTAATGTCTCCTTCCTCCCTGTATAACAGTTGTGCCTGTTTAAGACAAAAGCATTCTCTCTACTCTTACTATCACAATCTGAGGACATAGCAGCAACAGGTACCATTTTAAACAACTTTAGTATGGCACGAACCTGAGCAAGTGGACACGTTACCATTTACGCTGAACATAAACAATTATTATTTCGACAGACTGGAGAAGCAGCACATTGTTACCATGGCACGTGACTCTAAAAGTAAGAGTAGTGAGAATGCCTTGACTCACAAAGGACGTACAATCCATGAGTTGGTTTTTGTTTAAATGTTTAAATTAACATAATTAACGTTATACCTCCCTGAAAGCAAGTGGACATGTTACCAATTAGCCTGGACTTACTTTAGACAATTATTATTTCCACAGACAAGAGAGCCAGCACATTCCACATCATCATCGCAATCTCCCTCTCCTTCGCCACACTCTCCCAAATATGATCTGATAATTATTATTTCATTCAATTTTCAAAACCGAAGCTTTTCTATACTTAGGGTGGACCCATCCGTCCATCTCTGTAACGTCTAGGTTAATTTAGACATGTAATATTTGTACTGTCCATTCAAAACTTTGCATGATGATTTATGTAACAGACAGGTACGATTTACAAAGCTTAGAAACTCTATAATCGTAACTTGAAAGTCCGGGCTTCCGATTAAAACATGCTGATATTTAAATTAAAGTACGATGTTATAAGCAAAGCATATTTATAATTAAGTCTAAAAAGTATGTCTTTAAACAGAATTCTGAATTTAAGCAATATTCCATCAAATTTATATACAATTATCTTTAGACTCCTAAATTTATATTCTTCTTAATAAATTAGAAGTTACACTTTAAAGGAGATCCATATCTGTTCAGTGGTTATCAAGCTATTTCGGTACACATTCGTTACTTGAATATAAATATTTACTTCACCCACAAATAATCAAACACGCTTCTGAAGTCAAGGTGACGAAAAATACGATTCTATTTACAGCGAAAATGGATTTATTACTTGGATCTTACACCAGATTATCATGTACTCTAATAATACCCTCTATTCAGCGCCTTCACACCATCCCCTCCTAATGTATGACCAATAAATGAAGTCCAAATTAGCAACCTAAATTGACGACAATTTTTCCACTGTCATAATATCCACGTATATTCTATATCCATTACAGCCAATTACCTGTGACAACAATCCTGTGCTCCCCTGAAAAGTAAATAACAATTTTAATAATCTGGAATATAATTTCTTTTATTCTTAATGTGTACCAAAGGATCTCTAAAAACCACTTGACCAATACGGTTTTCCTTTAGAGTGAAGCTTCTCATTAGGCTCTGAAAAGTTTAATAGCTACTTGGCGGGAAGGTACCTCCACCCTCCAAAGAGAAATCACCCAACAAATTTTTTACTATTTCTTTTTAAAACTAATATGTATAGTGCGAGGAGGGGGAGGGGGGTGTTGTTGTTGTTGTTGTCCTTACCCCCAAATAATTGCCCTGCAAGTAAATTCAGTCAATATCTAATAAACACTTTTTATTCTCAAAAGTTAGGATATAGTTGAAAATGTTACCTACAGATCATTGTTATATTTTCAAGTTGATGAACATCAAAATATATTGAAACACTTTCTCCTACTAATACATAAAAAAGAGTTAAAAATGAAAGTGGCGTCGTCCCTAGTAAAATATTTTTACTCGAGAGAATAACGTATATCATATTCTTATTCTTTATAAATTTATATTTTTGATTTAAACCTCATAAGGAGCATGTTTTTACAAATAGTTAAATTTTCTGTAAAGAAGAACATTTTAGGAAGACCGGTTGGCGAAATATTTTGCAAAAAATGGACGGATGGACAGACCTACATCATTCTACTTCATTGGTTTTAAGAAGTTCTATACCTGGATTTTCTAGATATAGTAAATTGGCAAGTGTACATGTATTATCTAAAATTAGGTTGATAATTACTAATAGCAGCTAAGATGTTTGAAATTATAAGCTAAACATGAGGCATACATTGAGAGAAGGAGAGAGACAAAAGGACACACAGGTTGGGAGCTAGAGAAAGGAGGGGGGGGGGGGGGTTGAGAGAGAAAAAGAAAGACAGTTAACATACGTTAGTTAGGGTCGGATATGTAGTATAAGTGTATTCATACAGGAAAGATAACCAAGAAGATATCAGCAATACAAACAGAGATAATTAAGAAAGGACAACAGACACGATTACTTATACAGTTGCTTTGTTACCAAAAATTAATTGGCAACAACTTTTATAAAATCCATATTAAAAATAGAAAAGTACTGAAATATGTATGATATTCTTGAATTGGCTTCCTCCATAGACCATATGTAAAAGGACATGGTCTATCAAATCCGCGCATCAATTGAAAAATGCGATTAAATAATATTTACCTGTATTATCAAATTTAAAAGCATTACAGGTGTGGTTTTGTAGACTACATCTTTGGCCACACTGCAGAATGGATCGCGATGGTTTACTCTCAAAGGCATACTATAAACAACTTTCATCTTCGAACAAGGATGACAAAGCTACCAGGGAGGGAGGGGACATAGGGATGTTTATTACATTAGTCTCCAAAAGTATTATAATGACGTTTTCTAATTCGTTGGCTTAACAACTTAACACTTACATTTTTATTGGTTGGTTCCTTAAAATGAGTATTCAAACATTTCAAACACTAATTGTAATTTATAGAAGGGGAAGTTTTGTGTATAATCATTTGGGATGTACATCAATTTATCGGCCATTGTCTTTTCCTTTTAGATTCCTGCAAACCTTCAAGGGCGAAACTCATCAAAACAGACGTTAGGAAAGTCAATTTTTGATCTGTTGTAAAATTGTTTTAAAGATTTCAAGAAAGTCATATGATTTTTCATTATGACTCAATGAACCGGATTGATCCGACGGATACTTATAAAATTCGAAGCTACTCGGAAAAATTATTTAAAGTCTGGATCTACTGCAGTTCACGGTAAAATATTGCTGGTAACGCAATTTTCCAAAAATCTATGAATTTTAAAGGCTGCTATCTACCAAACGGCTGAACGTACAGATAATACCCGCACACCATTTTAAGCAGCATATAAAGGCCTACAAATAATCTGGAATAGCCAAGATCCGATGATGCACAGGGAAAGCTTCACTGAAGAAAAAACGCGTAAAATAGGTATTTTTCGCGCATTTCTCTGCACTGCGAGATAATTATGCATAATTGATTTATGTCTATTCCAGTTTATTTGTAGGCCTTCTTATGCCGCTTAAAACAGTGTGCGGGCATGATCTGTACGTTCAGACGTTTGGCAGCTATCAGCCTTTAAAATTAATAGATTTTTGGAAAATTGCGTTACCAGCAATATTTTACCGTGAACTGCAGTAGATCCTAAAGTCTTAACTAGAATGTTACCATCCTTGTTTCTTTATACACAAAAACGCATATCAGCTTATATTTGTACACTAGTAATAAACTGTGACCATGGGGTTGTGTAAAATATTATTCTGTCCTTTTAGTGTCATATTGGAATGATGTCATATATCTAGATATAAATATGAATAAGCTAAAAAATCACTTTTTTGTATGTTTATACCAAAAATTGCGTATTTGCAGTCCGAAATGTTTATGACTATATCCATTAACTAGCGGCTACGCCCCTAGAGGCCTCTAGGGGCACTTGAGGAGGAGAGAATCAAATTTAATAACCCAATTTCTTATTTTAAATTTTTAAAGAAAAAGTAAAAAAAGTTTTGGGGGGGAGGGTATTTTTCATTTTTTTGGGGGGGATGGGGTGTCCCACCCCCCAAAAAAATAGTTATAAACCTTCCCGGGACCTATGAGAAGCTACCCTGTTAAGGAGTACCCGATCGGTTCAGCGGTTAGCGAGATCCTTCGGTACAGACACACAGACACACAGATACACAGACACACAGACACACAGATACACAGACACACAGACACACAGACATCCTGTTACTTTAGTATAAGGATAATAAAATACAATAGCCCCCCCCCCCCTTAAAAGGGTTTAGGAAGCTTTTTTTGCTATTAAGTGGAAACAGCGTATAGTGTCCAATAAAAAATTACGTCATACAAAATTGGATTTTCAGTAGTCGACTTTGGGGGGCCAGTACTTTCTCCCTGATTGAGATATGGCCTTCAAACTTTGACCTATTCTAGTACATGTCCCCAATAGTATCTGTATAAATTTATAGCTCTATATCTCAATTTTGAAGCGTTTTGCAGCCATTCTTGCAAAAGGTAGAATATTTGAACATAAGAAAAATGCGCTAAAACCATTTTTAGATGTTGACACCTAAGTTTTTAATTTTCAACTTTACTGTACTTTTTCAACAAAAAATGTATTTTTTTTGGTTGTTTCATAATTTCCCTTAAAAAACGAAGAAAATAAGCCATTAATCATTAAATTCTGATAACTATAAGTGGGGTAAAATTGCTTTCAAAAAAGTGCTCATAAAAAAAAACACACTGTATAACGTCAATTTTTATTGGACACTATACGCTGTTTCTATCAAGTGAGCTTCCTAAAACTAAAAAGTTTTTTTAGATGCTACTGAAGTGCGAACACAGTAATAGTGTCTGACTGATTATGACGTAACAAAAAAAATTAGCCAATGAGAGACCGTTATTGACCAATGGTAAAATACAGGGTGTACCACATAAATCCGGACTTTTTCTTATTTTTAAATAAATAAACATAAAATCGTCAATTTTAAAGATTTTATTGAATTTTAAAAACTGGTAAGCAAACTAGGTATATGACAATTAGATTATTCAATAAAATCGACGCCAGCCTCAATCACCGCCTCTACCCGCCCCCTGAACCGCCTGCCGACCCTGGTCACCAAGTCCCTGTCCAAGATGGCCAAGTTCTCCATAATAGGAGCAATGAGAGAGGTCTTTTTGGTATGGGCTTGTCTATTGGTTCATGCTTTAATGGCGCTCCATGCCCAAAAGTCCATTGGATTAAGATTGGGGCTGCTGGGTGGCCACATTTCCTTAAGGACGTGAGTAACAGCAGGATCCAAATTAACCCATCTTTCAAGCTACCCTTTGACACGACGGCTCTCATTTGGGCCACAGTTGAGCTAGAACAACGTTTTATACATTTTTAAAAATGGCATGAAGATTAAGATAGGGTTGTCAGCGCAACACATAGTCTAAAACTAGTTTCAAGGTTCCATATGGACCCCTAAAGTCAAGAACCGAGAAATTTTTCAAGATTTTTGACGTATTGGACATCTTAAAATCAACCACGATTCACTTTGTCGGAGTACTACAGCCAAGTCAGCTGTGATAGAGAGCTCTAGTCTTTTCTAGTGTTTTCACTAGGTATCTAATAATATCTCCAGCAAGTTACATTCTATCTCACCTACAGATGGGCTGAGGTCAGATTTAGTAGGCCCAAGTAAAAAAATCCATGGTAAACTATGCGCGCTTCGAATCTGCCTTGTTGAACATATGCGCGTCCAGCTCGGCGTACACGTCCTCCATCGTCCAAAGATTTTCATGGGCAAAAAGGTCATTACCTAAGCTTTTTATAGTGGGGTCAAATGTCCTGATAGGTCAAGTAGTTTTGGCGCTATGGCCATTTAAAAAAAGTCCGGATTTATGTGGCGCACCCTGTATATAGTGGCCTCTCATTGGCTACTTTTTTTTGTTACGTCATAATCAGTCAGACACTATTACTGTGTTCCTGAAGTGCAATCACATTTTCTGCATAAATCGACAACACAAAACCACTGTCGCGCAATTTTTAAAATTCCTTTTGTACTAAATTTTGACAAATATTTATAATATAATGTATTATATTTATATTCATAAATCTGCAGGAAATCACAAAAATAGAAGCTCACATTTATTTCCACCTGGGTGGTTATTAATTATTATCATTTCAATTTTCCTAGTACTGGCATAGCAGGCTCAGAAGGGGGGCCGCGCAGGGAGATAACGGGATAAGACATTGGCTGATAAATTGATTGAACGTTAACCTCAATGAACAAAACAATGAACCAAACAATCAAAATTCAATAAGTCCCTAAAGTTGTTAAGCCATTGAATAAGAAAACGTTGTTATAAAACGTTGGAGACTAACTTAATAAACAGCCCAATGCCCCTTCCTTACCGGGGGCCTGCTTAGTTGGCTCTTCATGAAAACAAAGATGAAATCATCCATTAAACTGAATCTCTACATGTAATATACTAATAAATTAAAGAACGTAGTCTGAGCGAAAATTCCTTGTAAAAATATCCCAATAGTAGAATCTATATTTCAAGAATCTGGAGAATAGGATAATTACTTTATAAAAATCTTTTTTTTTATAAACTAAGCTAAAAAAATCTGTCCTTTCGTCTACAGTCGTCTAAAGATGAAGATCTGTTACAAAATAACAGATATGCTTAATTTTATGTTGACAGACAAAAATAAGCCTAACAACTTGGGCAGATAAACATCCAAAATCAACTAACTTATAATTATTTTAGCAGAAATGACGGATCTTGAACAAAATAGCTTCAGACAAAGTAGCTTCGGACAAAGTAGCTTCGGATAAAGTAGCTTCAGGACAAAGTAGCTTCAGGACAAAGTAGCTTCAGGACATTTACTTAAGAAAAGTAGTTTTCTAAGAAAAATAGTCTCCAATATGGCCGCAGCGCTCGGCCCCCTGGCCTGCCTAGCCGCGGGCGCTCGGCCCCCTAGCCTATAACCTAACCTAACCTATGTTAGCCTCAGAACATTTATTTAAGAAAAATATCATCAAACGATAATACATAGGTAGTTAGAATTCCGTGGATTTTGCAAAAAGTGGTTGATAGATTTTTACAATTTTTAATATTGTTTTTACAATTTTGAATAATGTTTTCACAATTTTTTTGGTTAGGTTAGGTTAGGTTAGGTTATAGGCTAGGGGGCCGAGCGCCCGCGGCTAGGCAGGCCAGGGGGCCGAGCGCTGCGGCCATGACCTTTATTAACAGGGGAGGCTTCTTTCCTTAGGAGAACTTTGTCCGGAAGCTACTTTGTCCGGAAGCTACTTTGTCCTGAAGCTACTTTGTCCTGAAGCTACTTTGTCCGAAGCTACTTTGTCTGAAGCTACTTTGTCCGAAGCTACTTTGTCCAAGATCCGAAATGACGACTGGAAATTATTTTTATGCTTAAAAAAATTGGAAAAATGCCTAGACACACAAAATTTGATATGAAATTAATAAAAAAAGTTACACACACTGACAAACTTTTTGGAGATTTTTTTAGAGGTCCTTATGGTGTTCAAATAAGTATTACTTTATTTTTAAACTAGCGGCTACGCCCCTAGAGGCTCTAGTGGCACTTTAAATGTTTTTTTTTAATATTTAAAATATGTCTATGTTGCATTTGACGTTTATGTTTGCGTTGAACTCTCTTACTAAAATCAAGAAACGTAAAATAATTTCGATTTTTTGTGATTTCTCTTGGGAGGGTGGTGGTACCCTCCCCCAAAATAGTTAAAAACCTTCTCAGGACCTATGAGAATCTACCCAGTTAAGGAGAACCCGATCGGTTCAGCGGTTAGCGAGATCCTTTGGTACAGACACACAAACACACAAACATCCTGTTACTTTAGTATAAGGATGGCGGAAAAGGTAAAATAGTTCATGATAAAGATAAAATTCTTCATTAAGTTTTAGTTTAAATGCAAAAGTTTAAATTTAGTATATATTCTTTACATTAATTTGTCCAAAAAAAGATGAATAGGATATTATACAAAAATATCATAATAGAGCTGCTTTCTACATCGAACCTAAAAGTTATAGAAATCATCATATAAAGTTTAATTAACGAAAGTAGCAATCCGTACGTAGGTACGGACCGGCCCTAATACTAAAAAAGCTTCGCTTTTAAAACTTACAATTTTATTTTGAGTAATTTTTTTTCGTGAAGATTTAAGTTTTTTCCTGATTAAAAGATGAAACACTTATATTTGATGTCTTCTCATAAACATAGCTTAAGAAATATAAAATATATAAAAATCACAACTTATTACGCATGTTTATTTAAAACTTTAACTTGCAACTAGAAAAAAACCTCAATAAGCTTTTAACAGTATCTTTAACTTGAATAGTGCCTAAATTTTTATGTTCACTTTTTTTGTACATTGATATTCTTTTCAATATCTATTAGGTAATAATTTAATTTTAATCGATTTTAACTCAAGGATCTTAAGGGAAAAGACAATGGACAATAATTGATATATATCGCAAAAAATGATAAAAAATTCCCTTAAAATCCAGATTAAAATTATTTGTTAAAAAGAATGGTCACTACTACATAGTTTGAATTTAACCAAATAATAATAACCAAAGTTTTGTACCAACTTAGTTCTTGAAATTTGGGTACAAGTTTGATTTACAGTCCAATGTCCCCTCCGTCTATTATTTAACGGTAAACATTTTCACAGAAAATCTATCTTAATTAACTATTTTTTTAAAAAACACTAGAATAACTTACCCATACGAAACTGTAAGATTATAGAACAATATTGGAACCAAAGATTCGTAAATGCTGTGTCTTCGACGAGGCATTCTGTAGGAGTGAAAGAAATATATAAACTTTCTGTTGACAAAAGGACTAATGACACTTTTATCCTACATACAAATCAGCAAAAAATATTTTTTTAAATACGAGATTAGTAAACAGCAAAATATTAAAAAAGTGAAAAATATTTGTCTTCTATTTCATATTAAATAAATTATGTAAATACCTATTTAGAAATTCAGATTTGGTAGATTCTTTTTTGGTTTATTTGTAAACATTATCCACCTTCCTTTAAAAATAGCATAAAACCTTCTTATGACCAGTAAGCATTTTCCCTGAATAGCAGAGCTCAACCGGTTCAGCGGTTAGCAAAATCTTCAGCGGACAGACATATGGACCAATAGATATTGTTTTACTTTGTTTTATGGATTATGTTTATCGCATAAATGGGGTATTCCTGTCCAGTTTTTTGTTTAGGAATGAATATTTCTTACCCGAGGGAATAAATGATGGACCGATATTTTATCTTCCAAAAAAAATTAAAAATCTTCTAAAATCATACCAGGGATATAAATGAGATACCAGGGAAATAAATGAATATTTACATCCACTATTTAAGGGGTTGTTTATATGGGAATGATTATGTACTATGAAGATTAGAGTAAAACACTAGGGGGGGAAGGTGATAAATAACTATATGTCCCCATCCCGAGAACTATGGGCCAACGCTTTATTGGGTCTTTGAAAATCAACCAAATTCTAAAATCTTCCAAAAAAAATTAAAAATCTTCTAAAATCATACCAGGGATATAAATGAGATACCAGGGAAATAAATGAATATTTACATCCACTATTTAAGGGGTTGTTTATATGGGAATGATTATGTACTATGAAGATTAGAGTAAAACACTAGGGGGGAAAGGTGATAAATAACTATATGTCCCCATCCCGAGAACCATGGGCCGACGCTTTATTGGGTCTTTGAAAATCAACCAATTGTGTCGGAAATATTAACAAAGCAAAGTAGCAGAAAACAATTTGCAGACTAAAAAGGTCCTTGGAAAAGGGGGGAAGAGTAGTTATCTCTATATAGACGTGTTATATGAAGGCACATTTTTGTTGGTTTGTATGAAGCTTAGTTAGTTGTACAATGTACATATGTCTGTCTATTTTAGTGCAATTTATTTTTTGCATTATAATGAGCTTTGATATATGCTTTTAGAGACAATTCCTGTCAATCTTCCTACTATAATAAAAAAAGCGGCTACGCCCCTCTAGAGGCCTCTTGGGGCACTTGATTGAGAGAGTGGAGGAGGAATATTAATTAAACCCCCATTTTCGAATAGGAAGAAAAATTTTAAGTTCATTTTTTTCTTCCAGCGATTTCTTTCCCAAAATAGTTCCTTTGACCTATGCGAATCTTCATTTTACATCATGTTACTTTTATAAAAGGATATAAAGATTATTTTTAATTTTTTTTATCAAACTTTTGTATTGTAAGGTTCCTATAAATTTCTAATTTTATTTAAAGCTTAAAAAGTAGAAAAATACGCATAGTAAATAGTACAAAATATAAATGTACCTTTTTCTATTTCAAATCATTAAAGGTATTTTTAGAATGAACATATTCAAATGTATATCATTTTAATCATTTCAACTTTTAGGTAAACAAGTTGAGAATGTTAATAGGTAGCATATAGCTAACTATACATTTGAAAATTTAGAGTTTTATGTCATACTAGTGGCTGCGCACCTAGCATCTAGGGGCTCTATATTAGAAGGGCAGAAAAATAGCCTGAAACCATATCCAGGCATTTTTTAGAAAAATTTAGTAGTCTAAAACCATCCTGTGACCTATAAGAAGCTTCACTGTACAGGAGAACCATATCAGTTCAACGGTTAGCGAGATCCTTCGCTACAGACAAAAAAGCTTACTACTTTATATAATAGGATGATATTTCACTACACAAATTTATGCGATTACCAAAAAGTCAGTTAAAACTGAATCAATTAATTAAGAAAAAGTAACCTTCTTTTTATGAAAGCAATAATGAATATTTAGTATTATTAATTCGTAGAAGTGCATTAATGAAAGTTTTTTTTTTGAATTAATATCTTAGTACGTGGTTTTATGTTGTATGCGTATAAAACCAGTAAGGAAGGGGAAAATTGGAAAATTGGCCCTTTATTACAATAGTCCCCAAAGACTTTAATATTTTTGATTGGTTGATTTATCGAGTTCAGTGTCCAAACGTTTTAACCAATAATTTTAATATACAGAAGAGGAAATTTTGTGCATCATCATTGGGGATGTACATCAATTTTTCGGCCATTGTCTTATCCCTTAAGATACCTGTAACTAAACTTAACAAATCAAACAACACCGTATGTTTAATTCAACTCAATCAGGCGGATTTTAGACATTTTGTCATTAAAATTAAAATAGCTAAAGTTTTTAAAAAATGATCATTAAATTACATTTAAGTACATAAATCTTTAATGTTTTATTAATAACAAGCAGCTACGCTCTAAATCTAGAGTGAAACTTAAGAAGGGATTGCAGGATATTGGCCCTCCATATTTTTATTTTATTTTTAAAAAGAATTTTTTTTTGTGGCGGAATTGTTTCTCTTAGAAGGGATGAGGTATTCTTCTAAAAAATTAGGTAAAAGTCTTTTGCTAGACACAGACAGATATCCTGCTACCAGCTTTGCGGAGCCGTTTCATTTTGGTGCGGCTCCGGCTCCGACCTAAAATCAAGAAAAACTCGACATATTTTTTTTTGCACACGTCTATTTTTGACTTTTGAAGGTTTTTAAAGTTCAATTTTGGATAAAAATGGGCTTTAAAAACTTAAAAAGGGCATTTGCACATGACAAAACAGAGTTACCAAATTATAATTTATAAAATATCTCTTTATTTATCTAGTCCGGAGCCGGAGCCGTTTTTTAACGAAAATTACGGCTCCGGCTCCAGCAAAATATGGCGGCTCCCGGCTCCGGCTCCGCAACACTGCCTGCTACTTTTATACAACAATAACGATTAAATATTACTTAATATTGAATAATTTTTACACCTGTTTCATAAGTTTCACGGGGGTATATGGGTATTGTTGCAAGTTGCTAACATTTAATCATCATTATTAAGCAATTATATATTTGATATACATTTCAGCGTCAGCTAGTACACGTGAAAATTAAACAAGAACGGAAAATTCAATGGTTGAAATTTTTTTTGTTTCATAAAGTTTGACTTCTCTTTTACTATTGAATGATTATCGTATGTGTTTGTGAAAAATAGCACCACTTCATAGTATGTGTTTGTGTAGGCAGGGATGGAGGCGACATTGGGCTGTTATTTACGCTTTTCCCCAAATTTTTATAATGTTTTCTTATTTGTTGGCTTAACAACTCATAGTCTTTGATTGGTTGGTTTATTAACTTGAGTGTCCAAACGTGTAAACCATTAATTCAATGAAATCTATAGAAGGGGTAATTTTGTGTGATTATCATTGAGGAATTATAACAATTCATCGACCATTGTCTTGTCCCTTTAGATCCCAAGTGTAGATTAGCTTCGCTTCTAAAAATTCAGTTCGTACTATTTCATTTTATTATTAAACTATTTTTAAACATGGTATTTGATTCTGCATTAAATTTAAAAAGTTGACAATTTGTAAAATTGTGATTAACTGACTTTTTAATGGTTTTCATTTTGTATTTTAACAAATATGAAAAGGTATATTGGCCATGAGCTATACATGAACAAAAATGCAGTTGGGTATTAAGATATTAATCCCTATTTCATTTATGGTTTTAGGCTATTTTTCAACTGCATTAATCTTTTTTCAAGTATAGAGCCTCTAGAAGCTATGGTGAAGCAGTTTCCTTATCTAAAAGAAATAGGTTATCTGTTTGTCTGTGTATGTCACTAACCACTGAATTGATGTGATTCTTCTTTACAGTGAAACTTCTCATAGGTCTAGTGAAGATTTATTCTATTATATAAAGTAGTAAGCTTTTTTGTCTGTAACGCAGGAATTAACATCTATATGATTATCCATTACAGTGAAGCTTCTTTTAGGTCCAGGGAAGGTTTTAAACTGTTGGGGTGTCTTTATACCCTACTACCTTAAGTGCCTCTAGATGTTTCTAGGGACGTAGCCGCTAGTAAACTTTATAACGGAGAGTACCTTTTGATAGTAAAAATACACCTAAGATATTATATTAAACAGCAAAAAGATACGTAGAGGTGAGGAACTAGTGTTAAAAATTTGAAAATAAATGTAACTCATAGTTAATTAAAATAAATGTTTTATTGACTATTTATAAACTTGTATACCTTATTCATTATTATTTTTAAACCTTAGTTATTGTGAAATATGTCTTATAAAGCTTAAAATAACATAAAACATTATTTATTACAGAGAGAGAGTGAACAATGGGCTGTTTATTACACTAGTTCCCAAAGTTTAATAATACCGTTCTATTAATCGTTGGCTTAACAACTTTGGGGACTTTTGAGGAATTTTGATTGGTTGAGTTGAGTGTTCAAACGTTTCAATCACTAATTTCAATCTACAGAAGGGGTAATTTTGGTTATCATCATAAAGGATGTACATCAATTTATCGGCCATTGTCTTATCCCATTCAATCCCTGTATTCATTTTCATATAAATATGAAATTTATTAAAATGATGTATTGTGGACAAGTGAGATTGCAATTTACTTTTTTGATTAATGAGTGGTTTCTATTTAATTTAATGTGTCGTTCAAATTGTCACAAATTACAGTGCTAAAAATATAATTAAAGTATTAAAATATTATTTTTTTTAGTTTCTAAAAAATAATAAACTATTACCAAAGTATGATTATGTTATATGTAAAATGAGCCTAGGCCTTACGCCCCTCGGGGCTGGCAAAACTGCCAGGGAGATTCTCTGAAAAATAAAATTTTTACCATGTGTCTTTATATTTTGCTTCAGACAGACTGACATAGTCTATTTTTGAATACAAGTGATCCAATAATCAAATGGTGAGGAAAAGGGCAGAAAATAGCCGTAAACTTTCCAAAGACCTATGTGAAGCTTCTCTAAAATGTTGATTAGCGAGATTTAAAGGAACAATAAAAACTTACTTTTTATTATTAAACAATATTTTTTTTTCTATTTACATATCATTCAATCACTGAATTTATGCAGACTAGTAGCCGTTGCAGTTTTGGAGAGATTTATGGGCGAAATTTAAATTAGTAGATTTATCATATACTAGCGGCTACGCCCCTAGAGGCCTCTAGGGGCACATGAGGAGGAGAGAGTCAAATTTAATAACCCAATTTCTTATTCTAAATAAAGAAAAAGTAAAAAAAGATTTTTGTGGGGGGCGAAAATTTTTTTTTTTTTTTGGGGGGGGGTTTCCCCCCCCTCATTTTTAATTTTAGTTAAAAAAATTTAAAGAAAAAAAATTTTTTTTGGGGAGGGGGGATTTTTCATTTTTTGGGGGGGTTAGTGGTGTCCAACCCCCCAAAAAAATAAACCTTCCCGGGAACTATGAGAAGCTACCCTGTTAAGGAGAACCCGATCGGTTCAGCGGTTAGCGAGATCCTTCGGTACAGACACACAGACACACAGATACACACACAGAAACACACACAGACAAACAAACATCCTGTTACTTTAGTATAAGGATATAATACATCTATCTTTTGTTCGATATCTTTTATTAAACACTTGTGAATGTATTTATCTACTTTAACCCAGACAAAAGGGATTTTTTTATTTTACAATTTCATACACTTAGACTTAAGCGTGGCGTTTGATTATTTTTTATATATAATTTTATAACTTTAAACTTACAAATGCCTTGACATATCAGATTAGAACCTGGTAAAAACCAATATACACCTTTCCTGAAAAAAAATTACCATTGTAATGGTCATATGATATAGTACGAGTCTTAATTTGAACACAAAACTCTGTGCTATTTTGGGTCAAATGAAATAATTCAAATAAAAATAAACATTATTCATTAAAAGCAAAGCTTCTCTACTTTTATGTTATATTCATTTGTTTTGTTTAATAAATGAGGTATGTTAAAATAGCCCAATCTTTTTTAAATCTTGCATATGGATCAAGAGTAATCTAAAGGTGTAGCAACTTTACAAAGTACAGTTCAAAACCATTCAAAACATGTTTTTTCTTCATGCCAAGTTAGAATATAATATTATTGTCACAGAAAGATGATTTTTAATTGAGTATAATTTCTTTTTTACATCTATAACTACATGGTAAAATTTTTATACGTCTACATTAATGGATATATTATTATTTGGATCATACACCAGATTTTCCTGTTCTCTAATAAAGTGAAAAACGCAGCGAGCTAAAATAACATTATCTCCCTTTATCCCTACCCCTCCAATTATTTTTGGATAACGAACTGACCAATAAACAAGTTTCATGTTAGCAACCTTATTTGATGACAATTTTTCCCCTGTCATAAAATCCAATCATATTCTACATACTTCATATTATATAATTTGGATCTACTGCAGTTCACGGTAAAATATTGCTGGTAACGAATATTGCCAAACATCTTTGAATTTTAAAGGCTGCTAGCTGCCAAACGGCTGAACGTACAGATCATGCCCGCACATTGTTTTAAGCAGCATAAGAAGGCCTACAAATAATCTGGAATAGCCATAAATCAATATTGTATAATTATCTCGCAGTGCAGAGAAATGCGCGAAAAAGACCTATTAATGCGTTTTTTCTTCAATAAAGGTTTCCCTGTGCATCATTGGATCTTGGCTATTCCAGATTATTTGTAGGCCTTCTTATGCCGCTTAAACTGGTGTGCGGGTATGATCTGTACGTTCGGCCGTTTGGCAGCTAGCAGCCTTTAAAATTCATAGATTTTTGGCAATATTCGTTACCAGCAATATTTTACCATGAACTGCAGTAGATCCTATAATTTCAATGACTGACTTAATTTTTTTCTTCTTAATTGCTTGTTTCCTAATTTATGAATTTATTCTGTTGCATATGGTAATAAATCATTTTTGTATAAATTAATTATACAAAGAACAATATACTTTTTTCCACTTTTAACCAGGCGGTCATTCAAAATAGGTATTAATCATATCATAACTAAGCTATAAATCTTAAAAGGACCTTCTTTTTTTAATTTAAAAATAATAGTTGATAATAAAAATAACTTAAATGAGCAAAAATCCGAAAGTCAAATCTGATTAATTACATTGCAATTGTTACTGATTTCCAGCTGTGCTTAATACAAAAGTCGGAGAGGACAAACATCGGATTGGACAAACATAGAAGGAACAAACATCGGAGTGGACAAACATAGAAGGAACAAACATTGGAGTGAACAAATGCATGAGAGGGACAAACTTAGGAGTGGACATTATATAAGTAAAAAGCCGGAGTGTTCATTATTTTAATTTTTTGAAAATATTCTTCCAAAATCTTTGCCGAAAAATGTACAGTGACAAAATTAATGATCTTGCAAACAAAAGTTTCAAAATAAATGCATTTAAAAGATACATATATATAACATAAAAATAAATTCATAAATCTTCTAAATTTTAACAATATTTTAACAATTTAACAAAATGTAAAAGAAAATACAACAGGATAATTTAAACAAACAAATATTTAATTACTTTGCGTTTTATTTGATTATTATATTGTGTCTAAACTGGATACTATTCTTTAATGTAACAGGAATCATAGTGTTAGGTAGACAGTAATTGAGAATATCTGGGTAAACAAAACACAGAATTGATTGTCAATGGTTTATTAATTCTAATTAAAACTTTCTTAAAAATCACAGGTTTTTCATGAAATTTGTTAAATTTTATGTAAAATTACAATTGAAATTTTTTTTGTTCTTTTTATTGAAAATTTTGATTAATTTGTTAATTAATGATACATTCTTAATTCTAAGTAAATTCATGATACTTGTTTCAACACATAACTTAAAATGTTAAAGAACTAAACAACAGTCAAAGAGAATTTGTTTTTCTATTATAATTTCATTAAAGTGTTAGTTGACTTTTAAATTCCTAAAAATCTGTTTCTATTTTCAATCAGATAGTTTTTTACATTTCTCTGATGTTTGGGCCACTCCCCCCCCCCCCATACCCAATCTTAATTATAAATTTGGGTTATTATTATCAATGTATGAAATTTACTAAAATTTCATTAAAGATTTCAAGTAAATCTTACATAGATTGCTTTTTTGTTTCGTTAAATTAAAGACACTATAACAATGGATGAATAGATTAGATTCCGTGTATTTCGTGTGCATCTCCGTAATGACCCAACAGCTTTTCAAAGCAGTCATAGCAATAGGGAGTTCCATCCTGGGGGTCACTCTTGAATTTCTTACCCTTGAAACCCTGAATCAAAGTAATACGACATTTAGAAAGTCTTCTAATATTGCAAGAATGATTGGAAGTTTTGTATTGTTCCTGGAAAGTTTTTGGGCTATTTTATGGAGATTTTAAAAGCCCCAGGGAAACTAGGTAAACTTACAAATTTGAGTCTATTAGGTAGCATTGAGTAATTCATTTTAGGGAAGCTTCACATAGGTCCCTTAATAGTTTGAAGTTTATTTTATTTCTAATTCATTCTTGGGATGGTTTTAGACTATTTTCTTACCGTCTTAAACCCTTTAAATACAGGGTCCCGAGATGCTAAAGGTGCAACCGCTAGTTAAACTAGAATAGTTTTCGTAAAAACTGTTGCCTTTTTCGTGTCAAGACATACATAATATCACCACAATATTAATGAAAAAAACATCGTTTTGAATGTCCTAAAGGCCACACAAATGAGGAGAAAGCATTGATTTTTTTAAAATTAGTTGAAGAAGTGAAACCTAGATTCCTTTTTTAAAAAGAAATATATAAAAAGTATCACCTGTCTACAATAAGAGCAAACAAAGCATTTGGGATGGAATTTTCTTGCCATAGCTGTAATAATTCTTCCCTAAAAATAAAAAATAAAATATTGATTCTTGAAGATGATTAAAGTCCCTCAACAGATTATGACGTCATACGATAGAATAGCCAATGAAAGGCAAGTATACCAATAATTGAGCAATTGTAAAATTTATGCTGGCCTCTCGTTGGTTATTTTATGGTATGTCGTCATAATCTGTTGAGGGACTTTAATCATCTTCTGCTTCTTGTATATAAGTAAGGTCTGTTATTAGGTTAACCACTGTATTGTGTCTAAAGAAAAAATGAACATTCATTAGGTCAAAGCTCTCAAATAAGACGGTATAAAAATGGACATTAACAACTTGTAGAGTGACATAACTTTAAATATTATTTCATAAGTCTAAACAAAATTGTATGTAAACTTGATACAAAATTGCTTACTGTTTAAGGACATACTTACATTAAAGAACATGATTAATGACTATCTTAGTAGACAAAATTATTCGCATAAACTTTTTTAATACCCTTTTAAATCAATATTTAAAAGTTGAAATAAAATTATGAATAAAAGGTATTACTAATTAGAACTTACATTGATTCCTTCATGACAAACGGAACAATCATACTTCTTTCTGTTGTCATCATCTAAAATATATATTGATAATGAAAATTTAATTAACAACCAGAAGCAAACCTGCATTATAATTTATTGAATCTCTGTGTGTGTTTGTCGAGTAACAAAGTTACTAAAAAATAGAAAGTCATTTATTTTCATGCTTAAATAAAATTTTAACAAAAAACATTGTTTTTAATGAATAAGCAAATAGATTTTTTCTTCTGATATATCAAGCATTTTTTGATGTTTGGGGGGATGTAATATAGTATTGAAATATGTAATTATCCTTACCAAAAAGATTCATCTTTTCAAAGGCAGCTCTTCTGAACATATCTGACATATCTTCTTTCTCAAACATTTCAAATGGTTCACCAATACCAGCACCAAGGTCGCCATAACCTTCCCCAACTTCAACCTCCCTGGAATATAAAGTAGAAAAGAATTTTTATGTCTGAAGCTAATGATTCCGGAAAATTCTGGTCCAAATTGGTTGCATTTTTCAGAGAAACTTTTAAATGTATTTGGGCCGTTTTAGGCTTTTTTTTACTTCTCCCGCTATCCAACTAGTGTATAATATACTAGCGGCTTCGCCCCTAGCCTCTTGGGGCAAAACATATAAAATTAAGTACTACTGGTGCTGCCAGTAGTTTTATGTGAAGAACTACCTTCCCCATAAACAAAGAAATATGAGGGGGGGGGGGTTTGGGGGGTTGGGGGTGTCCCACCCCCCAAGAAAATTGCATGAAACCACCACAGGACATAAAGGTATATAACCTGAAGAGTAGAATCCGATCGGTTCAGTGGTTACCTAGATCTTAAGGGACGGACAGACAGATGGACAGACATCATGCTACTTTGTATTATAGATATAAAAGAAAAAACAAGGACAACCATACCCAGATTTGCGTAGTCAAAATTACTTGAAATTTGTACAATATTCGTGTAGGAAATTAGTAATTATTGTCCTTTTGACTTTAAAGCCATATTTGACAAATTTAAAGTTACAGTAAGGTAGAAATAAGGGACGCTAATTGCAGGTCTACAAAGAACCCAATATAACCTAAACTAACCTAATCTAAAGTAATAAACAAACAAACGCCGCGCATTAAATTCTAAATTACCTGCTTGGAGGGTCTGTAAACATGTCCTTCATCTGGAGGTCATCCAGCTCTTTGCTGGACAAAGTTGTGGCCACTGATACTGTACAGTTATACCAAACTGGTTCTGCCTATAATATATCAAACATATTTCTATTAATGTAACACCTTTTTCGTTTTTTTTCTTCTATAATTAGAAAATAGAGGTTGAATGGTGGGATAATAGTTTTCCTATTTATTCCGATAATGACTAAAACTTATTCTTTCCAGAGAATTTGTAGGGCTCCAGTTGCTTACTAACTCTTACTAAAAATGCCTCGGATATTTACCCAAGGTTTCAGGGATAGAACAATAAGGGATAAATCAATCTTACTTTTTTGAAAAATATATTTTTTGTTCTGTTGTACTTACCCTTTTTCTGCAATAATTTTATGCCACCAAAGACAGAGATTAGTTTAAAGTTTGAGGGAAAGATTCAATTACAGTCCTTTTTCTCAGCCTCTAATGTTTACCTTTGGAGGAGGTGGTGGAGGACTTGGCTTCTTTGGTTTAGGTCGGGGTGTGGGATCTAAATTAGAAAACCACTTGAACTTAATTTATACTTTTAATTCATTTTTTTTTCGTATTTAAGTTAGAAAGATGGACAAATAAAAATCCTTGATGCATTAAGAATTTTTCAATCAAAAGGACTTACAGACATTTTGATTTAAAGGATAGTTTTATGCATGCACAAGAGGTGGGAATAAAGCATTGTTTCCCCCTATTTTTTTATGGAAAAATATTAGAAGATATCTCCCCTAACATCCTTATCCTTGTCCTCTGGTAAAATAGCAAGTACTGAAGCTGAATAAGACTTCAATCTAAATTGTCATAGTGCATTATAGTCATACTTGTTATATTCGTCACAATAAATGGTACCTGTGTTTTCCCACAAACCAAAGCCTAGGTAATGATACTTTGATTTCACCTACACAAAAGTAAATTTATTGAAATTTAAAGATTAGAATACATTTCTTATTAAAAATAACAAGACAAAATAATATAAAAGTTATACATACTGATAATATAGAAGGTGTTATAAATGAACAAAAAGTAAAGCTTTACAAGTCTAAGGGGTGGTGGTAGAGCCTTAAATATTATAAAAATGTAAAAAAATCATTCAACATTAATAAGATCAGATAAAATAATTTTACCTCTCCATGATCTGTTGGAATAACTTTGCTGCGCTCTCCTCTTGGTCCTGCTCCAGTCTCTCTGTAATACAAAATTAAGTTCTTTTTCTACTCATTAGTAAAGCACTCTGTGATTGCTATATATTTGACAGTGTGTAATAAATGTCTATATGTAAGTTTGCTCTGTTCTTAAAATAAATTTCTCTATAACCATGCTTTATAATTAAAAGAGAACAACTTCCATACTCAAATTGCCAGGGTGATGTAATTTTGAGTATTTTCGACGACAAAAATTGCAAAGCAGCTTATATTTAAAACTACAGCTCACGTTGTTCGCTGGTCTGTAATGCTATTGAGAACATTAAATATCTGTAGGGAAAAGGTAGAAGGCTGATGCAATTATTATAGTATAAAATCCGGTCAATTAAGAATTCGTAGAGGGCCTGATCTTTCAGGGATAAGACAGAAGGCTTTTTTATGTTTGCTGACCTATGCACCTCTACTCTATGAATAAAATTGTCCGTCGATCTATCCTTAATGCTCTAAATTATTTTTTTTATAGCTTTTATTAACGATAAACTTTTAAATGTTGTGTAAATATTCAAATACCACTAAGTATCATTACTTACTATGTCTGTCTGTTGTGCACCATTTTTGCTTTCATTTGCTTTGTCTTTTATTTTTTTAATTCAAGAGCTTCTATAGTTATGGATGTTGTCATTCTTATTTATCTGCTAAAAGTTTTATTCCTCACCTTCTTTGTTTTTCTGTCTATAGTGCTTTGGAATAAATAAAATTAATGTGGGGGAAATGTTTATTTTCCCATCTGCTATTTAACATAGAAGATTGAATTTTTTTGAGACCAATGCACTTCTGCCCGCCTAACCGTCAATCAATCAGTACTGCATAAACACAACTTTATTTTCTGATGTCAAAGACTGCTAATATTTTGTGTGAAGATTTGTATGACCACTGCACTGATCATTGTTCGTCATTCAGTCGGTTATGCTCCTTTTCCTTCTTTTTGCTTTTGTGTTTTTACTTTTACAATTAGGAACGTTGTTTCATGTGGATATTATCATCCTTGTTGATGATTTTTAAACTCAGGGATCTTAGGAGATAATGTACTATATTTATTTTACATCCCCCATGATGATAAATAAAGGTAAGCCTTCTGTTGATTGAAAGTTTGGACACTTCTTGTTAGAAGTGACGAAACACAGATAAAGTTTTTTAGTCAAAGTGGTTACTAAACTTTGGTTTACAGTGTTATTTACAGTCAAATGTTCCCTCCTTCCCTGAGCAAACGAAATTTTGGAATTGAAACTATCCTTCTTACTCTATAATTCACATGGTCCATTAGTCTCTTGGATCGAGACATAATATTTTAATAGCTAAAATATTTGTTTTTTCATATATTATCACAATTAGATGGCTTAAATTTTTAATTAAGATTATAATGACACATTTGCAAAATTCATTTTCATTTAGTAGCGAAGATTATCTATAATTCAAAATGTCCTTCCGTTCGTCTGTTTGCTATGATTAGAGGAAAATGTGATTTTCTCATTTGCTATTCAATGGCTGAAAAGTTCTGTAAATATTCCCTACATAGCTTGCCAGTATGGGCCTCAGTTATTGTTTAGTTCATTCATCCAGTAAGAGGGAGGGAAATTGGGTAAAAGGGTTGTATAATGTTGTTAATGATCTATTTCTTGTTAAGAGCAAAAATTTTTTACAGTGGGGGTTTGTCTGTCCATCCGTACGTCTCTAACAGATAGTTCTGATTGTTAATTTAGGCATATTAGAATTGTCCTATTGAATTCAAACTCTACAATAAAATTCTTGAAATTGTTATGTCCTTCAATGAAGTCAAAGTAAAAATCTTAATTTTTTACCATTGCCTTACATAGTTACCCTATCACCATGACGTTAGTATGTAAAATAAAATATCTTGTCTTTTTGGTAAAATCTAAATATTTTCTCTCCCTCTCCCCGTTCTCTCTCTTTCTCTCTCTCTGTGTCTCTCTCTCCCCCCTCTCTCTCTCTCCTTCTTTCTCTCTCTCCCTCTCCCCGTTCTCTCTCTCTCTCTCTCTCTCTGTTACACGTAAAGATTTCTACAACTTTAACGTATTATAATATCTGTGAACTGATTTATTCAGTAATGTTTTATATAACAATGTAACAATACACGATTTAACGTTTTGCTTCATTTTTTTATAATTTTTTAAAGATTAAAATCCTAATATTTTTCATTTCAAATTTTTGTCCCGAAAGGGTTAAAATGATTAGTTTAATATCTGACCGCATTTCGGGGAGTGTCGCACGAATCAATTTATTATAAAACTAAGTTTTCTTACGTTTACTATATTATAAACTTAAGTTTTTCTGTTTTATGAATACAAATCAAATACATCAATGTTATTTAAATAGCAACATGAATATAAAAAATACATTTATGATGCAAAAAGTAGAATTATGGGTATTTTCGTTCTGGTCAATGAGAATTTAATAGTGATAATTGAAGCACTATGAGTTTTGAGCTATAAATGTTTGGGAGATTCGAGCTCATTTATAGACGTTTACTTCCTATATAGATCTGTCATGGATCTTGATGCAATACAGCAGCCCGTTTTGTACATGTTAAAATTGGAAGATTTCATTAAATAAAAGTTGTCGCAAATATAGGTATTAAATAAGCATATTGGATCTTAACAATCTTGTGAAATGCAAAAGGTTTCTCTACTCAAATTTGCTTGTGCATATATGTGATTACATCTGATCGACATATTACGACTACAGTCTTATAATTATTACAAAATGGTATAACAGGGATGAATCTATACTTGTTGAATAAACAAGAAGACTAGTTCTAAGCATCGCTACTATATAATTGACTAGCAGCTGGCTAAAAAACCAATACCCCCATCTACCCTCTTTTCTCATCCCCTCCCCTCCTACTGAATGAACAAACTACTGACCAATAAATAGGATCCGTCGATATATCCACGTATATTCTATATCAATTCAATAGTGGCTGCGCCCTATCTAGGGGCTCTATAATCAAAGAGATATGGATGGGCAAAAAATAGCCTAAAACCACATTAGTACCTTTTAGAAGCTTCCCTGTAAAGGAGAAACCATATATGTTCGTTAGTTAGCGAGATCCTTCGCTACAGACAGAAAAAAGCTTATTACTTTATATAATAGGATTACCAAAACCTTACTTTTCAAGTTCATCTTCACTCAACACAGGAACTGGAGATTTTGAAAGTGTGGAATAATCATAATCTTCTCTAAAATAAAAAAAAATCTGTTAAAAAGGTTGAAAATATAGGTCTATGTTTATCTGTCTGCTAAAAACACGCTAACCACTGCACAATGGGTCAAATGATAGACTTCACATAGGAGCAATTCTGGCTAGAAATAGACATAATTTAATGGAAGGTGGTACTTTAATTCTATAGGAAAAACAAACCCTCGTTTTAATAACACTTTCACACTTTAATCTTTAAATATGGATATTTATCTTAAAAATTTGAAATGTTTCATGTAGTATTTATCACCTTTTCATTGTACTGTAGTTGCTAACACTTCCATAATCGCTCAAACCTAGAAAAAAAACTGTTTGTGTTTCATAATACCTAATTTCAATTGACCTTTTAAGAAATATAAGAAAAGTTAAATTGTTTAAAGAAAGCTTGCTTGATTAACATAAAGTAAAACTTGAAAAGATTGATATTTTTAAACACAAGTTGTACAATTTTAAATTTTTAAATTATAAGGAATAATAAGTTAATTGTATTAATTATATACCTTTATATTCCCAGCGGTTTGTGTAGTCCCCGTAATCACCCTCATCAGGGACCTTAAAATAAAAATAACATACTGATTAGTACAAGCTTAAGACTATATCAATCTATAATACAAAGTAGCTTGATGTCTGTCCGTCTGTCTGTCCCTTAAGATCTCGGTAACCACTGAACCGATCGGATTCTACTCTTCAGGGTATATACCTATTGGTCCTGTGGTGGTTTTAAGCTATTTTCTTGGGGGGTGGGACACCCCCAACCCCCACAAAAATGAAAAAATCCCCCCCCCCCCAATTTTTTTTCTTCTTTTTTTATTTTCTTTTTTTTTCGTTTTTTTCTTCTTTTTTTTTTTTTTTTTTTTTGCAGGAGATTTCCTAGGTCCTTTTTTTTGCAGGAGATTTCCTAGGTCCTTTTTTTTTTGCAGGAGATTTCCTTGGTCCTTTTTTTTTCATGAAGATTTCCTTGGTCCTTTTACGAATTTTGCCAAAATTTTTTTTTGATCACCTCTAAGGGCAAAGCCCCTAGAGGCTAGGGGCGGAGCAACTAGTATAATAATAAAGTAAAAGGATCTCTGTATGTGTCTGTCTGTGTGTACCGAAGGATCTTGCTAACTACTGAACTAATATAGTTCTCCTATAAAGAGTAGTTCTCCTAGGTCCTTGGTATATTAATAACTATTTTGGGGGAGGGTAACACAATCCTGCCAAACGAAAATCGCCCCTAGAGTAAAATGACCGCCCTCAAAAAACCTTTTTTATACTTTTTCTTTTAAAAACTACAGTTATATTTTGAGTTCTACTTCCCCTCCCCCTTTAGCGCCCCGAGAGGTGTAACTGCTAGTATTAAATAAAATAGTTAGGTTTTATTTGTTAGTTCGTTAAGTTATCGCTACTATACCTACTGAATCGAATATCTTATCCATTTTTAGGAGCGTAATAAAGATGTTGGGATGGTCTATTGCCATATAATCTTTAGATTTCAGTTGGGATGGTTTTAAGCTATTTTATTATTCCCCACAGATCTTCTAGATGCTATGGAGGGTCGCTAGTTTATAATACAAAGTGGAACGACATTTTCAATTTATTTCTTTATTAACGGAAGGGGGGTTCTTTGCTCGACTAGGCTTTTTGTGGGAAACCACCGTCTAATAAGACTTGTAGATTAGTTTTGCTGCTTATGTAAAACTTACATCGATATCCATAAAATAATCTTCTCTGTTTTCCTTGGCCAAGTCATGAACTTTTCTTTTCTCTCCCTCCTAAAATAGTCCACATTGAATCAACATAAACATTAAATATTTGTAAATTATGTCAATTATAACCATCAGTATAATGTACATAGGAGTTTGTTTTGGGATACTTTGTCAATCCCCCCACGCCCCCCTCCGAAGTCCAATTGCATGGGAGATTACAACCCCCCCCCCCCCCTCTAGATTCAAAATCTATCTATGGGGCCTTGGTTCAAATTCAATATTTCCATATTTAGGTGTAATGTGGACATTTTAACGCCATTTTTTTGGGTAAAATTACACCACCCAAAAAATCAAGGGGGTAAAAATGACAACTAAAATTATATACAATTTGTTGGGATCGGTTGGGGTTGCGGTTTCTAACAAAAAATACTATAGTGTGTTATTTATTGAACGCTAATTTACTCGCCCCCCATCTCACTATAAATATTAAAACTTACCTTCAAAATATGCATAAGCTTTGGTGGTTTCCTTGGCTTCCTGGATAAAATAGATGGCAGGGGAGAGGTGGATCCTGCTCGGGACTTCTCGGATCCAGATTTGGACCGACCTGGAAAAAGACGTTTAGAAAAAGATTTTTAAATAAGATTTTATCATGAATCTATCTTTTATCAATTTATAGAGATCTTTCGCTCATTATACCTAATGGTACTAGGAATCCATAATCCAAAAATCAAGTAAATAGAATTGCTACTCTTTTTAAATTATACCCAACTGTTACAGGAAGCATTATGGCCAGTTTGAAATCAAAAGGAAAATTCAAACTAGCCAAAATAAACGATAACATGCCCCGATTCTATATGTGAAAAATCTTCACTGTTAAGAAGGCCTTTTTGATCAGGTGGATACAAAATGTGGATCTCGAACATTTCTATGAAATTATAATTATAGATTCCATATGGCGGCAGGAAGCATAACTAAACTAACCTGTAGTAGGATCAGGTGGATAGAGGAGGTGTGGATCAGGAACATTTGGCTTGGATTTTGGCTTCTTCTTTGGCTCATAAGCAGAGGGTGGGGGTGGTCTAAAAATACAACCATTGGAAAATAAGTTTTTTAAACCTTAAAAAATTGGGGAATAGTCGCTTTCGTGGCAACGCACCTTAAAGGGCGATTCGTCGTATTTTTAAAATGGCTTTTTTAGGATGATTGCCCCACTGGGCTAAGCAATTGGCCCAGCAGGGTTAGAGCCCCCCGCCGCAGGGGCTAGAAATAGGAGAAAAACTACTGTGAAAAATACGCCCTTAAGGAGCCTTGCCACGAAAGGGACTATACCCAAAAATTGTAAGTATCATCATCTCCATTAAAATGAATTAACACACAGAAAATCAAATTAAAACGGCCAATATGCAGAATATTCAAAGGACCTGACAAATATACATTCTACTAATTCTTTAAAATCTTAATTTGGAAACCTTAGGAGGTTACACTCAAATCACATATGTACAAAAATTGTTTAAAATTCTTTTGACAGGTTAGGCTATGTGAAATGAATGTTTAAAGAGCCCTCTGGAAGCAAGAGTCCCATCAGGGGCTAAAAATATGTTTATTTTATTTAAAATTTGAAGTAATGGGGGGGGGGGGGTAAGGATAGCTGAAGAGGCTTAAGCACTAAATCTTCTTTTAAAAATACATTTGAATACGCAAAATGTGTTTTATTTATTTAATCTAATTTGTATCTATCTATGGATGTTTATCTAAAATTAATAAAATGATGTGAAACTTATACACCTGTCTCTGCAATGTTTGTAAACAAAATCTTTCAGTTTTAAAAATTAAAATTCTTTAATATATCAATATTGATATATATATTATTATATCAACATCTCACCTAATATTTTTATAATAAAAATATGTAAGAGAAAAAAGGTTAGAAAAGGAGAAAAATTGAATATGTATCCAAAAAAACTTCTCAGGATAATACATTGCAATGCTAATATCTTTTAAAGCACTATAGAAATAATAAGATTTAAAATAAGACAAACCTTTACTTTCTTTCTCGTTTTCTTGGTACTGATGAGGGAAAGAAATATATTCGAAAACTCTAGACTATTTTGACATGTAAAATATTTTCTATAAGTCTCAATTTCTCTTGCTCTTATGACTCGATCACATTCTTTAGAATGCACAGAATTACGACAACATATCAACTAGTATAGGGTGTCGACCGTTGCATTTTTTATGGATGTAACATCCAGGCCTATCTTGATCATCAGGTGTAAAGTCCTTGATAATTTGCACCTGCTAAACAGATGATAAATTTGGGGTAAAGTCTCTTTCGTGGCAACGCCCCTTAAGGGGCTATTCTTTGTATTTTCACAGTAGCTTTTATCCTATTTCTAGCCCCTGCGGGGGTCTAAACCTGCGGGGCTAATTGCCTAACCCTGCGGGCCAATCATCTAACCCAATATAACCTAATGTAACCTAAAATAACCTATTAAAAGCCATTTTAAAAATATGACGAATCGCCCCTTAAGGGGCGTTGCGACGAAAGGGTTTATACACTAAAATTATAATCCAATTGCAGCCAGCAGCAAATGAGATACTCTATTAAAAACGTAGGAAAGTCCTATTGTTTTATAATTTTTCCAAACAATTTTCCATCTCTAAGCCTTGGGGAATATGACTGCATTACACTTAAATCCTGTAAACTTTAATTTTCACAAAATATCAAGGGGAGAGTCACAGATAAGAATAGATAAAATTCAGGTAGCTAAGTAGTAGCATACCTGCTATATAACTAAAACAAGTCCGTATGTTAGAAAGGTGGCTGTCTACAATTATTAAAGGCTTTGCAGATAAGTATGATATAAAAATAACACTATTTAACAAATATATTAAATGAATTTTATTAAATGTACTTTTCAAATGGTTTAACCCCTCCCCTCCCGCTATCCCCATTTTTGCTTAGTTTGTTATTGGGACTAATAGATAAAATAATTTTGTTTGCTAAATGTTTAGCCAAACGAATATTTTTTAAAACGAAAATGTAAAATTACCAATATGAAAAATTGGACAAACTGACTTTGAATCGTTTCAGAATTCAAATAAGATGCTTTTTTTCAATTCAGACTATTTTTCTGTATTATTCTATGATAAATATTAAGAAGCGTTCTTGAAGTTCAAGGGCAAACAAAATAGTTTTAGGCAGGTACATTACAGGGATCTAAAGGGATAAGAAAACGTTAATATAAAACTTTGGGGACCAGTGTAATTAACAGTTTATATGTTTAATTTTACAATTAATATGAATTATATATGTAAGAAGTCAGTAATACATTTTTAAATAATAGTAAATGGAATTTTTATTTTTATTTCATTGTACTATCGCTGTATCCTAAGAGTTTTAGTTTTAGGCGTTTAAATGCTGTATCTATGTAAGTATGTACATATTTTAACAAATATACAGATATTACATATTATGTAGTAGAGTTTATTTATGTTTACTTGTAGTCTATCTACTCTATAATTAAGACTACAGGCTTTGATCCTTGTAACTAGGAGCTTTTTATTCGAAGTTGGAGGGAGGTAACATAAATATAGCTTAAAACCATCCCAAAATAATAAATTGCAAATAAAACAGCCTGCACCTGGGTCGGTTCAATGGTAAGCGAGATCCTAAATTACAGACAAAAAAACTTCTTTATATATTAGTATCATTCAACTGTCTAAATGATACTTTAACCGTAGCAACTCATTAATTATATCATAATAGACTGTAAGCATTGACTTAAGTTGTTCTCTGTGGTTTTCACGTCTTTAGATTTTCGATAAAATATAATCAATTACATTTTTGCCTTGCAAGTTTTGGATAATAGGATTCTTGTTAAATTTACTGTTTGAACTGTTTATTACTATCACTAAGACAGGAAATACAAATAGTTTAGAATAATTTTCACCTTTACATCACAATCTAAAGTTTATTAAAGTATGTATGTTTAGTAGAAAGTATTATGATGTCTGTCTTTACGTCCGTCCAGATAAAACTTAAGATCTAACTATCTGATTGTCCTTGGGTTCTTTTATAACATGGTTCGAAGATATTTTCATAAAATTAAACTCCTTCCCTCAAACTCCCACACTACAAAACCTTATAAACAGGAGTAGTACTTTATCCACAAATATTAAATGTGAGCTCACTTCTCAGATCAAGGACAAACCTGGTATTTTGTCCTTCTTTTAATTCTAAAAAGGTACGATGTCCGCTTGTCTCTTTATATCTATCGGAAATTTGGAGCGGAGTCATCGACTTTTAATTTTGTTTTTTACAGCGGAAAGGTAAAATTAAAGCTGTAAACCAACCAAGAAGGACTTCTACTGTAAAGGAGAACAACATAGGTTCTGCGGTTAGCGATATCCATCACTAAAAATACAAAGACAGTAAGACATCCTGTTACTTTAACATTAAGATCTGTGTACCTATCAGGAGCCTTATCATCAGCTACAGAGTCCAGATCACTGTAGTAATCACCATAAGCATAGGAATTGCTCACAGACCCGGATACTGTCCTGAAATAATTAATGACTTAAAAATTTATACCAAATGCCACGCACGTAAAGGCTTCTGAGGAAAGGGGAAGTTTAAGGTCACCCTCAGCAATTTATATTCAATTTTCATTTTTTTTGGGGGGTGGGGAGGAATGACTGGTCATTTTTATTGGTGCCAATTCTGCAAGGAGATAGTTCCTGCTCTCTCACAAGTAAAAAATAATTACTTAGTTTTTTAGTCCATCCTGTATTTAGATCCACTAGCAATTCTAACAGGCCATTTTAAGAACTGACAGTGTGTCCAACATTGAAAAAAGTTTCTTGGCCCACCCTGTATTTGGCACTGTTTATATCCGCCAACAGGGTGTCCAACTCTAAGAGATGGTTTTTAAGAACTGACAGAGTGTCCAACATTGATAAAAAAATAATTACCTAGTTTCTTGATCAACCCTGTATTTGGCACTGTTTAAATCCGCCAACAGAGTGTCCAACTCTGAGAGATTGTTTTGAAGACTGACCGGCATCTCTGATGTCTCTACCTAACCAACATATTATCTGGTATCATAAAACAAATTTTTAAGCTTCATAGCAAAGAATCAGAATAAACATGTCAAAATGTTTTCTCATATCAAGCTAATATGCCCAATTTCATGAGAAAAATTAAATTTATCCAATTTTTCAACTTCCATGGACTAAATTAATACTACTTTTTTTGTTTATATTTCATTGCTTTTTCATCTTATTTGCGCATATTATAAAATATAAATAGTCCCAATAACAAAATTAAACAACAACAAAATTTACATTTATTATGCTCTAATTCATTTCAATTATTTAGATGCACTTCTTTGTAAAAATAAATGTGAAGAAAGGTAGGAGAACAAAGAATTTCTAAATAACAAAGATTTTATTTTAGATATGATGACAACATTCATAAAAGCAGAGCTTAACATATCAGATAATGGAACAAACGAAAACTTACAAATTTAGAGTAAATCACTTTTAACATCGAAGAAACAGATTAGTATTGGATATCCATACAAAAATCTTAAAATCAAACAAATATAAAAATTCAAAATAGCTTCAAAAACCATTACAATGTTTAAAAAATTGATGATCATATTTTTCATATTGTTGCAATGCTTTTAAATAATAGCCTTAATATTCATTTAGTGCAATCCATCACATAGTTATGCACATACTAATGGACACACCTTAATTGAAAAAAGCTTTGACAAAAAATCCTTTGAAAATAAATTTGAAAGAATGTGTCCTAACTTTTGTGATTTTTATTTAACCCATTTGATTCTTTTTAGTCTTGATGCTCCTGGGTTTAACAAAATAGATTTTTTCAATAATTACTTAACAGAATTCAAAAAGTAAGGTGTCAAATTAAAGATATTACTATTTTGTTCATAATGGCAATTTTCTTCTTTTTTTTGTTGCATTTTATTACCTTAAAACCAACTTAACTTTCTCTTTTAAAACTTAAATTACTTCAAAAATAAGAGGTCTATAAAAAACCGATTGCATATATAAATTCTATGGATCATTTTACATCTACTTCCCACTAAAAGCACCGACTAGCTATTTAAAAAATCACAAAAGTTAGGACATGTTCTTTACAAACTAAGCATGTCGGGATTTCATTTATTTTTAAATTTTATTTGAATCTAAAGACTGCTGATATTTTTTTTTGGAGGGGGGGTGATCAATTGTTTTTTTTTTAGAGCAGTATGGTGGGTTGACTGTAAACAAGAAAAATAGGCTAAAACCAATTATTGTAATATATAAAAACAATTTTTATATATTTCTATACTTGGACCGATTTAACAATCTTTCAAGTTAAATTTAAGGTTAAGATTATTAATTAAAATCCAAGAAACTTGAAAAAATAACTCACTCACTGATAAGACATCAATTTATCTTTTCAAGTTTAAATTAAAGTGCTTTGAAATCTGAAATATGTGGTCACTTAACTTCACTTCAAAGGAGAATATATAACAAATTCTTTAAAATCAATTTTAAAGACATATGCTATAAATTTAGCCAAACTGTAACGCCAAAACCTGTCAGTTTAATTACATAATCAAATTTTTGATGTCACAAAGGCGTTTGATGGTGTACAACATGGATATTGTAATGTTTACATACAGACACAACTACAAGAAAGTGTATAGACTAGTTGTTTGTGCTCTGACCGGCCAATGGACACCTTCCCAATTTTGTTTGTAAGGTATTGTGTTTACCCCCCAACTGTTTAGTCTTTTATTGCTTGCTCATGCTCTTTAGCTCTTACCTTACCAAGGTTATTAAAACGGGAATTATTATTACAAAAGATTTATTAATGTGATGTCTAGAAAAAACTTTATTTTATAAGTAGCACAGCAACACTATCATTAGTTTATTTTATCTCCCTTACTTATTTTTCTCTAATTTCTCTCCTAGATCACAGACACCTATTTAAATTGTGCCAAAATTTAATTAAACTATCCTAATATTTAGCCTTGGGACTAAGTTACTTTTTCTCCGTATTACATCCGAAGTTAAGCTTTATTCTCAATGTTTAGCAGGTGACGTAACAACTAACAAGAACGATTACGATTTATAGCGTAGGATGTTTTTTGTTGGTTTGTTAAATTATCTTATATAATAACTGATAGGATTTTTTTGGTAAAATTTATTTGTGGTCATCATTCTTAAAAAGACTTTCAGAGAAGCTTCGTTTATAAAGTAATAAAGACGTGTAGGTATGACTTTAAGGTATGTCCAATAAAGAATATCTTTAAACAGCTGGAAAGCAACAGAACAGGGATGACATAGATGCCAGGAAAGAGTAAAATAAAGGCAATATTTGTATTGAGAGGCGTACACAGATATTTCTAGTGGGGTGTAGGGTAAGGGGGGAAAATTGCAGTTGTTTTGCAAGGTAAATGAATGAATGTTGATCAATTAAATCTTTTTTAAGATTAATTTATCCTCAAATTTTCAAATCTAAATTATAATTTTTTTTGCTCTTTTAAAAATGTTGAAAAAGAATATTTTGTTATGATAGGCTTGTGAGACTAAATATTTCAAATGAACTGGCCTTGAAAGCACACACACAAACATACACACATACACATACACACACACATACACAAACACATAGGTGAATAGGTGTCAGTGATTTAGAGAAAGCAAAAGCAAAAGAGATAGGGGGAAAAGAGAAACAGAAAATAGAGAAAGAGAGGGAGAGCAAGAAAAAAGAGTAAGAAAAACAAAAACATATAATAGTTATTTCTCGCATCGTATTATAAACGGCTTTCCGCGGATATAGAATGTACAATTATAAGATTAAAACTAGTTTTTTTAGCCCCGAGGTGCCGGAGGCACCGGCTAAAAAAACTGGTTTTAATCTTATGATTGTACATTTCTATATTCGTAGAAAACAGGATATAATACGATGCTAGATATAGTTTTTTCGTATGGATGAGATCCGGTTCCTATCCACCGGATTCGAATGAATATGAGAAAAAAAAAAAAAATACAGATACTTTAAAATTAGAGCATATCAATCCGTACATTTATGCGTCACTTCATCATTTGTAGAATGTATATAATTTTAAAGTCTTTTTATGTCTTTAATATTCTATTTATTTATAATCTTTAACACTAAAGTTGTTAAAGGGGGGCGTCAAATTGAATAGGACTAAATCTCCTTTTTCGCCCCCACAAGGATTCACACACCCCTTGTGAATCCCTGCACACGCCACTGCAGTTAATAACTTATTATATTCAGTAAAACATTAATAAAGTTAATAGAAATACACAATTTATGTTGTCTTAGCGGTATTCCTTTAGGGCATAATTGTCCTCTAAGCTTACCTTTTCTGTTCCATTGGAGTTTTCATTTGCCTCGTCCATGGGATCAATTAGAGATATTATTCTAAAAAGAAAAAAATATGATTAATTTCTCAATATTTTCTATAATTATTATCGGTCCGTCCGTTCGTTTGTCCATCCGTACGTCCGAAGCGGATAGCTTTTATTGTTTATTTAGACATGTTAGATTTGTCCGATCTATTTCAAACTTTTCTGTAATTCAAAATGTTTTCGTCTGGGTATCCATAAGAAACGGTATGCAATGTAAGAACATATTCTCATGAAAATGGCATCGGTTAATATGTAACACTACCATGGAGAAAAAAATCCTTATTTGAAAGTAACAGGATGTTTGTCTGTCTAACTGTCTGTGTGTATCGAAGAATTGGGGATTAGATATGATTCTCCCTTACATTGTAGCTTTTCATAGATCTAGGTAATTTTTTTTAACTATTATGGATAACTACCACCACCTACCCAAGAGAAATCTCCCCTAGAAAAAATAGAACCTCTCAATATTTTTTTCTTTCAATTTAAAAACTAGATTAAAAGTGTAGGGTCAACTTCCTCCTTAAAACCTTTAGGGGCGTAGTCGCTAGCTTATATGTATAAAAGGATAGTAGATAAAATTAAGAAAAATCACCAAACCTATGTTCTTCTTTTTTGGAAGATTTTCTTAGTAAGGTTCCTCGTTCAGGCTTTTTCGGAGGTTTACTGCCGGATGTCGTCTTTGATTCTGACGACGTTGAAAATTCATTGTAGCTGGTTTTACATTCTGAACTTGTTTTGGTTGAGCTTGTTCTTGTACTTACTTCAGATCTCTAAAAATTGCTATAGTCAATAAAAGTTCGCAGCCCAGCTGCAATCTTATCAACATCCAACATCTGTAAGACGTTTGACCCCAAATTAGCAAAATTTGGCATAGATATACCTAGGTTATCCAGGTTAAATCTTGATACTATAAACTAAAAATAGTAAATCTAAAATAATTCTAAACCTACTCAAATTAAAATAAATTCCAAGCACAAAGGAAGCTTTGTTTTAAATACTCTACATTTTTTCAGTTTCTAGAATGTTTGGGGGGAGATTGTAAAAATAGTAAAATTTAGTGATTGAGGTATTCTGACCTCTCATACCTCAATTTCTCAATTTAAATTGCAATTTTAGTTTAGAGTTTTACAGTTTCTACGTTACACAAATGATGTTGAAATGTTAAAAATAATTTATAGATCTTTTGAATAATGAAATAAATTTTCAAGGACGTCCAATGAGGGGGATGTAAAGGGGTGATTACCCCCCCACCCCAAAATTTTGAATTTTGTATTCCCCCCCCCCAAAAAAAAAGTAAAAGGCTTGGACGTCTTTGACTATATATAGATTACCCCCCCCCCCCCCATATGAAAAGCTTGGACGCCCTTGGCTTCGAAATTAATTAATATTCGCTATTCTCGGCCATACTTAAAAATCATGCATAGCAGCGTATTGCAAACAATTTTCCACAAACAATAAAACAAAAAGCGTAGGAATAATACCAGTTAGCCTGGGTTTTCGTAGTAAATCATGACTCCAAAAACTTACTTGAATAAAGTTGCTCGATTCTTGTAACTCTTCTTTATAGATGGAATTTTCTCTAAAATAAACAAATTAAACTGTATTCTGTAAAAGTTATATGATTTCTTAAAATTACAAAATATTTAGCAGATTGGCAAGTACTCTTTTTACTGTTTCAAAACTTTTAATTTTTGGATCTATTTACTAATTTGAATAATCCAGATAACGCGAATGCAAAGGTGTTAATATGACATAACAATCGCCCGATTATTAGAGTGTCATAGAAATCGAACAATTAAAAGAAAGGTTGAAATGAATTTATAGTTGTACCTGAGTGTGGTTTGGAGGCTGTCAACCATGGCATCTGACAACAGGTTTTAGTTTTGAGGAATAATTTAGTTTTCATTTGTTTTGATAAATTTTCTATATCTAAGGTATTTTCATCCATATAAAATATAGCCCTTATAGCAAAGTAAAGCAATTTTTGTGATTGGTGTATTTAATTTTGAAAGCGCAGTAACTCTTAATATTTCTAAGAAAGGCAGCATGTCCATTCAGATCCAGATGTATTTGCGCTTTATGGCACCTCATTTATAGATCACATATGGCATTTCTATAATTAAATCGTAAATGATTATTACGTATATATTTAGGGTCATTGAGGAAAAAGCTGGCACTCTATAATCATTAACTTTTGGTTATCAGATTGTTTAATTTTTTAGCTTTGCATTATAGATGTTTTGTACTTGCATTGGTGACTTTTCTCTTTCATTTCTAATTCAAGATAATGTTTCACAACATATATTAATTAACCAAAGAAAAGACAAACTAAATTAATTTGTGTGTTGACATTCTCAAAGTTTATAAGGTGTGTCATCACTTTCGCCACAAGAAGGCAATCATTAGAATCGCTACAATTAGAATACAGGGAGTAAGGGAGGGGACAATGGATCGAATATTCAATTTTTAGGAGTCTCAGACTTTGGGTACTGGCTTAAAGGGAATGTGCAAGAATTTAGCAGTTTCTGACTGAGTTTGGGGACTTGCGCATGAAATGCCGCTACTCGTTATGTATGTTTTGAATATTGCAGACGGGAAGAAGGGATAAGGGAAGTGGGGGCAAGGGAAATAATCACTCGTTGTGTTAGTTTGGAATGTAGCAGACGGGGAGAAGGGAGGTGGGGGCAAGGGGCAAGGGAAATAAACAGAATAAAAAGGGTCAGTCATATTCTTGCTAGCAGCTGGCCGGGTCCAATAATCTTTTAATATAAAAATCACACCAAAAAACCTCAATATATTTCATCAAAAACAAGTTGTGATTTCACTTTACATGACGCTATGGAAATCTATTATTCAATTAATTAATTTAACAATCCCTTTAATTTCCTACAAATTTATTGGATTAAACTGGATTTCATGCCCTTTCTTTGATAACTTTTATATTGAATTAATTGCCCATTGTCCCCTCCCTTACTCCCTGATTAGAATAGGAGAACATTTATGTGTCAAACGTTTTAAAGATCACTGACTTAGAATTATTACAGTCAATTCATTTATTTATCATAAAAAGCATTTATGATGTTTTCAAATTATGTAGATTTGTCAACATTTATATAATCAAAATAATTAATAGGATTGATTATCATATATAAATATTAATGTAAAATTTTGATACCTTGGTTAATTTAGAAATTCGGAAATTCAAAACTAGAGCTCTTCAATATTTTGACACAATATCATTAAAATAGTTCTTTTGGCAAAGGCAACTATTTAATGTTTTACCTTTCTGATTTTATCGGTTATATAAAGAGAGTAATTTTTTTCGCGTATTTTCCACTAAGTTGTGTTTTAGCGTTTGGTCAAATGCGCTTATTTAGTCAAACCATTCTTAATTTTGACCATTAATTTGGTCAAAATTATAATAGCACTTGACTAAACGCTTATACACAGTTTTTGGAAAATATGCGAAAAATATGACCCTCTTTGTGCTATTAATAACAAGCGGAAATGATATCACATACACGTTTAGAAACCTAATCCTTTTATATCACTAATTCCCTCAAAACTAAGTTCCTAAATCTGTAAGCAGCATTTTACAAGAGATTTACAAAAATCTGAAATAACAAAAAGTGTGATCTTAAGAGATTAAAGAGATTTTAAATGTCTCATATTTGACTTTTTCAAGACATACTTTTCCTTTTTGTAAATGAGTTGTTTAAAAAGTAATATTATCAGCGAAGCTAATGTACAAATCAATATACAGTGTGTTTTTTTGAAAGCAATTTTACCCCACTTATAGTTATCAGAATTTAATGATTAATGGCTTATTTTCCTCGTATTTTATAACCATTTATAGATCATCAGAAAAATATTTCAGTTTTTATCAAAAAAGTACAGAAAAGTATAAAACTTAGGTGTCAACATCTAAAAAAGGTTTTAGCGCATTTTTATTAAGCTCAAATCTTCTACCCTTTGCAAGAAAAAAATTGGATTTTCAGTAGTCCACTTTGGGGGGCCAGTACTCCCTCCCTGGTTTAGATATGGCCTTCAAACTTTGATATGTTCTACTGCATGTCCCCAAAAGTATCTGTATCAATTTTTAACTCTGTATCTCAATTTTGAAGCGTTTTGCAGTCATTCTTGCAAAGGGTAGAAAATTTGAGCATGAGAAAAATGCGCTAAAACCATTTTTAGATGTTGACACCTAGGTTTTGAATTTTGGATTTTACTGTACTTTTTTAATAGAAACTAAAATATTTTTTTTTGATGTTCTATAAATGGTTATAAAAAACGAAGAAAATAAGCCATTAATCATTAAATTCTGATAACTATAAGTGGGGTAAAATTGCTTTCAAAAAAGTTCTCATAAAAAAAACACACTGTATATGTCTGTCTGTTATGCACAAGGTTAAAAGCAAACAATTTAGAAATGGTAACGAAAGATGGAAATCAATATGAGTTTAATCATTATTTCAATAAAAATATCAATAAGACAGACAAACCTATACTTTAATTAGGCTATCATATCATTGTTTCTATAGGTAATCATACATATTTTATTCGATTCCAGCTAGAATTGCACATGCCATTAGTTGCACAATTTTTTTCTCAGGAGTGGTTTAAAATCTTAAATTGGTGAATTTAAATTATGGTTGTTGCTAACACTACGTCACACAAATATTCAAATTGTTAACAATTTCAAATGGAACTAGTTTGCTGAATCACAGCCTCAAGTAAAAATATTTGTTGGACACCCTTAGCGTGGTGAAAACAAATTCTCAATCTTTTTGTCATTAACTAAGATATTAAACTATAAGTAATCATCATTAATTTTTTTTGTATACTTTTGATACAGAATGTAACCCAAGCTTATCTCTAATTAACAGATGAAAAATTTAATTTTAAAATTTCTTATTAAGAACAATTTTGTTTTAATTTTTTCACTTTGTTATGTGTAGACAAGAAACTGGAAAGATTACGACTATCAGATTTCACTTTAACACACTAAATTTTCACACTTTTAAAACACAAAAATAACATCTTTTTTTTTATAAAGAGAGAAATGCGGGAAAGTTCACTGAAATTTGTTTTTTTGAAAGGTAAGGTATGAAATATGTTACTGCTACTTTCATCTTTTCAAAGCAATCAAAAACTCAGTGATTTTCAGTGATGTGATATATGTATGTGTGTCTGTCTGTCTGTCCTTTAAACATTCCTTTTTCCTACATCTTGTGTTTACATCAGAATTTCTCCTCTTTCCGATGCTCATGTTATGGTCATACGTTGCTGGATAATAAGGACATTTTAGCAAATTTTCGAATGGCTTAAATTTAAAACAATTACGATTAAATCCAATAGTAGAGAAGATTTATGAAATTTGGTCAGCCATAGAGAAAATTTAGTAGAATGAAAAAAAATAAATTTGACTATTTTAGTTCAAACTTTAGAACATGTATTATATAAATAAACCTATGAATATCAATATGAAAAATAGAAAGGAAAACAACTTTTGTTATTGTTTTTAAGATAATTACATGTAAATTTTGCAATAATTTAAAGGTATTTTGGTTTAATCTTAAGAACACCATCCCTTTCTCTTTTCGCTTTTAGCTTACACGACTTCTTAAATAAATAATGCTAACCTCTTTCTTTCCCTATATTCTATTTCATCTCCCATATACCCCATCCCCCACCCGCTATCCTAATCTATGCAAAACTCATTCAACTGGTAAAATGAATGCCGATTTATTTGATAAAATATTTTTAATATTAATCAAATACATAAGCAATATTTGATTAAATAGTTTTTTTTAAAAACTATTATATCCATGAAGTAATATAAAAGCTTGCTAAAAAGTGAATTCGTTCAGATCAGCACAGCTGCAAATAAAAAATGCTCCAACTATATACATAGAGAGAAGGATAGAAAAGGAAATAAATACAGGAGAAAGATTTTTTTTGTGTTTAGCAAATTTTAAATATTCTAATGATGCAGAAAGATATTCTGTATTTTAACAATTTTAAAACAGTTTCAAATTTTTGGAATCCTTACAAAAAAAATACTTATGTCTGCTTGTTAGGTTTTATCTTATCTTAGGGGTAATAGGTCATCCATCCCTCCCCCAAAAAGTAGCGTCTGTGAAAGCTTTACTCTCCTCACCAATAAAACCAAAATTAAACTTGTGATAAAGCTAAATAATAGGAAATTTTGAACGATAATTTGATGTTATTTTATCTAGGGGCTTCATATCCTATGGGTTAGGGTAGTAGAATAGCCTAAAGCAAAAGACTTAAATCTAAAATAAAATAACATATGTAAAACTTCCGTATAAGACAGAACTCTTTGGGTTTCAGTAATCTTAAATCTTAATCTACAGACAAAGATTTTTACTGTTATAGGATATACTATCATTAAGAGTTGTCTTTTCTGTTGACATCTCACCCTCTACTCTTCTCTATGAATGGTCAACTCTTAAAGTTTGGAATTATAGAATAGCCTTGCCACTAAGAAAAGGAAGTTTGTGCAAATACGTCAAATTAGACTAAACATAACAATTTATTTTACGTTGTGCAAATTTTGTTTTGCAATTTTAACAAGGATGATATAATCAGTAAAAGAAAAGCTGAATTAAAGGGAAATGAAGACAAGCTAACAGTTACACTTATAGAGTAGCAAGTTGATTTTTCCCCTAGATAATATCTAATTACTTTACAGGAATATACCTAAGTTAACTGTCATAGCTATACTTTTGATGTACGTACGGACAAATCATACCTAAATGTAGCGAAGCGTTGCTTCTGAAACAACAGGTGTCAGAAAAATTAATGGAATTTTACATAAGTAGCTATCCTATAGGTATTCAAATATCTTAAGTAACATGATGACCGTATGGCTGTACAATATGTATTTAAGATCTCATCAACGATTGAATTGATAACTCCACAATTTTCATGGACCTTTTACAAGTCAAGGATAGGTTTTAGGCTATTAGACGGTGGGTTAGATTTACCCCGGCCCTGAGGTAAAATTTCTATCCTAAGCCCTTGAACAAATAATTTTGTTTAAACAAAAATAGAAATCAGGAGAGATTCCCCAACACTTTTGTATATGATAAAAACTAATTCCATGCTTCGTAAAACAAAACCAACCATCCAAAACTGTACAAACATTATGTATTTACCATATATCCATAAATTAATAAATCCATGGGAGATACTTTCTTTAATTACTTTAAAATGTCAGTGTTTCTTTTGCAACAGAAACTAATTTTGCATTATTTAGGCATGCCAAATATTTCATGTATTTCAACATGAAAGTTTGATGCTTACAAAGTCGTCGTAGAAAAGTTTACAACAAAATCAACAAAATATCACTAATTCTTTACAAGTCAAGATTTTGTATATGTAGGTTGATCTTCGTTCAAAATGTTTTTATTTTCAAATCTTTATAAGCAAAGCAACTGTATAATTGTAACTGAAAAGGACGTATATTATCAAAGACTTTTTAGTTATATTACAAGGTCGTTCATGAATGACTTGGGGGGGGGGGGGGTGGAGATGAATACCCCCCACAAAAAAGGTTAAAAATTTGCTCCTAAGTTGGGATATGAAATAAACTTATGAAAAACCATAAAAAAATCTTATTACATTGCATAAACAATGATCGTACAAAATTGATAAAAATAGAAAATAAAGTAAATTATATTTTCTGATGCAATAGAATTAATTTTCACTAATTTTATAGGTAAAATTGTGAATATCTAATCAAGGCATAAAACTAAAAGTTAATTACATGAAATATAATTATAATTAGTTCCCCCTTGTAAACTGTTCTATCATAAATATTGGAATTTTATGAAAGCAACTCTATAACATGTTCTTTTAATATTTATTTAAACTAATGTAATTTATGTTAAATTAAGAGTAAATCTAACAAAAAAAATTCTCTCAGATAAATGAAGCTAAAAAATGTTTTAGAGAGGAAAAAAGTTTTTAAGTTATATAGGTATCTTAGAAATAATACAAAGTGATAAAATGATTACATACCCAATTATTATTTAGTTGAAACATTTGGATTCTGCAAGTTCTAATCAACAATTCAAGATATATAGATGAATTCAACGTGTTTCTAAATCTTTGAATACCAGTCAAATGTCCCCTCCATTAATGGGTTTAACAAAAAGAACATTTTCCCAGAAATTATCATGTATATAAAATCACGAAACCTCAAGCAAAGTCTATAAGCAAAGCATCAATCAAAAGATGGAATAAAATAACAAATATTATTAAAACTAGAGTTGGCTCAATATAACTATGTCGCTATTGGCTAGTTTTCTATAAGTACATATCTATTTATCTATTTCTCAATAAATCAATTTTCCTCCCCCGCCATTACTATCTAAAAGAAAGAAGTAAATATTTATTAATTTAAATGATTTTAAAAAGATTTTTTCACATTACCATCACCAAAGGGTTAATATGATTAAAATTTTAGTTTTAATATTTTAACACAAAGGAAGTGTCGCCACAATCAAATTCTTTTAAAATACAGTTTTCTTAGATTTACTCTATTATGAACGTATAATTTTTATATTTATGAAAATAGGATTAAATACTTCAATGTAATTCAAATATCTACATGAAGTAAAAAACTTAATTCATTCCATAAACAAATAGAATAAAGGTCTTATCGCTTTGGTCAATGAGAGTTTAATTAGGATTATTGGAGTACTATGAGTTTTAAACACTTTACCATTGGAAGACTCGAGCTCATTTATGGACGTTTATTTCCTATATAGATCTGTTATGGATCTTGATGCAATAAAGCATTTTTAAGGAATTGTTAGCCTTAGAGTAGCCAAGGGTGGTTGTGGCTTAATGGGTGTCTTGTATAAGCCGCTCTGCTGAACGCTGAATGCGACTGAGGCTGCCTAGGACACTTAAGAACTTCTTTTCAATAACCGCCCCATTTTTACCACCTTCTGTATGTATTTACTAAGGGCAACGCCCCTACAATTTAAGGGCACAGCATTCAAAGGGATAATTTAGAAGGGGCAGAAAAATAGCCTAAAGCCATCCAATGGATTATATCTAAATATAAAATAACCTCAAAACTTTTCGAGAACTATGTGAAGCGTCCAAAAAAGTAAAACTCAACCCGTTAGAAGTTACCTAAAGATAAAAATTCTTACTACTTTATACAATGGGATAAGTACATTTTTGAAGATTAACCAACCTTCTAATTCCAGTTTTAGAATAGCTATATAACTAAGAAACAGTTCTAACTAACTTGCACTTTTAAATAATATCTTTATTACATGATATTCATATTACATTATTATTATACTTGAGTATTGTGGTAGCCAATTATTGCTTCCATGATTAACAAGCTGATGTTCTATAAGTTAGTCAGGGTACAATATATAAGTTCGTCAGGCCTGATAGGACTATGATTGACTAAATCCTATTTTATAAAGTAGCAACGTATTTTTGTCTGTAGCTTAAGATTTCGAAAACTACTGAGCTGATTAAGATCTCTGTGTCCCGGGATGGTTATCAAGGCTATTAAATTATTAATTAGATTCAAGTCTTGGGTTTAGGCTATTTTTCTGATTTCTGTATACCAACGAATACAGAGCCTCGAGGTGCAGCAATGCTCTATAAGGTTGGGAAAAGAAACCAAAAAAAGTTTATTTTCTTATGGGAATTCCGACGTACCAAGTGAGTATCAGAGTAGATGCACAGGTCAGATAACAATAATCTGCTTTTAATTCTTATACTAAAGTAACAGGATGTTTGTGTGTCTGTGTGTCTGTGTGTTTGTTTGTACCGAAGGATCTCGCTAACCGCTGAACCAATCGGGTTCTCCTTAACAGGGTAGCTTTTCATAGGTCCCGGGAAGGTTTATAACTATTTTGGGAGAGGGTACCACCACCCTCCCAAGAGAAATAATAATAAATCGAAATTTTTATTTTAATTATAGAGACTCCTACGTAACATTGCGAGGTATCGTATAAAGAGACTCTTACGCAACATATCGTAGAAACTTGAACGCATTAAAAAAACAAACATTTAAAGTGCCACTAGAGGCTTCTAGAGGCGTAGCCGCTAGTTTTATATAAAGCTTTCTTGATAACAATTCTGTGTCTTAATCATTTTAAACCATTATTTCATGTTTTAAGTGTCTAACTTAGGTTTAAAATATGTCTATAAATATCTGAAATAAGGTATGTAAATGTACCCAAAAAAGTTTTTCTGAATAATTCTAAGATGATGAAATTTTAGTTGCTTTATATACTTTTTGATTTTTGCTGTGTTTCCTTTAATTTTTTGCCCCTTAATTCTAACATATATGAATTAACAATAAAAGCTATCCAATACGGACGGACGGATCTAACTTAAATAAAGCACAAAGGCTCTAGCTACTTATAAAAGCGGGAAGTTTGTAAATATTTTACTCAACACACTAAATTGTTACAATTTTCATGAGAAATACGCATTTTATAAGGCATACAAAACGCTCTAATTTTCGTTCTATTTAACGTAATTTTGTATTTTTTTTTGCTGGTTATTTCATTTTACATATACTTTTATCATTTTATCAAAAAAAAATTATCTTTTTTCATCATTTTTTGGAGAAATTAATGCTTAAACTAAGGGTATCTTTAAACGCAAAATTGACGCACTTAGAATTAATAATGCGTATTGAGTACAAAGGGGGGATAATTTCAAGACATGCATGTTCCAAAGATATCTTTTTTTCCATAAAATTTTAATGTTTAGTCCACCGGAGATTACCCTGAAAATCATATATCAATTTAGGAAGATAATTTTTGTAGAATAGTTACTGAATTTACATCTTTATGTACTCTAAAAGTATAGTTAAGATCAAAGGCGTGCAAAAGGTTGGTGTAGGGGTTGTTTACACCACCCTTGTAAAATTAAGGGGGATGGATACACCTCCCTAGGTGTCCACCCATGTCCACCCTCTTGACAAGAGGCTACACCCTCAGATACACCCCTCTATAAATTCCAAGGGGGTGTAAAGGAAATAAATTTACACCCCTTAAAATAAAGAGTGGGGGGGGGAGGTGTTTAAGGCGGGTGTATAAAATTAAGCCACTGATTAAGATAATTCTATGCTATCTATTTTTAGATAAATTAATCATTAATTTCCAGACTTTACTAAAAAAAATCTTGCAATATTCTGTACAACTGTACTGTACAACTTTTAATTAGTAAATTGAGACATGAAGAAACTCTCATACATATGTAGGGGGGGGGGGGGAGTTAATGCAACCATCCCATAATCAATTAATCCAAATTTTGTTATGAAAATTGGCATGTGTAATCCTTAGTAGGTCTGTTTTTCAAAATTTAACAAAAAGTTAATCTTCAGGGGGGGGGGGGGGTTAAGGCAACCATCATGTAATCAATGCACAAATGGCACCTAGAATTCGAATTTCATTACAAAACTTGGCATGAGTAATCCTTGGTAGATCTTTTTTCCCAAAATGGAACAACAATTTGGAAAAGTAATGGCTAAGGGCTGTTTGCTCAGCTGTTTAGTCATTTTTGGGCTATTTTCAGGGCAAATCCAGCAATAATTACGTAGGAATCATCCATTAGGGATAGGTTTTTAGGGGTGTTGAGCTGAAAAATACTACCAAAAATAGTGGTAGCTAGGTAATGGCTTATAAGGATATAAAAAATTGAATATTTCCATGGAATTAAACTTTTCTTAATTAACATTATAACTTTATGTCATGGACAAGGACATATTACTAGAAACACTTTTTTAATTTCTAGATTTCGCTGTCATAACAGCTGAAAACTGCCAAAAATGGCTGAGAACAGCTGTCAACAGCCAAAAGTACATATTGTAGATTAAATCATCCCACCATGAAAAAATTTTGAAAATTTGTTTGCCCCCAGTAAAAATGTGGTTGATTTAAGCAAAAAAATGACCCATGCTAAATATTTTTTTCTGTGATGCAATAATTGTGACCTCACGAGCACTTCAAAGTTTTTGAAATCTGCAAAAAGAATGTTTTTTTAGTTCTTTTGTGTGATCTCAATTTTAAAGATTTTTACAAAATTTCAATTCTAGTATGTCAATATAAACCTGAAATTTACCAAAAAAAATGGAGCAGTCTCAATAATAACATATGAAGGTGTAGCAAGAAATCTGCAAAGTCAAATTCCATTCTTGCAGTTTTTCTTACCTAACTTAAAAAAAATTTTAATTTTGTTTTTCTTTTAGATGCAGTAACTACTGGACCAGGTAGTTTAAAAATTTTAGCTCAATATATATCAATTTTGCCCACCTTCCAGCACCAAACCCCCCTTTATTGATAAGAAGACCATTAATTTTATTTTATTAATTTTAAAAATACCACAAAAAAATTCATTTGGCAGCTTACTAATGGCCACAGCTCAGCTGGGAGCGGCCAAGAGTAGAATGAGTAGATAGGGCTTGTGACGTGTCTCTAGGTAGGTTTTTAACAGTCTGTGTAACAGCCCCAGCTGCCAAATGGATGGACCCCCACTATTTATAGTAGTATTTTTGAGCTCAGTACCAATAAAAACCTACCCCTAGACATGTCACAAGCCCTATATACTCTTTATACTCTTAGCCGCTCCCAGCCATTTTCAGCCAGTTCTAGCAGCTGGTACAAGAAATTTTGAAAATGGATATTTAAAGCAAAAATATGTTTCAAAAAGTTGATTCCTATGCAATTAATGATAGTTTCGCCCTGAATATAGCCCAAAAACGGCTAAATGACTGAGCCGCCAGCTGTTAGCCGTAACTTTTCCAACTTTTTGTTTCATTTTGGGAAAATAGATGTACCAAGGATTACTCATAACAAGTTTTGTAACAAAATTCGAATTCTAAGTGCAATTTGTGCATTGATTACGAGATGGTTGCATTAAGCCCCCCCCCCTCAAACTTGAGTTAATTCCATTAATGATCTTGATAGATATAAACTTATAACTTTTAATATATTTTACAATAGTTTTTAAAGTTAATGTTGGGAGGGAGATATATCCCAATCCTCTTTTTATAAAAAAAAATTTAAAATGTAATAAATTTCTTATGTAAAGTAGTTTGGTAAAATCTTAATAAAATCACCCTTGATTTTAGTTAAAGGGGGCTGTTAAAAGTCATAAGTTGGGTGTCAAAAAATTTAGTTGTTAATACATTAATGGAATATAACCTGATATTATAAATTTGAAACATATTTTTGATGTACAAAGAGAATAAAGCAACATGTATTACACTTTTCTTCATAGAAGAAATTGAATCATTTTTTATTTGTTTTTTTTCAACACAAGGTTATTTGTGTATCTCTTGGTACAAGATACCACCATATTATTAGTTAAAACTAATTTTTTTATAAATTAAGTGAATAAGTCTGTTAGACCAAGGGTAGAAACTCAGTAGATAGACAGACAGACGGGCAAGAAGAATTATCAAAGTTTTACTAAAATAGACAATTATTTAGATAAAATCCAATAGAGAACCTGTGAATGATCAGACAGACAGAGGGACAGGTAAATAGTAACAGAGAGTCTTTGAGGCATTAACAAATTACAATTAGGCTATGCTAGATGATTCATTGAAATCCAAAAGAGAGGCAGATAGACAGATAGACAGACAAGTGGTGGGACAGACAGACAAAAGGACAGACAGACAGAGGGACAGACAGACAAATGGGTATTGCCTAAAACAGTTTGGCTGCTATATGAATCATTAAAACCCACCGTAGAAAAGAAATTTACATTAGTTTCTTTTTTCGATACTCAACGCCCCCCCCCCCTCCCCCACTCAAAGGGGTTTATTATTTCTTAATATCAATAAGTGACTTTTCAGCTTAATAAAATTGAATGTACTTTTTATTTCATCAATTTATCTTAAATAGAACGAAAGTTATAATCATTTTATTGTCTACAAGATATATGCTTTGAGTAAAAATCAACATAATTGTCAGTAAAAACGTCATATTTATGCATATTTACACAGTAAATAGATTTTAAAATTGTATTTTACTGTAATGAATAACTTAAGGGGGTTGTATGAAATATCAAAAACTTAAAAAAAACCTAATTTGTTTAAATTAGTACAAGTAATGATTGATTTAGTACAGTACGTATGAATAAGTTGTCAATTTCCTACCAGAGTCCTTGTGAAAGAAAAGCTTTGCTTGAAAAAAGTAATACAAAATAAAAATTACCCTGTCCCTACTTAGTTTCTTTCAAAGATTTCAAACTCTTGTTATAAGGAGAGGTGTGTAATTCTTTACCTTATTTATTCCTATTTATCTCTCCCTGCCACCCTGAAATAAACATGGTAAAACTCCCTCTGTGAAGCCATTTACATGTAATCAATGGTTTTGCCTTTATAGGGGGCGCGGACACATTTGGTTTAAATACATAATACCTATTGCCTTTTTAAATATTAATTGCAGAACACAAATTGATAGAAATATTTGTTTGGGAATTATTTAATGTTACTCTCGTTTTTTTCAGTTCCTATGTAAGAGAAGGTTTGAATTTTGGGATCTACTGCAGTTAACGGTAAAATATTGCCCAAAATCTATGAATTTTAAAGGCTGCTAGCTGCCAAGCGGCTGAACGTACGAAAGGCTGAAAGAAGGCCTACAAATAATCTGGAATAGCCAAGATCCAATGATGCACAGGGAAAGATTCACTGAAGAAAAAACGCGTAAATTAGGCCTTTTTCGCACATTTCTCAGCACTGTGAGATAATTTGCCGTAAAATTTGCGGAAGTGCCCCGTTAGTGGGTCCTACCTTTGCTGGCCTAGACGATAAGGCGTTCAGCAAGCGTAGGATGAATCCGCAAAGCGGCTTGGACGGTCACTAAGGGTGCCGTGTGGTGCGTTCAGCAGGCAAAAATTTACCCGCAGTAGGTAAAAATACCTACGTGGTGCGTTCAAAAATGATAAAAAATGATAAAAAGTGGCCTAAAAAGGCCGTTTCTCGGGTCAGTTGGCTTCTTGAATTCTTGTTGGATGTCATTTGACTGTCCCCTTACTTGCAAAAGGGTCCAATCTCTCGGCCAGGAGTGCTTCTAAGGTTGTCAGTTGACTGTCCCCTTACTTGCAAAAGGGTCCAATCCCTCGGCCAGAGGTAGAATCGGCTAGTTTTAGCAGGGCTCGATTGAAACACGCTGACACCAAGTTGTGGTAAGGTGAAGCAGTTCAACCCTACTGAGCGAGTTCGATTCAAACGAGCCCCTAGCCTTAAAGATTCTACTAATAAATAACTACAAGGAGTTACTGATTAAAGGATATATTTTGAACTGATTCATTACAAGAGATATACAGGTTTATATAGCAAATAGAAGTATAACAATAGATTATGAGGGGTAGCTGGTGATGGGTTCCTTTGAGCTGGGGGCTGTGTCCACAGGCGCAAAGGTAGGAGGGAAGGCTGCCTCCTTGGGGTAGGCAGGTGATGGCAGAGAAAGGGGAAGGTCCGGCTGCGGCAAGGCAGGTGACTGGGGCTTGGGGTTGTAGAGGGGCCGCGCCCCTCCCACTATCAGAGATGTCCAATCTGACCGCTGCTTGTGAGGTATCGGCAAGGCCCCGGAGGGGCAGGGTGAAATGGTGATAATAGGATTAGTGCTGGGTTGTAATTTGATAAGCCGAAGCATAGCAACTCTATGAAAGGCTTGTCCGTATACTGCCGTCTTACCACATATGCTCATTTTTCCGTTTATTCGACTATCAGAGGGTAACTAAAAGGTATATTAAATTATTTATTTTTTATTTACCCTTTTTATTAACAAAATTATGAAATAACCAAATGTTATTCAATAAAAAGTGCTAAAAGCATTAATTGTAACAATTTACTACTTCGTCCCCCCCCCCCCTCCTCCCCACCTGTTTACTATAAAAATAACAAGGAAAATTTTGTCCATGAGAAGCGAAGCACTAATATGCTAATAAAACAGCCTGAATTTTTTTAAAATTATGTGAGATTATATTTAGTTATTTATTGAATAAAAAAGATATATTTTAAAATCATTGGAAGCGGACGTACAGACAAACACCAAGGTATAGAGTAGAGGTTATAAACTTTTTTTTATCTGTTTATGAATATAGGATATCCTTAATTGGTATAGAGAAAAGTTTGTGCTAGCTCTACTTATATAGAAACTACGCTGATATAAAAACTTACGACAGTCTTGATTATATTTTTACAATGTATTATTATTATTACTATGTCATATACGTATTGTAAAGAAAATAATTCATATTAAACAAATAATAAAAAATATTAATTTCGAAATTTTGTTTACGAAGCTATTGAAATGCGGAACTTTTCTACAGTACGTTCAGTTTTAACATTTTTCAAAGAATTTGCTTAAAAATAATTTAATATCGATTTTATTTGTATATGTTTTGAATGTTTAAAGTGCTTATGCTCTAACAATCGATATATAATTACACCAGATTTCAGTACTCTGATAAATTGATGCTCCCAGCTGAACCACTATCACACTCTTTACCACATACCCTCCCCTCCTTCTAGATTAACGAACGAACCAATAAATGAGGTGCATAATAGCAAAAATTCAATTCAAGAAAATTTATTTGTAAGTTGATATTTAAAAGAAAAATGTACATATTGACGGGCACAACCAAAGAATATTTAGATTGACAAATATAAACCAAGAGGTAATTTCCCTATAACTGAAAGTGGACCACGAACAAAAACATAATAGCATTAATCTTAATTTAGGTATGATTACTAGAACCATTTATGGGAGTAGGTAGCGCAAAGGCAAGATACATGTTTTTTTTAGTAGTGGAGTTACTCTACACAGGAACAATTCTATAATTTGAAATGTATATTCGTCTTCTGTCCGAATTTCTGGGCTGGTATTCGAGATAGATGGCCATGCTTTAAAAGCGTAAGCCGCGTGTAAGCCTCAGTGAAATCGTCATTTATTACTATAAAATTTAGCTGGATGTATAAAACTGCCTCTTTAGTAGACAATCCTTCTTTCAAAAATTTCTTTTTCTGCTCACAAGCAGGTTTAAAACTGAGGCTTATGCGCGGCTGAGGCGCGGCTTCCGAACCCTGCTTTAAATTATATATATTTTGTGATTTTCAAATTCTAATATATTTTTTATATGACCACTGTAATTGCTTGTAATGCTTGCTTTGAAAAAGGTATTGGGGGGAGAGGGGGGATGTTCTGGTGTCCAATTGTGTTTATAAGGGAAAATACCCATCAATTGGGTTAAAATTGGTTTTTATATGTAGACTTCAATCATATTTGTAGTAAATTACAATGTGTATATTCTTTCTTATAAAACCAAAAAGGGAAAAGTATTCGGAAAAATTGTTGGAAATAATATTTAAATTAGCCGTACCAAACCGTAACCTTACCGACGGTAGCCGCAACGTTACCACTCCGATTTATTATACAATCTGTAGTCCCTTTTTAAAAAGCAAAGTTATAATTATGGTCCGTACGTAACGGTTATTTGACTTATGACTTTTGTTTGGCAACAACTTTTTGTATGATATAATTATCATCTGATTTTGGAACATTGATTACAAGGACAACAAGGTATAATATTTTAAGCCTTACATCTCTATAATCAATTTTGTTTACACCTTTTAATTGATATTGATTTTTTACACTCTAAAAGTTTTCTCATTCGTTTGTGCTACCGCTTGATTTCAGACCTTCGCTTTTATGGATGTTTAAGTTTTCATCCTTGTTTTATGTAATCCACTTTGAAATGCTTTAATTTTTTTTTACAAAAGTGTCCGCCTTCCTTGATTTGTTGGTACAAATACTAATTGACACCTTTTATATCTAATGAATATTTAATCATTTAGGTTTTCTACCTTCAATTTACAAGTAGATATAATTATACCGATGTACCGCAGTATTTCTTAAAAACTGTGAATTATTATGTCTTTTCTATGGCTGTGGCATAACATTTGGTAGCAGTCAATAAATTTCTTGTATAAATAGCAATATTATTACTGCTCCAAAATTACATATAAATAAGTTTAATAACAATATCAATATCGTTCTTTTTGCTCTAAACTTTTCCCAAAAATGTCAAATTAATAAAATTTATTCGCATTTGAAAAAAATGAAACTAACTGAACAAATTTTATTTTGTGTGCATTTTTTATGGAATCCTAATTGTAAGTGTGAAGCCTATACTTTAGTCGCTATCGTTTATCTGTAATATATAAAACATTTAGGGTGAGTCTTCACATCTGCAAATTAATATAGAAGCATGTGTGAAACGATAATGCATAGTGTATAGATTTAGTGTATTTACTAATATGCTGTTCTGATTACTATGGTGAATGTAAAATATTTTTGATTTTATCAAAACTGGTAACGTGGTGGCTTGTTGTTAGAAAGGTGTCGAGTTCGAGTCTTGGCAACACTGCTTCATGATAGAGACTTTAAAAATGGTAATTCCTGATGCGCTGTATCAATAGTCAGAATAGGAGGAATATCTTGACACAACTCATTGCCATGCACAGCTATTATTTGCAGACAAAGGTCGTACAATGAAAGTATTGGTTGTCTGCTGTGTGTTACTTAACATATAACCCAACAGGCGCAAAGTCGCTTCACACTGGAATCCAAAGACGTGCAGTATGATTCAAGGCAGGGATAAGACAATAGCTGATTAATTGAGATACATCCCCATTTACGACTCACAAAATTATCCCTTTTGTAGATGAAAATAAGTGGTTGAAACGTTTGAACACTAAACTTAATAAAACAATCAATCAAAATTCAGTAAAAGTCCCCAAAGTTGTTATGCCAAAGAATAAGAAAACGTTATTGTAAAACTTTGAGGACTAATGTAATAAACAGCCATTGTCCCCTCTCTCTCTCTTTGGATATAAGGTGCGCGGATAGCACTACAGCCTGAAGCGACACCTCGCCCCTGATGAGTTATTTCAGTTAATTACTTAAGGGTGTGTGATAAATATGCGGAATTGAGAAGACACTAAACATATGAGTATAATTATAAGTCAAGCCAAGACACAAAGTGTCATTGATATTGATTGTACAATAGATGTTTTATAATAGAATAATAATCATTGTCTGCCTCATGCAGGCCCTTTTAAAGATTTTTATTAAGTCAAAAAAGTATTAATGTTAGTCAAAGTTTATCAAAAGTAGAACAATTATTTTCATTACTTGTAATAACTGTAGCTTATTTTAAAGTTTTTTTTAGTCGAACTTAAAAAAAAGTAGATATTATTTTCCATTATAATTCTACCCAAATGGGATTGCACCCATTAACTTGCCCAAGCAGTGGGACTCAACCTTGGGGAAACCTAACCACTGCGTGGGGCAAATATATGTAAACTATTAAAAACTTCAAAGAATCGAACTTAACCTATCCTATTGACTATTTTGTGCTATTGTTAAAATTGAGTGCAATTCAGTAAGAGGGCAATTCCATAGTTATCTATAGTGTTTCATATCCATTACCCAGCATTTTTATTTATTCTTATTGGGTTTTAATTGCTCTTCTATTTGTCGTTTATAATTATGTACAATTTTGTAAAACATTTTTTACAGTTTCGATTGCAAAGGTTCAACTTAAAACGCCCTTATGTATTTTTAGCAAACAAAGTTTTCAGTCACATTTAGAGAGACATATTGTACATATTCAAGTAAAAATACTAGGGATGGCAATCCGTCAAATTTTTGGAGCGGATTCGAATTCTTACAAGAATCCGCAAAAAAAATAGCGGATTCCCGCGGATTCCGGATTCTAGCAATATTTGAAAAGGCTTTTTAAAATTTTTTTTAAAAATTAAGTGCTACATATGTCCTAAAAATTAATGTTCTTGGTGTTCTCTATAATTCACTTCCGAGAATCAAACCAGATTTTAAAAGATTTTATATATAATGATGATAATCTTTGCCTTCAAAAAGCGGGAGTTGAAAGAAAAAACTCAAGACGCTAATTTTAGCCTACCAATTAAGAATCCGAATCCGCTATTAAAAAACGGATTCCAGATACGGATTCCAATATTGACCAAAAATTGGGCGGATTCCGGATTCCGGATTCGGATACGGATTGCCAACCCTGAAAAATACATTTTGACTTTTTACGACTCATAATTTTATAATTTTCAGGACGGATATTTCAGTTAGTTTTCAGTGAAGGATATAGAGAAAAACATACAATTAGTTACTTTACCTTAAGTCTCTTCTAAAACTAGTACCTTTTCAACAATAGGCAGGGTAATTTTGTTCGACATTATTAATTATTCATCGTCCATTGTACTGAACCTGTCCAAAGATAAGCGCTAATTATGTTTCTTAAGTTTTTGCATCTCTGTTGGTTTACAAAAAAAGAAGAAAACGATAATACGGCATTTGTATTGTTTTGATAAAATGCATTTGATTCAATATCTATTTATTTTTATTTGTTTATTTAAGAATGATTGTTGCAATATAGCAAAATAAAGAATTATTCGTTATTAAATATAAAGATCTATACTTTTTTTTTGATTATTTTCTAAACCAATAAACATTTACTTTATAACACACATTGTCCGTCAGTCCAATGCTTTTTGCTACGTTGAAGATGAGTTTTTTTTAGTATTTAAGATATTAATCTTAATTGTCTTGACAAAAGGACTTTATTCAAAGAACATCTTCTCTAAAACTCTAGGTATATATACGTCTTTCTGATTTTGGTATTTCCTAAAATTGTTTTTGAATAAATAAAAACTATTTTTTTTCCTCCTATTAAGCTATCTATACAAAACGGACTGACTGACAAACTGATGTATAGAATATGTTTTTAATTATAAGAAAGGAAAGTCTGAGTTTAAATGCATAGGATATATGCATTATTATAAACAAATAAACAAGGATGAAATTATACATTGATGCACAGCATTTCAAGATTTGGACTAATGATTATTATCTTAATAAATAAACTAATAAGATTTTTTTTGTCCGAAGCTTAAGATATCAATAACTACTGAATTGATTGTTTTTTTTGTGTGTAATTTTTACATAGGTCTTGTGATGGTTTTAGGCTCTTTTATTTTTAGATTTAAGTCTTGTGATGGTTTAAGCTATTTTAGCCCTTCTCTGCCACATCGAATCCCGAATAGGAGTGTTACCGCTATGTGACACCGCTTTTAATAGGATACTTGATATAAAATACTTACATTGCAGACCTATTGATTTCTCGATTATATAGGTGCTATGCTTGCAAGTTGATTCCTATTGTTACAGGAATCATCAAGCAAACATTGAAATCGAAAAGACGCTTGTAACTTACTTACTTTAAATATGAAAGCTACAGAAAATTTATGAAAAAATAAATATCCTTAGGCTTATAGACGCAGGGATCATATGGGATATGACATGAAGGATGAATTGATATGCAATGTGCATACCCAATGATGATACCCAATATTACTCATTCTTTAGATTACAATTATTGGTTGAAACGTTTGGACACTCAACTTAATGAACGAATCAATCAAAATTCAAGAAACCAAAGTTGTTAAGTCAACTTATAAGAAATCATCATTATAAGCCTTTGGGGACTAGTATAATAAACAGCCCTCTCTCTCTCTGTTATAGACGTTTGTATAGAATGTTGAAATAGGAAGTAAAATATAATTATAGAGTTGCCCGACTACAAACAAACAAATACTTGATTCAAATACAGTTGTTGTAGCAACTAATTTAATAATATTCAACACCAATATTTGTATTTAATTTCAGGTCTGTTTATTGTTCTACAATTATGGTGTCTCGTAAGGATACAAATTTTCTTCCCCTGGGGCTCCCAGCCAGGGAGGGAGGGGACATTGGAGACTGTTAATTCCACTAGTCCCCAAAGTTTTATAATAACGTTGCTTATTCGTTAACTTAACAACTTTGGAGACATTTATTGAATTTTGATTGGTTGGTTCATTAAGTTGAGTGTCCAAGCGTTTTAACAACTTATTGTAATCTACAGAAGGGGTAATTTTGTGTATTATCATTGGAGATGTACATCAATTTATCGGTCATTGTCTTATCCCTATAGATTCCTGGGTCCGAGCAGTTCAATTTAATAGGACAGTCATATCACAAGATTAATTTTAAAAAAAAACATTGAAAATAAAAAAAACACTAAGTTTTGTTTATATTTTAAAGAAAAAATTCTACATAAAGGTTTCCATAACGATTTCTGTAATAAAATGGAATAACAATCAGCAAAAAGTCCGGATATGCATTTGAAACATTTAAATATAAATACGGCAAAGTAAAGTGTTTTGACCAGACTTCTAAATATTGACTTTTCTTCTATGTTCAATAAATCAAGCACCTACAAATCGAACGAACATAAATTTTAGAGTAGCTTTAAAAAATTAATAAAATAAGCAAACACTGCGTCACCGTCAAGTGAAATAAAATAATAATCATAAAATCTTCTAAAGAATGATAATGAAAAAAATATAATTATTGTTACTTTAAACTCAGCAAAGCATTTGATAAAATTAGGTAGATTTGTGTTCACTGGCTTAGTGATATTAGAAGTTAAAACCAGGGATCTTAAGGGACAAGATAATGAATTATAAATCTATGTACATCTCAATGATGATAAATAATATTACTCCTTAAGTAGATTTAAAGAACCATAAATTTTAAAGGCAACAAATAAGATAAGGTGGTTTTAAAACTTTAGGTACCAGTTTAATTTACAGTCCAATGTTCTTCAAAAATTAAGATAAAAAGATTTTAAAAAATTCTATAGAAATACAATAATGTCATGAAAAATAATAATATCCCTCTTAACTATTTGTCATTTTACATATATTTAACAATATAACTTCTATTTTTCATCCTTTTTTCCCCTCTATCTACACTTCTTGCCTTTTCTTAACTCTTTTTTTCTCTATATATTTTAACTTCGATAAAAGTGTTCTAACAATCATGGGTAAGACAAAAGTAAATCAAATTTTCATCTAATTAAATTCTTATATAAAAAATCTCCCTCCCCCCACCCTGTACATGTTGTAACTGAAGGTAATGATGACACACCTCCCTCCCCCCACCCTGTACATGTTGTAACTGAAGGTAATGATGGCACACCTCCCTCCCTCCCACCACCCTGTACTTGTTGTAACTGATGGTATTGATGGCACACCTCCCTCCCCCCACCCTGTACTTTTTGTAACTGGAGGTAATGATGGCACACCTCCCTCCCCCCACCCTGTACTTGTTGTAACTGAAGGTAATGATGGCACACCTCCCTCCCCCCACCCTATACTTGTTGTAACTGGAGGTAATGATGGCACACCTCCCTTCCCACACCCTTTACCTGTTGTATTTGAAGGAAATGATGGCACACCTCCCTCCCTCCCCCTGTTCTTGTTGTAACTGAAGGAAATGATGGCACACCTCCCTCCCCCACCCTGTACTTGTTGTATCTGAAAATAATGATGTCACACCTCCCTCCCCCCACCCTGTACTTGTTGTAACTGGAGGTAATGATGGCACACCTCCCTCCCCCCACCCTGTACTTGTTGTAACTGGAGGTAATGATGGCACACCTCCCTCCCCCCCCCTGTACTTGTTGTAACTGGAGGTAATGATGGCACACCTCCCTCCCCCCACCCTGTACTTGTTGTAACTGGAGGTAATGATGGCACACCTCCCTCCCCCCACCCTGTACTTGTTGTAACTGGAGGTAATGATGGCACATCTCCCTCCCCCCCCCCTGTACTTGTTGTAACTGGAGGTAATGATGGCACACCTCCCTCCCCCCACCCTGTACTTGTTGTAACTGGAGGTAATGATGGCACACCTCCCCTCCCCCCACCCTGTACTTGTAGTAACTGGAGGTAATGATGGCACACCTCCCTCCCCCCACCCTGTACTTGTTGTAACTGGAGGTAATGATGGCACATCTCCCTCCCCCCCCCTGTACTTGTTGTAACTGGAGGTAATGATGGCACACCTCCCTCCCCCCACCCTGTACTTGTTGTAACTGGAGGTAATGATGGCACACCTCCCCCCCCCCACCCTGTACTTGTTGTAACTGAAGGTAATGATGGCACACCTCCCTCCCCCCACCCTCTACTTGTTGTAACTGACGGAAATGTCAAATTTTCAATATTTGAAATCTTTCTCTGATTAGCCCGTTTCATGGAAAAATTGGAAAATAGTGAAAATATAGCAATTTTGTGCAGAATATTGATTTTAAACATAATAAAAAAGAGAAATATGCACGTATTCTTATTTTCTTTATTTTCTTTAAATCAAATATTTCTCCTCCTTGCATTTAATGTGTTTTTATAATACATATTTAAAAAAAAACATTTCACATTTTTTATTGCCATTTCTTTTGGAAGGGATTGAATTATCCCCCCAAATTGAAAAAAAAACTGCTGAGAGCCAATAAAAAGCTTTTTATTAAGAATGTAAACACAATTTTTCATAAAATATATACAGCTTTTTGTATTTAATATAATATCCTAAAATTGTTATTAGGTGTAATATGTACTCAACTCATGAATGTATTTTGCATGTAATAATATTTCTGTTTTTCCACACATTAATCCTGGTTAAATAATTAACATATTGAAAAGTAAACTCTGTAACAACCCCCATATACTCCCATCCCCCATCCCTCTTGTAACAAGAATGACGGTCATTATAAAAGCGAAGCCTAACAAATCAGACATTAGAAAAAACGAACATAAAATAAAAATCAAGTACTGACATTACTCTAATTATTATCAATCTTTTATTTATTTCAGATAAAAGGTGCTTTTAGCAATGCTTTAAAAGTCGTTAATAATTATAACAGAAATCATAATATTTAAAAAAAAAATTAAACTCAATTTATACAGTTTCTGCGTTTTTAGTTTTGACTTAGAGTTAAAGAAATTGTCAAGTTTTTGAATTGATAGAACTATTTAAACAGCCCTTACTTGAGTGCTGTCAGTCAATGACGTACAGACAGAAACGATATAAATGTAAAGGTATAGTCCTTTCCATGACATCGCTCCATATGGGGCGATGATTTTCTATAGCTCCTTCAAGGAGCTATAGCATAGCCTCTTATCATATGGAGCGATGTGATAGCCCCTTTTAAGGAGCGTTCATATCGCCTCTTATGATAAGAGGCTATGCTATAGCTCCTTCATGGCCTCTTAATAGCTCCTTTGAAGGGGCGTTAATATCGCCTCTTATGATAAGAGGCTATACTATAGCCCCATGATGGCTCCTTCATAGCCTCTCCATCGCCCCTCCATAGTCCTTTACCTCCAGTGCCCCTTCATCGCTCCTTCATCGCCCCTACATCGCTCCTTCATCTCTCCTTCTTGAAATTTATATTAAATTGTACTTTGATGGCCCCTACATCGCCCCTACATCGCTCCTTCATCTCTAATTCTTGAATTTTATATTACATTGTACTTTGATGGCCCCTACATCGCTCCTCCATCGCCCCTACATCGCTCATACATCGCCCCTACATCGCTCCTTCATCTCTCCTTCTTGAAATTTATATTACATTGTACTTTGATGGCCCCTACATCGCTCCTCCATCGCCCCTTCATCGCTCCTCCATCGCCCCTACATCGCTCCTTCATCTCTCCTTCTTGAAATTTATATTACATTGTACTTTGATGGCCCCTACATCGCTCCTCCATGGCCCCTTCATCGCTCCTACATCGCCCCTACATCGCTCCTTCATCTCTCCTTCTTGAAATTTATATTACATTGTACTTTGATGGCCCCTACATCGCTCCTCCATCGCCCCTTCATCGCTCCTACATCGCCCCTACATCGCTCCTTCATCTCTCCTTCTTGAAATTTATATTACATTGTACTTTGATGGCCCCTACATCGCTCCTCCATCGCCCCTTACATCGCTCCTCCATCGCCCCTGCATCGCTCCTCCATCGCCCCTTCATCGCTCCTTCTCCAAATTTATATTACATTGCAACTTGATGGCCCCTACATCGCTCCTTCATCGCTCCTACATCGCTCCTTCATCGCTCCTTCTCCAAATTTATATTAAATTGTACTGTGATGGCCCCTACATCGCTCCTACATCGCCCCTTCATCGCTCCTTCTACAAATTTATATTACATTGCAACTTGATGGCCCCTACATCGCTCCTACATCGCTCCTACATCGCTCCTACATTGCCCCTTCATCGCTCCTTCTCCAAATTTATATTACATTGCAACTTGATGGCCCCTACATCGCTCCTACATCGCTCCTACATCGCTCCTCCATCGCCCCTTCATCGCTCCTTCTCCAAATTTATATAACATTGCAACTTGATGGCCCCTACATCGCTGCTACATCGCTCCTCCATCGCTCCTACATCGCCCCTTCATCGCTCCTTCCACAAATTTATATTACATTGTACTTTGATGGCCCCTACATCTCTCCTCCATCGCTCCTCCATCGCCCCTTAATAGCCCCTTACCTTAATTTATATAAAAAAGCCCCTACATAGCCTCTCCATCGCCCCTTAATAGCTCCTTACCTTAATTTATATAACATAGCCCCTACATAGCCTCTCCATCGCCCCTTAATAGCCCCTTATCTTAATTTATATAACAAAGCCCCTACATAGCCTCTCCATCGCCCCTAATAGCCCCTTACCTTTATTTATATAACAAAGCTCCTACATAGCCTCTCCATCGCCCCTTAATAGTCCCTTACCTTAATTTATATAACATAGCTCTTACATAGCCTCTCAATCGCCCCTTAAAAGCCCATTACCTTAATTTATATAACATAGCCCCTACATAGCCTCTCCATCGCCCCTTACCTTAATTTATATAACATAGCCCATACATAGCCTCTCCATCGCCCCTTAATAGCTCCTTACCTTAATTTATATAACATAGCCCCTACATAGCCTCTCCATCGCCCCTTAATAGCCCCTTACCTTAATTTATATAACATAGCCTCTACATAGCCTCTCCATCGCCCCTTAATAGCCCCTTACCTTAATTTATATAACATAGCCCTACATAGCCTCTCCATCGCCCCTTAATAGCCCCTTACCTTAATTTATATAGCATAGCCCCTACATAGCCTCTCCATCGCCCCTTAATAGCCTCTTACCTTAATTTATATAATCCTTACCTTAATATATATAACATAGCCCCTACATAGCCTCTCCATCGCCCCTAAATAGCCCCTTACCCTAATTTATATAACATAGCCCCTACATAGCCTCTCCATCGCCCCTTAATAGCTCCTTACCTTAATTTATATAACATAGCCCCTACATAGCCTCTCCATTGCCCCTTAATAGCCCCTTACCTTAATTTATATAACATAGCCTCTACATAGCCTCTCCATCGCCCCTTAATAGCCCCTTACCTTAATTTATATAACATAGCCCTACATAGCATCTCCATCGCCCCTTAATAGCCCCTTACCTTAATTTATATAGCATAGCCCCTACATAGCCTCTCCATCGCCCCTTAATAGCCTCTTACCTTAATTTATATAATCCTTACCTTAATATATATAACATAGCCCCTACATAGCCTCTCCATCGCCCCTAAATAGCCCCTTACCCTAATTTATATAACATAGCCCCTACATAGCCTCTCCATCGCCCCTTAATAGCCCCTTACCTTAATTTATATAACATAGCCCCTACATAGCCTCTCCATCGCCCCTTAATAGCCCCTTACCTTAATTTATATAACATAGCCTCTACATAGCCTCTCCATCGCCCCTTAATAGCCCCTTACCCTAATTTATATAACATAGCCCCTACATAGCCTCTCCATCGCCCCTTAATAGCCCCTTACCTTAATTTATATAACATAGCCTCTACATAGCCTCTCCATCGCCCCTTAATAGCCTCTTACCTTAATTTATATAACATAGGCCCTACAAAGCATCTCCATCGCCCCTTAATAGCCCCTTACCTTAATTTATATAGCATAGCCCCTACATAGCCTCTCCATCGCCCCTTAATAGCCTCTTACCTTAATTTATATAATCCTTACCTTGATATATATAACATAGTCCCTACATAGCCTCTCCATCGCCCCTAAATAGCCCCTTACCCTAATTTATATAACATAGCCCCTACATAGCCTCTCCATCGCCCCTTAATAGCCCCTTACCTTAATTTATATAACATAGCCCCTACATAGCCTCTCCATCGCCCCTTAATAGCCCCTTACCTTAATTTATATAACATAGCCTCTACATAGCCTCTCCATCGCCCCTTAATAGCCCCTTACCTTAATTTACATAACATAGCCCTACATAGCCTCTCCATCGCCCCTTAATAGCCCCTTACCTTAATTTATATAGCATAGCCCCTACATAGCCTCTCCATCGCCCCTTAATAGCCTCTTACCTTAATTTATATAACATAGGCCCTACAAAGCATCTCCATCGCCCCTTAATAGCCCCTTACCTTAATTATATAACATAGCCCCTACATAGCCTCTCCATCGCCCCTTAATAGCCTCTTACCTTAATTTATATAACATAGCCCCTTCATAGCCTCTTCATCGCCCCTTACCTTAATTTATATAACATAGGCCCTTTATGGCTCCTGTACAGCCTCTGTAATTGTATTGCCCCTTCATTATAGAAGGTAGGGCATTAAGGTAAGGAAGGAATGTGACCCTCTACAGTTTTAAATTTAAGTTTTAAAAGGATGACAAGGATGACAACATTTATAAAAGCAAAGCTCTGAAACGATAGAAAAAAGTTTAATGAACATTAATAATGTAGAGTGTCAGAACTGAATAGTCAGAACATAAATTTAAAATTCGAAACAAAATTGTAAGTAAATTTATTGAGAAATTGCTTACATGCAGGAAAATGCTTAAGGACGTACTCACATTTTTTGGACTTGATTATAGATATGATTCGCTTATAACATTCTATTTTGTTGTCCTAGGAATCAGTATCCCAGAAATCAGATTAATCGGATAATTTTGATACATAAAAATTTGTTCTAAGTTAATAATTAGTATGCTTAAAATGGACGTACGGATATTCTGATAATGATTATAGACTTTCTAAATCGTACCTTTCTACTACAGGAATCACATGCCTAAATTAACAAAAATAGCTAACCGTTACAGACGTACGGACTGATCCTTAATATAGAAAAGCTTTGCTTTTAAAAAGTTAAAAAGATTTTTTGAGGGGATGGGGTAATATTTTTCTTGGGGTGAATTTTCTGGGAGGGTGGAGATACCCTCCCTCGAAATAATTATAAACCCTCTATGAACTTAAAAGAAGCTTCACTGTAAAGGAGAACCATATAGGTTCAGCGGTTAGCTTTTCTACAGACAAAAAAAAGATTACTACTTTATATAATAGGTTATGAAAAAGGAAAAAAAGCAAGATAACAAGGATAACAACATTCACAAAAGCAAAGCTCTAAAATCAGGAGGTCAAACATAAATTTTGTTAAAATTAGCGTAAATCTATAATACAAAGTAGAATGATGTCTGTCCATCAATCTGTCTGTCTGTCCGTCTGTCTGTCCGTCTGTCAGTCCTTAAGATCTCGGTAACCACTGGACCGATTATATTCTACTATTCAGGGAATATACCTACTGGTCCTGTGGTGGTTTTAGGCTATTTTCTTGGGGGGTGGGATACCCCCAACCCCCCCAAAAACAAAAAAATCCCTAGAGGCCTAGAGGCCTAGAGGCTAGGGGCGAATCTGCTAGTATAGAATATAGTAAAAGGGCATAATTTTATTTTTAGTATTTGATTATAATACTAAACCTTGTTGTCCTAAGAAACATTACTCCAAAACCCAGATGAATGGGACAATGATATTATACAAAAAAAATGGACGTACATACTTTCTAGTAATGAATATAGTATTGTACCCAACTGTTATAGAAATCATTCTGCAAAGTTTGAAATCGATAGGATATTTATAACATGTCTAAATTAAAGAAAATGTCGTCAAACCGTTTGGACGTACGGACAAACCAATCCTTACTATAGAAAAGTTTCGCATTTAAAAAGGAAAATTATAATGAAAATATAATGAATTAATAAAATAAATATAAATAATATAATAACATAATGAAATAAAGAAAAAAGAATAAACTAAGAGAATGAAATTTTTTAGTTAAATAGAATATTGAATAAGGATCATATAATGGACAAACAGACAAAGTAAGTTATAGAGCAGACTTTAAGAGAATATGCTATTACTCAAAGATTATCACGAAACCTAAGTCTTTTGAAGCATAATTGAGAGACAGACAAAATAATTTATAGACTGGATATACATATGTCATGGGAATATTCACTAAAAATCTCAACAGTCTATCTTTAACAATAGCAGAGAAAACCACATGCTTAACTTAATGAGAAGAGCAATGACGAAAGGACTAACCCTAATTGTAGAAAAGTCTCTCTTTTAACAAAAAAAGTATTTTTTTTTGGTCTGAAGCTTAAAAATTTCATAAACTGACTAAATTCTCCATTTAAGGGAAGCTTCACATAGGTCATGGGATGGTTTTTTGCTTTTTCATTTTCAGATTTAAGCCCCTAATTGGTTTAGGCTATTTTTCTGCCTCCTTACATTAAAAAGAGCGCAGCTGCAAGTGAATAAGAAAAGAGAAATATAAAAGAAGAATACATATTATCCTATTATATAAAGTAGTAAAACATAAACAAACGTTGGAGTGGACAAACCTAGGAATGGGACAATCGTCGGAGTGGACATTGCTTATGTAAAACGCAGGAGTGTCTTTTATTTTATTTATAAGATAAAAATCTTTCAAAACAAAAAAAAATCTTGAATATCTTTTCTCACAGACTGAAATTTTAAAATCAGTCTAACAGTTTTCCAAAGTAGGTAAGTTCTATCGAAAGGCAAAGGTTTGAAACAGATAGAACATTTCATTAAACTAAAACATATTTTTTTCTCACATTGTTTACAACTGTCAAATATGTTTTTTTATATGCCTAACCCCTGCAGGGGGCTTATTTGTATATTTATATCTTAACCTAACCTAACCTGTGTAGAAATAACTAAACAAATGTTGTTGAAACCTAATTTTTAAGATATTATAGACACTTCTGCGTTTTACTTATATAATGTCCACTCCGACATTTGTCCGAAACATCCTGCGTTTGTCCACGTTAGTAAGGCTTTCTGTTCTGAAACTTAAGATCTCAATAACTACTAAACAGATTGGGCTTTCTATTTCAGGTAAGCTTAATATTTGTCTTGTAATGGCTTTAGGCTATTTTATTTTAAGTCGAGGGATGGTTTTAGGCTATTCTATTTTAAGTCCTGGGAAGGTTTTAGGCTTTAATTCATTCCCCTTTGAATACAGAGCCAATAGATGCTGGGGGCGTAGCCGCTAGTCGATATACAAAGTTTTTTTTTGTCTGTAGCAAAGGATCTCGTTTGCTGCTAAACCGATATGATGTATGTCTGTCTGTCTATACCGTAGGATCTTGCTAACCGCTGAGTCCTGAGATGATTTTAAGATAGTTTATTTTTTTTCCTTATAATAAAATAACAGGATATTTGTCCATAAAAAGCGAAGCAATATCTTAATTTTTGTTGTTGGAACTGTTATTCAGTTGATTATACCAAGGATCTAAAGGAATAAGACAATGGCCGATAAATTTTTATCCATCCCTAATAACGATACACAAAATTGCAACACTACAACCAAAATATGACAAAAGTCCCCAAAGTTTTGAGCCAACGAATAAGAAAACTTCATTATAAAACTTTGGAGACTATTGTAAAAATTGCCTAATGTTTCCTTTCTCCCTGAGATTATACAGACTATCCTTAAACTAATATTTACATTAACGTAACAGGATGTTTATCAGTATCAACTGAACCGATATGCTTCTCCTTTACATTGAAGCTTATTTTACTCGCAGGAAAAGTTTTCATTTTGGGGAGGGGACCAACACTTTCAGCCCCCGGAAGGTATCACTTCCCTTAAATTCTTAACCTTCCCCCTCCCCCCCCTCTCCACCACATCTATTCATTAAAGTACTCCTAGGGTCATCTATGGGATTAGCCGTTAGTGACTTAAAAATAATTCAAGTGCAATGATATATTTACCAAATTAATACGATAATTTTGTATACATTTTTTATGAAAAAAATTATTTTGCCAAAGGCAGCCAAAAAATAAGCAGCAAATATTTCAAAAATGCTCTGATAATCAGAGATCTACAGGGATAAGACGATTGTCGATAAAATGATATATATACATATATACAGTGTGTTTTTTTATGAGAAATTTTTTGAAAGCAATTTTACCTTACTTATAGTTATCAGAATTTAATGATTAATGGCTTATTCTCTTCTTTTTTATAACCTTTAATAGAAAAGCAAAAAATATTTCAGTTTTTATTCAAAAAGTACAGTAAATTAAAAAATTTAAAACTTAGGTGTCAACATCTAAAAATGGTTTTAGTGCATTTTTCTTATAATCTACCTTTGCAAGAATGGCTGCAAAACGCTTCAAAGTTGAGATATAGAGCTAAAAATTTATATAGATACTATTTGTGACATGTACTAGAACATTTTGAAATTTGAAGGCCATATCTCAACCAGGGAGGGAATACTGGCCCCCCAATGTACTCCCTCCATTCTTGGAAAGGGTAGAAGATTTGAGCATAAGAAAAATGCGCTAAAACCATTTCTCGTATTCATTTGAATCCGGTGGATAGGAACCGGTTCTCATCCATACGAAAAAACTATGTCTAGCATCGTATTATATCCAGCTTTCTACGAATATAGATATGTACAATCATAAGATTAAACCCAGTTTTAATCTCATAATTGTACTTTTTATATCCGCGGAAAGCCGTTTATAATACTATGCGAGAAATAACTATTTTAGATGTTGACACCCATGTTTTGAAATTTTGAATTTACTGTACTTTTTAAATAAAAACTGAAATATTTTTTTGCTTTTCTGTTAATGGTTATAAAAAACGAAGAGAATAAGCCATTACTCATTAAATTCTGATAACTATAAGTAGGGTAAAATTGCTTTCAAAAATGCTCTCATAAAAAAAACACTGTATATATATGTATGTTTATATATTAATTATTCCCATTGATGATTCACAAAATTACCCCTTCTTTAGTTTAGAATTAGTGGTTGAAACATTTAGACACTCAACTTAATGAACTAAACAATCACAAAACAATAAAAAGTCCCCAAGGTTGTTAATCTAACGAATAAGAAAACGGTATTATAAAACTTTGGAGACTAGACAGCACTCTTGGATAAGCCAACTTATAACACTTTGGGAACTATCCTAATCCTCCCTGGCGAAATGACAATGAGATTTTTTGGTAAATTTGTGGCAAACTTTATTCTTAATAAATTAGCACTTGCCAAAATTATACTGGAGAGATATTTCATTGAAGAATAAATCTTTTTTTTTGCCCAAACTTTTCGTCAGCCAATAATAACAGATAAGTTAAACATTGTAAAAATAATATAGTAACTTAACTCGAGTTGTCAACGGCAGAAATTAGGTCCTGAGATGGTTTTAGGCCTGGAAAGGTTTATAACAATTTTATCTGTATTTCTTAAAATAAATTAACAGAATCTTTGTCTGTATGTATAAATGTCTGTCTGTACCGAAGGATCTTGCTAACCGCTGAACCAATATGGTTCTCCTTTACAGTGAAGATTCCTATAGGTCCTGAGATCGTTCTCCTTAATAGGGTAGCTTCTCATAGGTCCTGGGGAGGTTAATAACTATTTCATTTTAATCCTTATACCAATATGGTTCTCCTTTACAGTGAAGATTCCTATAGGTCCTGAGATCGTTCTCCTTAATAGGGTAGCTTCTCATAGGTCCTGGGGAGGTTAATAACTATTTTATTTTAATCCTTATAATAAAGTAACAGGATCTTTGTCTGTATGTATGTAGAGGCTATGTTATATAAATTAAGGTAAGGGGCTTTTAAGTGGCGATGGAGGGCTATTAAGGGGCGATGGAGAGGCTATGTTATATAAATTAAGGTAAGGAGCTATTAAGGGGCGATGGAGAGGCTATGTAGCGGCTATGTTATATAAATTTGCTATTAAGGGGCGATGGAGAGGCTATATAGGGGCTATTTTATATAAATTAAGGTAAAGGACTATTAAGGGGCGATGGAGAGGCTATGTAGGGGCTATGTTATATAAATTAAGGTAAGGGGCTATTAAGGGGCGATGGAGAGGCTATTTAGGGGCTATGTTATATAAATTCGGGTAAGGGGCTATTAAGGGGCGATGGGGAGGCTATGTAGGAGCTATGTTATATAATTAAGGTAAGGGGATATTAAGGGGCGATGGAGAGGCTATGTAGAGGCTATGTTACATAATTAAGGTAAGAGGCTATTATGGGGCGATGGAGAGGCTATGTAGGAGCTTTGTTATATAGATTAAGGTAAGGGGCTATTAAGGGGCGATGGAGAGGCTTTGTAGGGGCTATGTTATATAGATTAGGGTAAGGGGCTATTCAGGGGCGATGGAGAGGCTATATAGGGGCTATGTTATATAAATTAAGGTAAGAGGCTATTAAGGGGCGATTGAGAGGCTATGTAGGGGCTATGTTACATAATTAAGGTAAGGGGCTATTAAGGGGCGATGGAGAGGCTATGTAGAGGCTATGTTATATAAATTAAGGTAAGGGGCTATTAAGGGGCAATGGAGAGGCTATGTAGGGGCTATGTTATATAAATTAAGGTAAGGAGCTATTAAGGGGCGATGGAGAGGCTATGTAGGGGCTATGTTATATAAATTAGGGTAAGGGGCTATTTAGGGGCGATGGAGAGGCTATGTAGGGGCTATGTTATATATATTAAGGTAAGGATTATATAAATTAAGGTAAGAGGCTATTAAGGGGCGATGGAGAGGCTATGTAGGGGCTATGCTATATAAATTAAGGTAAGGGGCTATTAAGGGGCGATGGAGAGGCTATGTAGGGCTATGTTATATAAATTAAGGTAAGGGGCTATTAAGGGGCGATGGAGAGGCTATGTAGAGGCTATGTTATATAAATTAAGGTAAGGGGCTATTAAGGGGCGATGGAGAGGCTATGTAGGGGCTATGTTATATAAATTAAGGTAAGGAGCTATTAAGGGGCGATGGAGAGGCTATGTAGGGGCTATGTTATATAAATTAAGGTAAGGGGCGATGGAGAGGCTATGTAGGGGCTATGTTATATAAATTAAGGTAATGGGCTTTTAAGGGGCGATTGAGAGGCTATGTAAGAGCTATGTTATATAAATTAAGGTAAGGGACTATTAAGGGGCGATGGAGAGGCTATGTAGGAGCTTTGTTATATAAATAAAGGTAAGGGGCTATTAGGGGCGATGGAGAGGCTATGTAGGGGCTTTGTTATATAAATTAAGATAAGGGGCTATTAAGGGGCGATTGAGAGGCTATGTAGGGGCTATGTTATATATATTAAGGTAAGGATTATATAAATTAAGGTAAGAGGCTATTAAGGGGCGATGGAGAGGCTATGTAGGGGCTATGCTATATAAATTAAGGTAAGGGGCTATTAAGGGGCGATGGAGAGGCTATGTAGGGCTATGTTATATAAATTAAGGTAAGGGGCTATTAAGGGGCGATGGAGAGGCTATGTAGAGGCTATGTTATATAAATTAAGGTAAGGGGCTATTAAGGGGCAATGGAGAGGCTATGTAGGGGCTATGTTATATAAATTAAGGTAAGGAGCTATTAAGGGGCGATGGAGAGGCTATGTAGGGGCTATGTTATATAAATTAGGGTAATGGGCTATTTAGGGGCGATGGAGAGGCTATGTAGGGGCTATGTTATATATATTAAGGTAAGGATTATATAAATTAAGGTAAGAGGCTATTAAGGGGCGATGGAGAGGCTATGTAGGGGCTATGCTATATAAATTAAGGTAAGGGGCTATTAAGGGGCGATGGAGAGGCTATGTAGGGCTATGTTATATAAATTAAGGTAAGGGGCTATTAAGGGGCGATGGAGAGGCTATGTAGAGGCTATGTTATATAAATTAAGGTAAGGGGCTATTAAGGGGCGATGGAGAGGCTATGTAGGGGCTATGTTATATAAATTAGGGTAAGGGGCTATTTAGGGGCGATGGAGAGGCTATGTAGGGCTATGTTATATAAATTAAGGTAAGGGGCTATTAAGGGGCGATGGAGAGGCTATGTAGAGGCTATGTTATATAAATTAAGGTAAGGGGCTATTAAGGGGCGATGGAGAGGCTATGTAGGGGCTATGTTATATAAATTAAGATAAGGGGCTATTAAGGGGCGATTGAGAGGCTATGTAGGGGCTATGTTATATATATTAAGGTAAGGATTATATAAATTAAGGTAAGAGGCTATTAAGGGGCGATGGAGAGGCTATGTAGGGGCTATGCTATATAAATTAAGGTAAGGGGCTATTAAGGGGCGATGGAGAGGCTATGTAGAGGCTATGTTATATAAATTAAGGTAAGGGGCTATTAAGGGGCGATGGAGAGGCTATGTAGAGGCTATGTTATATAAATTAAGGTAAGGGGCTATTAAGGGGCAATGGAGAGGCTATGTAGGGGCTATGTTATATAAATTAAGGTAAGGAGCTATTAAGGGGCGATGGAGAGGCTATGTAGGGGCTATGTTATATAAATTAGGGTAATGGGCTATTTAGGGGCGATGGAGAGGCTATGTAGGGGCTATGTTATATATATTAAGGTAAGGATTATATAAATTAAGGTAAGAGGCTATTAAGGGGCGATGGAGAGGCTATGTAGGGGCTATGCTATATAAATTAAGGTAAGGGGCTATTAAGGGGCGATGGAGAGGCTATGTAGGGCTATGTTATATAAATTAAGGTAAGGGGCTATTAAGGGGCGATGGAGAGGCTATGTAGAGGCTATGTTATATAAATTAAGGTAAGGGGCTATTAAGGGGCGATGGAGAGGCTATGTAGGGGCTATGTTATATAAATTAGGGTAAGGGGCTATTTAGGGGCGATGGAGAGGCTATGTAGGGCTATGTTATATAAATTAAGGTAAGGGGCTATTAAGGGGCGATGGAGAGGCTATGTAGAGGCTATGTTATATAAATTAAGGTAAGGGGCTATTAAGGGGCGATGGAGAGGCTATGTAGGGGCTATGTTATATAAATTAGGGTAAGGGGCTATTTAGGGGCGATGGAGAGGCTATGTAGGGGCTATGTTATATATATTAAGGTAAGGATTATATAAATTAAGGTAAGAGGCTATTAAGGGGCGATGGAGAGGCTATGTAGGGGCTATGCTATATAAATTAAGGTAAGGGGCTATTAAGGGGCGATGGAGAGGCTATGTAGGGCTATGTTATATAAATTAAGGTAAGGGGCTATTAAGGGGCGATGGAGAGGCTATGTAGAGGCTATGTTATATAAATTAAGGTAAGGGGCTATTAAGGGGCAATGGAGAGGCTATGTAGGGGCTATGTTATATAAATTAAGGTAAGGAGCTATTAAGGGGCGATGGAGAGGCTATGTAGGGGCTATGTTATATAAATTAGGGTAAGGGGCTATTTAGGGGCGATGGAGAGGCTATGTAGGGGCTATGTTATATATATTAAGGTAAGGATTATATAAATTAAGGTAAGAGGCTATTAAGGGGCGATGGAGAGGCTATGTAGGGGCTATGCTATATAAATTAAGGTAAGGGGCTATTAAGGGGCGATGGAGAGGCTATGTAGGGCTATGTTATATAAATTAAGGTAAGGGGCTATTAAGGGGCGATGGAGAGGCTATGTAGAGGCTATGTTATATAAATTAAGGTAAGGGGCTATTAAGGGGCGATGGAGAGGCTATGTAGGGGCTATGTTATATAAATTAAGGTAAGGAGCTATTAAGGGGCGATGGAGAGGCTATGTATGGGCTATGTTATATAAATTAAGGTAAGGGGCGATGGAGAGGCTATGTAGGGGCTATGTTATATAAATTAAGGTAATGGGCTTTTAAGGGGCGATTGAGAGGCTATGTTAGAGCTATGTTATATAAATTAAGGTAAGGGACTATTAAGGGGCGATGGAGAGGCTATGTAGGAGCTTTGTTATATAAATAAAGGTAAGGGGCTATTAGGGGCGATGGAGAGGCTATGTAGGGGCTTTGTTATATAAATTAAGATAAGGGGCTATTAAGGGGCGATGGAGAGGCTATGTAGGGGCTATGTTATATAAATTAAGGTAAGGAGCTATTAAGGGGCGATGGAGAGGCTATGTAGGGGCTTTTTTATATAAATTAAGGTAAGGGGCTATTAAGGGGCGATGGAGGAGCGATGGAGGAGAGATGTAGGGGCCATCAAAGTACAATGTAATATAAATTTGTGGAAGGAGCGATGAAGGGGCGATGTAGGAGCGATGGAGGAGCGATGTAGCAGCGATGTAGGGGCCATCAAGTTGCAATGTTATATAAATTTGGAGAAGGAGCGATGAAGGGGCGATGGAGGAGCGATGTAGGAGCGATGTAGGAGCGATGTAGGGGCCATCAAGTTGCAATGTAATATAAATTTGGAGAAGGAGCGATGAAGGGGCAATGTAGGAGCGATGTAGGAGCGATGTAGGGGCCATCAAGTTGCAATGTAATATAAATTTGTAGAAGGAGCGATGAAGGGGCGATGTAGGAGCGATGTAGGGGCCATCACAGTACAATTTAATATAAATTTGGAGAAGGAGCGATGAAGGAGCGATGTAGGAGCGATGAAGGAGCGATGTAGGGGCCATCAAGTTGCAATGTAATATAAATTTGGAGAAGGAGCGATGAAGGGGCGATGGAGGAGCGATGTAGGAGCGATGTAGGAGCGATGTAGGGGCCATCACAGTACAATGTAATATAAATTTGAAGAAGGAGCGATGAAGGGGCGATGTAGGAGCGATGGAGGGGCGATGTAGGAGCGATGGAGGGGCGATGTAGGGGCCATCAAAGTACAATGTAATATAAATTTGAAGAAGGAGAGATGAAGGGGCGATGTAGGAGCGATGGAGGGGCGATGTAGGGGCCATCAAAGTACAATGTAATATAAATTTGGAGAAGGAGCGATGGAGGAGCGATGAAGGGGCGATGTAGGAGCGATGTAGGGGCCATCAAGGGACTAAGATATATATAATAGTGAAGGGGCCATGAAGAGGCGATATTTTATTAAATAGCCCCTTGGGATAAGAGGACATATCATTACCTCTTTAGAAGGAGCGATTATGGAGCGATAAAGGATCATTTAATCGCCTCTTAGGGCAAGGGGCTATCAAATCGCTCCTTTCAAGGAGTCATAACATCGCCTCTTGTTATAAGGGGCTATTAAATCGCTCCTTTCAAGGAGCCAATACATCGCCCCTTGTCATAAGAGGCGATCAATTAAAATCATCGCCCCATATGGAGCGATGTCATGGAAAGGACTATACCCAAAGTTCTGCTTTTCAAATAGTGTATGGCAATTACTGGATTAATCATTTCCATTAGTTTTGTTGGTAGCAGGCTTTATATTAGGTTATATGTGGCGTTCGTATAAAAATGCCAAATATTTAAAATAGACAAATCTTTAAATTAATAAAAATCATTTTAATAGCACAGACATTTTGGATCATTGAAATAAAACGAAGTAGCGGGTTTCGTCGTAATTTAACAGTATTTCTTTTTTATTTTTTTTTAGGTTAGGTTAGATAAATGTTAATGATTGCCCCACAGGTTAGGGAAATAGGCCCTCAGAGTTAGAGCCCACCGCAGGGGCTAGAAATAGGAGAAAAGCTACTGTGAAAAGCCTGCTACTTCATTTTCCTTTCATAGTCCGAATTTTTTTTGGCATAAATTTTAATCTCAACTTTTTATTTTATCTCTTAGTATTAAAATGATTATTTTGCCTAAACACCATTAACTAAAACTGAAATATAATAACAATCTGTCATAGGTAGCAATTTTTGTGTAATTTTACTGTATAAAACAATCCATAGAAATGACACCTACTTGTTTTCTAGTGACAGTTGCACAACCATTCATATAATAATGGTAATGAATTTTTTCTAAGCTTTAACCATAATCATCATGTGATAAATTTCCTCCAAATTTAATAACATTTTTGTGTAAATACACTTAAGAATATGCAAGAGGTGAATAATAGGAAAAGTAGCCAAAAACCTTCTAAAAAGCAGCCAGACCACGATAGATGTTTAATTGTTAATTATGCTCCATATCAATGGGAATGTTGACAAGAATTTTCAGCATGTTATCTTAAATAGGAACCGAGAAAATCACGTTTCCCAAACTTAGTGTCTGATGAAATTATAGAGTAGCTTCGCTACAAAAAAAAATATTTAAGAAATTAAACCAAAAATAAACTTGATATTGGGTATACATCGCTTTGGGGTCTTGAGTAAAGTATTGAATAACCAATTATAAATTCTATATATTACACATATTACCTATTCCAATGTTTACCCAATAATACGAGGTAATATCAAAATATTAAAAATATATGGAAATATTTCAGGGTGTAAGGAACAGGTGATTTGAACAAATAAAAGGCAATAATGCAGAGATCATTATCCAAAATAGTTAATTACCGATTAAAAGCTTTACTGAAAATGAGAACCGTATCGGTTCAGTGGCTAACGAGATCTTTCTTAAAACGCACACACATCTAAATAGACATTCTTTTACTTTTATAAGGGAATATTGCTGTACAATTACATAATTTTTAAAATGCTATTTGTTTGCTTCAGCCTGGCTACCTATATCGATAATTACCCACATTTTAAGATGATACATTATTTGGTTTGAGATTTTATTTTTAAAAATAAACTTCGTTAAACTATTGTTTCTAAATCTGTGCATTTATTTCATTGTGTGCATGTACTAACTGACCAAAAGGCATTAAAAAGCAAATAAATAACTGTATGTCATCTTCCCGAGGACCCTGTGCCGACTTTCAATTTGGTCTTTATATCAACCAATAGCATCAAAAATATAAACATCGCCAATTTGCTACAAAAGAACAGAAAAGCAATTTGCTAGCAGATGAAAAAGGTCCTCAACAGGGGGATCCAGGTAGGTGTCAGGTTATACATCTAGACTATAAATTATTAATATAAAATGGTTTAGTTCAATTAAAGTCTCCTTTCCACCTGATACTTACGTGTTCAAATAGTAATTACATTCTTTTTTTAATTTGACAAATTGATAGGCATACAAATGCTGAATTTATTACAATAAAGAAATAACGAGGACATTAATAACCACAATAGTATAGCTCTGTACAGAAAGGAATATCTATTAGCCTGTGTGTCTAAAGCATAAGATCTCGCTAACCGAGGGACCGACATGAAACATTTCTTACATGTACATTCTGTACAATCTTCTTATAGGAAGAGAAATTGCCCCCTGAGAAAATATATGAAAGAATTGTGAATAAAATGTTACAGACGGACAAACCTCATCAATAGAGCTACTAAACAGTTGAATAGAATAATAACTAAAATAATAATTGCTTGTTAAAAGCAAATAATTAATGTAATGTATTATATTAGAGGGGTTCTATATTTGCTTATAAGTATGTGTAATTATTATTTATGACAAATTTTTTTTCCCTATAGAAATTTCATGTCATCTAGACTCTTATAGATAGACATACAAACCAAGGGAGGTATAGAGTATAAGCATAATAGAAAAATAGTCAATCAATAAAATAAGCTTTCGATCTATAAAAGCATTTAAGTAATCAAATTGTTCTAATATAATTCAAATGACCGTCAGAGCATTACAGACATACGGACATAGTAAAGTATATACTGGATGCTCTTTGGTCTATGAAATATTCACAAAAATTCAACCATCTATTTAGAATAGCAGCCGAGAAAATCAGGTCCAGTATTTTCATGTAGCAAATCAATAATATATGACCTAGATTGCAGTTTCAGCTAAGATTTAAAATATGATTCTGATATAAAACAATATTGATTTTAGATAAAGAAAATTATAATTTTTAAAACATTTTAATATTTTCATTACTTAATGATTCTAACCAACAGATTATATATTTAAAGTTATCCTAAAAAGCTACAAATATTAAAGAGAGTTTATTTGAGTAAAACAAATTATTAGACTAGCCTAAAAATTAGAATTTCCTTTGCCATACATAGATAGCAAGAAATATGTAAGATTTAGGAAAACCCATCTTTTAGGTTAGCCTAAAAAGTTTAATTGGGTTTGGCATTTTTTTCCTCATTTATTCAAGTATTGTACCTCAATCATGCTCATAAAAAGCTCATTTTATTTCCTTTTTTTTTAACAGTTTTGGGATCCTAAGGGACATAAAACCAAAAATATTTCAATTTATAAAAGTATAAAAGCAAAAACACAACGATTTTTTAGCGACTTCTCTTAAGGTATTTCCCCCAAAAAAGGTTTTAAACCTATCCAGGACCTATGAGAAGCTACACTGTAAAGGAGAACCACATAGGTTCAGCGGTTTTGTAATCTTTGGCAAATTAGAGTATAAAGCTTCTTTTTTAATGATTTTTTTTCATATTGAGATTTGCTATTTTATTTTTGTGTGTAAATGACAACACACCACATAAGATTTTTCATCCAGAAAATAGTTTTGATAATAATGGATAATTGAGATTAATACCTTTACTCTCTTTATTCCAGAGATTAATATTCATTATTATAACAACTACAAAATTGATTTATGTTTACGTAAAATTTAAAATTTTTAATTGTGAAACTTTTCTACATTTTGTGTTTGTTCATCCGTCTATACGTACAATACGACAACTTAGATCCTATCCACTAGATATTTGAAACTGTGATTACATAGGCGATAACCAGGGCTAAGCAGCCGCGCGTAAGCCGCGTGTAAGCCTCAATGAAATTTTCATTTTATAACTTTAAAATTTAGCTGGCTATCTAAACCTGTTCCTAAACAGACAATCTATCTTTTCGGAATCTCTTTCCTTTGCACACATGAGGGTTTAAACTTCAGGCTTATGCGCGGGGATTGGTGCGGCTGCCCAGCCCTGGCGATTAGGCAATATGATATTAGATTATCATCATCAAAATGACGATTTAATAAAGACTTTTCTTATTATGCACTATTATTTCATTATCTAAATATCCTTTTATTTATATTTTGCCATAGTTCTTATCTTGTTTTAATAATGATTTACAATGTCTACTCTTTCGAAAAAAAGGAAGATCATGCACATTAGTGGCGATACTTTAAGCTAAAAAGTTTTTTTCATTGAAACCAATTTTTGTTCAGGAATTGTTTATTGAACAATAATAGTAAGAACTTATAAATCGGCGTTTTTCTCAAAGTGCCTTGTTGAGCAGAGGACATTGTACAAAAATTCATTTTATTCGTTGGCTTTAAGTACTTTTATTAAATTTTAATTGGTAATATCCAAACTAGTAGTATCCAAACAATTTGAATATAAGGAGGAAGTAATTTTGTTTATCATCGTTGGGGATTTATATACAATTAACATCCATTGTCATATCTCTAAAAATCCCCGACTGTTAATAGTTTTTGTGCGAAGTGGTTTACATAGTTAGATCCGCAACATATAAACATTACATGCTGAGTTCAGAAAAGTAAATTCCAGGGATGTAATGGATAGAAACTTTTTTTTTTGCATATCTAAGGAGATTTTATTTATTAAATTGGCTGTTTGTGTGTGTTGAGTAAAAATATAAAAAAATAAGGTAAAAATATTTTAAAAAGTTGCTATAACAAATTTGATGAATAATTACAATAATTGAAAACTTACAGGCAACGTTTTATACAGGGTGTTTTTTTTTAATAAGTTAAAAGTTTTGCTTAATTTAACCCACTTGCCATTGACAGAAATTAATAATCTATATCTTTATCTCTTTATTTATGTGGGACATTTTGTATGAGAAAAACATATTTTGCGATTTTCAGCAAATTCTGCCTTAAAAACCGGTTTTTCAAAAGTACCTATATTTGGAAGATTTTTGAATCATGACTAATTTTAAGAGTATGCAAAAATGCGTACATTTTAAAAAATGAAATTGCGCGGCTTGTGTTAATAGTAGAAAAATGTTATGCATATCGTTAGAATCGTCATAAACTCTAGTTTTTAGGTGTTCAAGGACTATTCCTGTGCTACGTATAGTTTAGAAGCTACGTGGTAAAATGTTCCGACTTACTTAAAATTTTCAACATTTCTCACATTTTCCAATGTAGCTTCTATACTACAAATAGCATGTATGTGTTACATATATTTCCAAAAACTAGAGTTTATGACAATTCCTACGATATGCGTAACATTTTTCTACTATTAACACAAGCCGCGCAATTTGATTTTTAAAAATGTACACATTTTTGCATACTCTTTAAATTAGTCATGATCCAAAAATCTTCCAAATATAAGTACTTTGGAAAAACCGGTTTTTAAGGCAGAATTTGCTAAAAATCGCAAAATATGTTTTTCTCATACAAAATGTCCCACATAAATAAAGAGATTAAGATATAGATTATTAATTTCTGTCAATGGCAAGTGGGTTAAATTAAGCAAAACTTTTAACTTATTAAAAAAAAACACCCTGTATAACCTTGCTTCTTTTTTACATTCTTCAATGCGTATTCTTTAACTAATTTTAAGTATGTACCTTTATAAAATTTAGATCATAATTTTTAATATAATTTCTTTTTTTACAAAAATATTTAAGCTTTATTCATTTAAATTCTAGATATAACCTTCTCAAACTAGTTGATTCAGAATATTTCTTTTAATCCTAGCTTGTGAGGGTGAAATATAGCTTCCGCTTAAAGTCTCATTTTTTTCAAATCATAACTAAAAAACAAACTTTTTCTATTCTTTTAACTTAACTTCATTAACTAATTTGAAACACTTGGCAATTATTCAGGGAGTGAGGGGAAATAAAATCTTACAAACATGTTCTTTTATTCGTTTGCTTAAAAACTTTGGGGACTTTGTAAACTACAAAGCAAATTAGCAGTGTCCAAACATTTCTTCTAATAACTAATGGGTAATTTTTACAATAATTTAACTATCATTTACCCATATTAAGAACCCTGCAATTACGTTATTTTATGAGAATGCATGGGACACCGTATGTGAGCTATAATATGGTAGTTATAATACATCCCAAGGGAGTATTCATCCATAATAGAGCAATGAAAATAGAGGCTGCATTCTTAACAAATATAACTTGGAGAAATAATGAAAAATAACAACATTAGTACCTTTTATATTCAAAATACTTCTTAATTAAATACTAGCGGCAACGCATCTAACGTCCATTAGGGACATTGAAAAGAAAGAGGTTGGAGGGGGCAGACTTACAAGAAGAACTGTTAAGAAGAACTATTGTCAGAGGACACAAACAAACACCCTGTTACCTTTACATTAGGATCTTTTTAGTGTGTTTGATTGTCAAAAGAATTCCTAAGGTATGGTTTTTCAAGTTTAAATGCCAAATGCTCTTTGGTAAGGGGTATCTTCACCAAAAATCAACAGCCTTTTTTAAATAGGAGCCAAGAAAATAATCACACTAAACCCATACGCGATTGACAGATGGACTGAAAGTACTAAAGAACAGACAGTATATTACATAGTAGCTACGCTACTTAAAAGAAGTTACACAATGTTCAGCATCGGATTAACCTTCAAATATCCAAGTAAATTAAGCTCTGATTTGGTATATTGGAAAACTTATTTCATTTAACTCCACACACATTTTATTATTGGTTTACAAATATAGGTTTACAAAAACAATACATACTATCGTTTACTATTTTAGAAACATGGCTACTCTATAATTCAATTGTAACTATCTGTTACGTAAAAGTTGGAGGAGGGGAAAATTACACTGGTACCCAAAGTTTTATAACTTTGTTATGTTTTTCTTTAGCTCCAAAAACTTTGGGTACTTTAATTGTTTTCTATTTTGTTGGTTAACAACTAAAAGAAGCCAAACTTTTCAACTAATAATCATATTCTAATGTGGCATGTATTCAAATTTATACTTCATTGTCTTATCCCTTAAGATCCCTGCGCTAAAGGGTTAACTTTCTTGGTTATTATTAAAGATAGTTCTTACATCAGATTTATAGTTCTAATGATTTAAGTTGTTATTTTTATTTTGAGCTTTGCCTCTTTTGAATAAAGTCAAAATTGTTTAATTCTCTATAATGCAACATGTCTGTCCGTCTGTCCATCCGTCTGTGTGAGACGGTATAGGGAATCGTGATTTTTTTTCTATTGCTATTTAAGATATATTGCTGATTTTTGTGTGTGAAGATTTCCTTCACTGATAAGCATCTAGTATATAAATAACTTGGTCCGGTGGTTTGTCGATCATGCTTCAAAAGATATAAATACATTTTTTATAAAGATTTCATGATTTTATGATTTACTATATTCTCTCTCCCTTTTTTCTTACTTACGACACCTGTACATTTGCTTTTTAGCTCACTTGGCCAATTTATAATATATTTTGTTCTTTGCTAGTGTAGAATGTTGTCATCCTTGTTCATAAAAAAATATTTTACTAAAATTACCAATGCATTTTTCCAAAGTAAAAGAAGCATTTTAATTTAAATTGCATTTTCTCTGCATTTAAATTATTCTTTACTTATGCAATTATTGAAGGAGTGGCGAATAAGCAAAAAAAATGTGCAAAGACAATTATGTCCAATGGTGCCTAGATATTTTTCTACTAAACATTTTCTAAACAAGTTTTATCTTTATGATTGTTATATAATATTAATTTACTACATCTTTAAAAACATTACGGACTAAAAAAGATGAACTATTTAACAGCTCGGCAGCAGCACGTCAACCGCCTGTAAGCCTCAGGGATATCAATGTATGCAATTTTATAAATCAGCTGGAAGTCTAAACATAACACAAATATAGCAATTCCTCTTTTCTAAAACTTTTCAAAGTATCCAAACGGGTTCAAATTTGATGCGCGGTTTCCCACCCCTCCCTTTTACTTCATAATTTTAAAAAATCATAAGCATTGTATTCAAAAAATATTTTGTGCTGTTTTTTGAAAGTATATAATTATGTCTAATAATTATTGTAAAAAGAAAGTTGAATCAAGTCCAAAATACTGAGAACGTTAATTTTCTACAACTTAAAAAAGGATTTGAACTTCGATGCTTACATAACTTTTTAATAGCCAAAAATATTGAATAATGTATGCTATACCCAGCCGTTCAGCTGCTAGCAGCATATAAAGATGCTATACACTGTACAAGTTTACCGCTAACAGATGCCTATATATAGAGTTGTATATAAAACCAGCCGTTTAGCCGCCAGCAGCCTAACAAATTGTACGCTGCACACCCACTAGCTGTTAAGAACCAGCTAGTAAAAAAGAGACCTATCTTAATGCGTCCGACTTAATCCAGAAAGTTTTGTGGCCTAAGCAATTATAAACAAATTATGTATGATTAATTGTACATAAATTTTGCATATACAATTATTGCAGGCATTTATTTAAATCAAATTATGATTTTATGGGGCTGCAATTTTTAAAAATGAAGCTCTTCTACGATTAAATTGGATTGCTAGAATTAAGTTACTGGTTTAATTTTTATTCTAAATTAGACAAAAAAAATGAAGAATCTACTAAAAATTGTAAAAATATAATATTTTGTACGGCCAGGAAGTGTGTAGACTATGGAAATCAGGAATAAAAGAATTGGAAAATAAATCTAAAAAAGGAATAGATAGGTGTTTGTATGTCCATTAAGATCTCGTTAGCAGGTGGACTAATCAACCACTAAGTTTTATATTGATTATATTATTTAAAAAAACTATTTTTGTACTTGTTAGAATGGTTAGGGAGGGTGGGAAGGGACATTGGACTGTTAATTAAACAAATACCCAAAGTTTCATAAACACGAACAAGGTTAGCTTCAACACTTTTGAGACTGATTGGTTGGTACAAACACCAGGGTTTAATTCTAAAGAAATGACGTTTTTTTTTTATGAAAATGTACATAAATTTATCGTCTATTATTGTCTTATGATTTACAATCCTTGGTCGTCAGAGTATATGAACCTGCTCCAAACTGATTTACCAAACCTTTTATTTCTCCGTGAGTGTCTGGACAAATTTATTGGCTCCTAATTGGAGGGAAAATCTTAATTTAGTACAAACCAGTAGTAGACCAGTTTTCATACAATTTATAATGTAAGGTTAAGAAATGTAACATCGTTACACAATATTTATTTAGCTAGTGGCTTTGACCCTAACCTATATGGGATCTTAGAGAGGTGGTATAAAATAAAACTATTTCAAGACCTTATTCCAATAACAAATTAGAAAGAAAACATCCCAAGAGCCATGTCAAAAATGCCTAAAATTGAGAACTTAATCGGTTCAGTGGTTAAAGTGATTTTGTAGAACAGTCAAGAAAACCTTGCTACTTTTTTTATAACTAGCGGCTTCACCCATAGCCTCTAGGGGCTTTGCCCCAAGAGGTAATTAAAAAAAATATAGGGGGATTTTTCTGTTTTTTTTTTTTGGGGGGGGGTCGGTTGTGTCCCACCCCCCAAGAAAATGGCCTAAAACCACCACAGGACCAGTAGGTATATTCCCTGAAGAGGAGAATCCGATCGATTCAGTGGTTTCCGAGATCTTAAGGGATGGACGGACAGACAGACGGACAGATGGACGGACGGACAGACAAAATTCTACTTTGTATTATAGATAGGACGAATCAAAATGATGTTCTTCATTATGCTTTAGTCAGAAGAAAAATATTTCGCATATTACCATACCGATTGAGTTCTTCTTTTAAGGGAATCATTCCAATAATAATTTAAGGTTCTTAAATGTATAATTGCCCTTTAACATAAGTAATATTTCTATTTGTCTGAAGCTAAATATTTTGAGTTGGTTTTCCGCTGTTTATATCCTAGATGTTAGGCCCTAGGGGCAATAAAAAAAAACCAGGTACTTTAAGCTAGAGGTATAGCTATAGGTATAACAGAAAGTTAATGCATTATTTTGATACAAAACTAGGTATTTAATTAACAATGGGAGCCAGTGTTAAAAGAATACATTGTGTTTTGTTGTTAAGGAATTGCTGTGTGAGAATTTAACCAAAATTTTGTATTGGTTCTGCCATAACCATTCACAGCTTTAACCACAACAGGGTTCAGGGAATATGTAAATAGACATATATTTAAATATTGAATAAATCGGCTTTTTCCTTCAAAGTGCCTTTCAATAATTTTGAAACAGATAAGAAGTTAAGGGGGAGAAGTAGTAGTTTTTCGTTTGTTTATTTATTTAGGTTAGGTATCCTAGGGCATTGAAGGTATAGGTCCCGCAAGAGTAGGGAATAGATTACTCCTTTCTCTTGTTTTTTTTTCATTTCAAAATTAATGGGGGTTGGGCAAAGGAGGGGGGGTAAAAATTCAAAATTTATTTGGGGGTTGGGGTGATCTTTATATCATATGGCAAGGACATCAAGCTTTTAATTTTTTTATGGGGGGGGGGGGGTGTAAAATTCAAACTCCAAAATTTTGGGGGCATCCCCCCATTGGAAGTCCTTGGGGTTGGGGGTGTTCAATAAATTTTAATTGTAAAATGTTACTTAAAAAACATACCTGCATATTGAATTGAATCAGTTTTGTTTATATTAACAACTTTTAAATTCTTCAAATCCCTGATAACCAACGAAGGAGGGTCAACAATAAACCCTTACCCACAACTTTTCAATTTTAGCCTCAACACAGTTGGGGGTCTGAAAGTGTTTACATTTACTTTGTAATTACTAGAGTTATTTTTTTTCTGTCTCTAACAATGACAATAATAAGATATTTATTTTATCATAAACAGCTTTCCACGGATATAAAAAAACTAGATACATTACAATGCTAATGCTATACATATTTTTTAGTGTGGCTGCGAAACGGTTATAATCCACTGGATATCAATTGGTTTCGAAGCGATACTGTTAAAATGAAAGAAACTAAGAACTGAACATTTAATTATAAATTATGTATTGTTTAAAAGGACTAAACAATCTTTCTCGGGGTAAAAAAAACGACATGAATCAATGAAGTTTGACCTATTATTGAAAAATTCTTTAACCTATAGAAACTATTTTTCTCTCTTTATGGTCTGCATCTTTGTAATTCTAAAATTCGATACTTGACTTTATGACAACAAATTTAGGCTTCCAACTGAAGTTATTTTGTGCATACGTATATGTGTTTGTGTGTGTGTGTGTGTGTGTGTGTGTGTGTGTGTGTGTGTGTATGTGAGTGTATTTTCCAAAGAATCTTGAAACTTTGCCTATTTGACAATTTATTTAGAATTGAATCTGTATATGAAAGGTATATCAAAATTGAACTAGGAGTTAAGCATTTCAAACATATCGCAAGATTTGTTCCAACATGTTGGCTTTGCTTAATTTATTACAAGAACAATATATGCTAGCGGCTACGACCTGTAGAGGCCTTTAGGAGCAAGAAAGAAAAGGGTGGATTTATTATAGGGGCAATTTCTCTTGAGAAATTGCATGCAGGCTCTTCCTAAAAATATTTATATACTCTACCTTGTCATATAACAATCTTAACTGTAAAGGATTACTATATTGGTCCAGGGGATAGCGGTATCATTCGCTATCAATCAAGGACATCAATATGATCGTTAGTTCAAACCATAAAAAAAGAAATCTTTCCATATTAATAGATTTTTTTTATAAAGAAAACTAAATATTGATAAACAGAAAGTCATTTTATTTTGTTTATATCAGTTCATTTTTTAAGAAGAAGACTAGGGGCGCAGCGCCTAATGTTTGCATACTATGCCTAGTTTAAAGTCACATGCCATAATTCTTTTTGTTGGGAAATAAAATTAACCTGACCCATAAACTTATAAATACAAGGTTTGGCATAACTATTATGAAAAAGGAATTGTTGTAGAACTTTTGCAGTCACAACTGTAATAAATCCATTTGAATCGACGGTCCATCTCAAATTATGAGTAAATATTGAAAACATGTACCTACTGATATTATGTAAAATATGCAGCATTAATTGTTATTTTAGGGGTTCTGTTAGAGGGAGGGGGGGGGGGGGGGAGGTTCTGCATGATAGGAGTCATTATTACCATGCACAGTAATTCTGTTCTGTCTGTTGCGTTGCATCACAGTCATTCATGTTATCTAGAAGTTATGTACCTGCCCGTGACGAAGAGTAAAAGTTGAAATTGTAATAAAAAGAAACCATCAAATACAAATCAACACTATGGTCTGAAAATATTTTTTTGGTTTGATAAAGATTTAAAATATATCATAGAACTTTGACGAGATTTTAGAAAAGCTACAGCTTCAGTAAACCCTTTTACTAGAAAGAAAAACAAACAAAAAACTACACAAATTGAACGTTTAACTTACAAAGCGTGTACGGTGCTTTCCCTCAAAGTGCCCACAGGGTCCGCTACCGTGGCTCAACACCTAGCGCATCCGCTCGTCGTCGGGGAGGTGATACACCGAATAAAACTTAAGACGTTAAAAATGGTTCCTACTGCTGCTATGTCATGTGCGCAACAATAAAAGTTAGAGTAGGCGGAATGCCTTGGCCCAAAACAGGCGTAACTAATTATTATGCACAGTTACGGCTTCGAGGCAAAGGTCATTCAATCAAACAGTTGGTTGTCTGATGGTTGTTACTTAACCTAATACCCCGGGTGTTTGGACAGAAAAGGAGAGATTAGGCTCCCCTTAGCTAACCTGGGTTGTTGGATCTGACGTTTGAGTGTCATGGACAGAAGCCTTAAAATGAATGGAAACAATTGGGGAGGAGGATTAAGTCACCCACCGGCGGGTTCATCACGTGATCTACGAGGCTTTGCTTTCTTAACTCTGGATCTATATCTGTTTGACTAAAAAGTTGCCGATTTTGTTTTGCCATTTTTTACTTTCAACTGCAAAAATATAAGTTTGAATGATCCAACGTGGTTTTACCCGAGTTTCTCTAAATAAAGTCTTGTAATAATTGTGGCAGTAAAAAGTTAAATTATTCCTATAAAAGGGATATTTTATAATTCCCAGCAATTATTCTCCAATTCTGTCATGCAATATTAGACATTTTTTAGAGTGCGCAACTATGAATTACAAAAAAGTTCGAGATTAAAGTTTGTTATTTATAAACATATAAAAATCCAATAATATTTTGCTCCGCCTGTTGATTTTACAATTTTCTTACTTTTTAAAATAATATTTTTGAATAAAAATATTATTACAAAAAATGTTATGGTTGTTTACTAATAATTTGTCTATTAATGCAATTCATAATTAATCCAATATGCCAAAAGTTTAAAAGAAATTTGTCCCCTTTATTTTACATATATTATTAATGAATTATTTTAACTTTTTTTATTCATTTAATATTTTAAAGCAAATGCATTTAAACAATCAAATTTAATTAGAGTTTTGTGTAGACTTTATAATAAGAACCTGGGACAAAGGTAAAAAAGTTAATTGTTGCAAAAACAATTGTTTCTACTTTATTGCCATTTAATATTAACAAGGTAAATATTTGTTTTCTATACTTTGGTATTTATATAAAATCAATTATTGCATTAAAGTGTAGGAACATAAAGAACTAAATCACTTGCGGATGTAACACTGAAGATGTAATGAAAAGAAGCTATGCGTTTGTTAACAAGTTCCCTTTTCTTTTAGAGCACAGAAACCTTCTTCCCTTATTCTGAAACTAGCGGCTTTGCCCCAAGAGGTGATAAAAAAATTAATATTTATTGTTTTAGTGAGAGAATGTTGCTATTCTTACATTCAAAATAAATGCTGGAATAAAAAATAATAAAAAGGGCAGCCTGCGGCAGCCTGTACCAGAGCAAAATAAAAAATAAAGGGGGGATTTTTTGTTTTTGGGGGGGTTAGGGGTGTCCCACCCCCCAAGAAAATAGCTTAAAACCACTACAGGACCAATAGGTATATACCCTCAAGAGTAGAATCCGATCGGTTCAGTGGTTACCGAGATCTTAAGCTTCAGACGGACGGACGGACGGACGGACAGACAGACAGACAGACAGACAGACAGACAGACAGACAGACAGACAGACATCGTAATACTTTGTATTATTGATAATAAATAATAAAATAAAGGAGTAAGGGGGGGGGGGGTTAATAGTTTTCGTTTATTATTTTACTACTTTGTTTTAAGTTAGGTTAGGTTAAATTTTGTTCTGGGAAGTCACGCAGGGTTATAGCCATGTAGGTATTAGCACCCCTCCCCCCCCCTCCCCAAGTTATGCATAACAACTACTGTAGAAAGAAACTGATCCTTTTAATTCATTAAAAAAATAAGGGGAGGGGTTGCAGTACGCAATAGGCACTTACAGGGAAATCACCAAAAATATCTTAAAATTAAGGGATGAAAAGTAACCAAAAAAGTGGTAAAGAAAAAAGAACCTCCTCTCATTAAAATAAGGGGAAGCGTTGCAGTGCACTTTTAGGGAAATCGCCAAAAATATCTTAAAACTGAAGGTTTCAAAAACCTAAGTTTGAAAATGAATAATTAAAATTAATTAAATGATTTTTACATAATTATGTACTCAGTGAAACTGAGCTCTATAGAACAAGATTAGATATTTAAAACAATAAATATTTGAAACTGTTTATTACTAACTACATATAAACATAAAATAATAATAATAATGAATTATCGTAAAAACAACAAATGCAGTCTTAATATATAATATATCAACAGATTATTACATGGGGTGTATGGTTTTGGTTATAGTTTAAGATCTAGAACAGTTTACGCTAAAATGACGCTAGGATCGATTATTTCATAAAGCACGTAAGAACTTTAAAGACTGCTTGTGAACAAACCGCTGAACGTACAAATGATGTTCGCTCATCATTGTAACCGACAAAAGTCCTACAAAGTACAAACATTTCTATTACAGGGATCGGAAGCCTCACGTAAGCCGCGCATAAGCCTCAGTTTTAAACCTGCTTGTGAGCAGAAAAAAAAAATTTAAGAAAGAAGGATTGTCTGCTAAAGAGCCGTTTTATACATCCAGCTGAATTTTATAGTGATAAAATCACGATTTCACTGAGGCTTACACGCGGCTTACGTGAGGCTTCCGATCCCTGATTTTTAAAATGTAAATTTATAATGCAGTTATAAATACTAAAAATTGAAATATTATATGCGTGTTTAAGGCTCTCCTTGTGGCTACTTGGATGGTGGCTTTACCAGATAATCGTTTCCAGCAATATTTTACCGTGAACTGCAAAACATCCAAATTTTCTTTTAACAAAAATTATTTTAGTTCTAGATATTGAGGTTGAATTCAGAAATCATTTTTATGAACCTTATTTTCTTATATCCTTTTTATAAATATAATTTAGTAGCACAGCTACTCTATATCTAACATAACTGGTATTTTCTAGCAAAATGAAGGAAGAATAATATTGATCTTGCTTTGTATATAAGTTTATTAAAAACTATTATATTTATGTAATTTTAAATTGATTTTAAAATTACAGTGTTTAAACCTACAAATCATGTTATTGAATACATAACAAAAATATTACATAATTTTTAGGTTAATAGGTATGTATGTAAAATTAATAAAATAATATGTTACCTAATATTAATTCTTTTATGTAACGGTCTGGTAAACTAAAAATGAAACTTTTGAGGATCAAAACTGTATTTAAAGAAGGTAAAATTACAATTTAAATAAGATAAAATAACTTTTGAAATATTAAGGATAAGGTATACAAAATAGAAAGAAAAACTACACTGGTTTGAATTCTGATTTTGTTGCCTGAATTTGTTTGGAAAAATGAGAAATAACTCTCTGGTGGTAGGGTTGTATAATAATCTGAAAATTATAAAATATAATTAGAAAATCCTGGAAATATACAAGTCCTCACATAAACATTAAATTAGGTAAGACCCTTGTTATGAAAACTTTTTAACTCGTTTTATCACCCTAGCATCTAGTTGCTCTGTATTTGAGTGTATTGGAAGGGTTACGAAAGAGAAGAAAAATAGACTAAACTATCTTAAGACTTATAAAATAATAGCCTAAAACCATCCTAAGAATTAAAATAAAATAGTTTAAAACCACTCAAGGAAGCTTCCCTGAAATGGAGAACTTAATCGGTTCCGTAGTTATCGAAATCTTAAGCTTTATACCAAAAAAGCATTATACTTATGTTATTAGAATAGCTTAAAACCACTCCATGTGAAGTTCCCTTAATATGAAGAACCCGAAAGGTTCAGTGGTTATTGAAATCTTTAGCTACAGCCAAAATATCCCTTATACAAAAGTATAATACGATATCTTTCTGGAAATATCCAGAAAAGTAACAATACACCATCTCGTAATCTAATATCCTTCTGAAGTAGGTACAGTTATCAAATACTATTCTGATATCAAAGTGCACTTAATTGTGTTTTTATTATTAACCAATGTTTAAGTATAAACAAGGATAACAAACACTGAATAAAACACCCCCCCAAAATAGTTTTGTCTTTATATTTTTAGTAGCAAAGCAGTTCTAAACTTAAAAAAAAGAACCCTCCCAGCTCCTTATTTTCTTTTTCTTTTGGTCTGGTTAGGTTAGGTTATATTTGCTATTGGGCAGCCCCCAGGGTTTAGACACAGCTTGTAGCCCTCAGGAGTCAGGGCCCCCGCAGGGATTAGGCATAGAAAACTTACCATTAGGATGAGTATAGAATGTGAAAATATCACTGAGTTCACTTGTACCAAAGAAATTTGTAGCATCAACTTGCACCTTAAATAAAAATATTGAAGAAAGAAATATCTTTATAAATTTTATATTATAGAAAATACAAAATTAAATTCCTTAGGTATCAACTTAAAATATTTAACAAGAAATAAAGAAAAAGTATCCAATTTGAAAATTAAAATAAAAAAGAATTAATCTTCTGTTTAATTTGTTAAGTATCTCAAATAACTTAATTGCTCTTTGTATTTTATTTGAAGCGATGATACTCTTTAAGTAACTGTGTCTGGAAAGCATAAAGTAACGGAATAATATTATCTTGTTTTCTTACTGACTCTTTAAATCTTTCTCTATATCTCTCTTTCTGTTTCTTGCTTTTTGCCAATAATTAATTTTGTACTTTTAAAAATCTTTAATTGTATCAAGGATGTCAAAGCTTTTTTTTTGGGTGTGGGGGGGGGGGGAGGAATGAGGGATTTCAAAGGTTTGGAGAGAGGGATGTAATCAATGTAGTAACACAAATTGCCTACACCTCTTTCCCCTCATCCCTGGACGTCCTTGGATTAAGGCTTTTAATTCTAACTAATTGCTACGCCCCTAGAGGCATCTAGGGGCACTTGAGGAGGAGAGAGTCGAATTTAATAACCCAATAGTTTTTAATGTGTTAGTAATTAGTTAAAGCGGGGGGTCGGAGATGGAGGCGTTCTGTGCTTGCGAGGCTAGGTGATGAAAAGCACCATAATAAAAACAAGAATATAAATTATTTTCATTTAGGAAGATATAAAAACGAATATTAAAATCTATAAAGTAGCTTTGTTACTCCAAAAAAAGAGAAAAAACGTTTTATAAGTATCTTTCTGAAGATTGCGAAAGCATGAAACTTTAAGTTAAAGATAAATAAAATTGAAGTAAAAAACGTTGTTTTACTATAAAATATATTTATAAATATTTAATTTTAAGTAGCAAAACAACTCTATACCACACTGTGTATGTTTGTAAATGACCAATATTAAATGAAGCTCTACAAGTGTCCGAAAAAAAATGAGCCGTGTGACGTCATAAAAAGAGGGATGAGAGGAGAAGTGGGTAAGTAAACCCCTTAAGAATAGATGGATCTTCATATATTGACGTCACACGGCAAATTTTTTCGGACACTTTGTAGAGCTTCATATAAATCCTACCTCATAAAACTGTTGTTCCTCCAAGTTTCTGAGTATAATGGGAAAGGTGCCATCCTTGAGTCTTTCTGGGTTGTGGAACTTTTCTGTTGTCCACTCACTCGTCTGCAATATTTATAGTTTTAGAAGCGCAGCTACTCTATAATATGTTTCATGTCAGTTCGTAACTTCTTCAACGCAATACCAAACAAACATTATACACATTAAATTATTGAAAACTTTTTAGGATTTTGAAATCCATTGAAACAAGATGTCAAATTTCAATCGATATATTATTACTCGGATGATGCACAAGATTTTCCTATTCTATGATAAAGTGATGGTCGCAGTTGGCTAAAATAAAAAGACACCCCCCCCCCTATATTCACTTTACTCCATTCTATCTCCTCCTACTGGATGAACGAACGTCCATATTAGCAACCTAAATTGATGACAAATTTCCCCAATATCAATATGTCCATGTATATCCATTTCTATTTTAAATTTAAAACCCTTATTTCAAAGAAAAACAAGTAGAATAATATCTTAATCCAATAATGTATGCATAGTAATAAGATGTAGGTGTGTGTCCTTAAAGATCATGTAAATCTAAGACCAATCGTTCCACAATTTTCAGGGTTTTTTAGTTATTGTATAGGGAAGGTTTTAGGCTATTATGCTGGTTATGGTACCCACTCACTAAAAAAAAATCCCTTTATGAAAAAGTTTGATAAAATAGGATCCTTAAGAAAAACAAGATGAATCGGCAAATTCAATAATATTTCTTTTATTTCTAGAAGTTAAATGAATTATATTGAGTTATTAAATTATATTAACAACCTATAAATCATTTTGTGGTTTTATTTTGATTAATTGTCAACCAATAAATTTGTGGTTTCCATTCTAAAAGATTTTTATTTAAAATTAAAGTTCAACTTGCTGCATTAAAGATTATTAATGCAAAAATAAACAAATCAAACGTTAAAGAATAATGTATCTAGAAGTCTCAAAGATTATTATAAAATTAAACATTACCAAAGTTAATATAAATATACTTCAATTTTAAGACATAATTATAGAGATGCTTCTCTTATAGATCATTGTATTTAATCGCATAACTTAGGTGTTTTTACGGAAATTGATTTCAAATAGATATGACAATTATAACATACCTAAACTAAAAATACAAAATACAGTCTGGACGTACGTACTTAATATCACAATCGTATTAAACAATGAGCAGCCGTGCTAGTTAAAGCAAACATTGAAATATGAATTCTGAAAGAAATTGTTTGAATTGTTTGGTAAAACAAGGATGACAACATCCATAAGTAGCGAAGCACAAAAAATCGTAGATGGGAATACGTATAGGTAGATTTAAAAGGTTTTTACTAAAATCAAGAATAGATTTATTGGAAAAAATAAAAATGAAACCTTGTTTTATTTTGTATGATGAAGATGGTCAAAGTAAATTATATTAAAGATGCTCATAACAATGGGAAAAACTATTTTGATACTGATATCCCATAAAAGTTTGAAAATTGGATCAAAATAGACAAAGATATGGGAAAATATGTAAAACATATAAAAATAGCCAAAAACCTGATAAAAGGCAGTCTGGCCGCCATGGTTGTTTACTTAAAACGACAAAAAAATTAATTTTTAAATCCTTAACTTAAAAAATTGGGAAAATCGGACCATATATACTAAAGATATGGAAAAAAGTGTTAAATACATAAAAAATAGCCTAAAACCTGCCAGAAAGGCAGTCTGGCCGTCATGGTTACTTTGTTTAAAAGACAGGAAATTTAATTTTGATATCTATAACTGAAAATTTTTTGAAAATCGGAATATAAACACTGAAGATATGGAGAAAAATGTTAAAAATATAAAAAAACAGCCTAAAACCTGCTAAAAAGGCAGTCCGGCCATCATGGTTGTTTTCTTTAAAAGACGGGAAATCTATAACTGAAATTTTTTTTGAAAATTGGACCATAAACACTGAAGATATGGAGAAAAATGTGAAAAATATAAAAATAGCCTAAAACCTGCTAAAAAGGCAGTCTGGCCTTCATGGTTGTTTCTTTAAACGACGGGAAATTAAATTTTGATATCTGTAACTGAAAAAATTTTGAAAATCGGACCATAAACACTGGAGATATGAGAAAAATGTGAAAAATATAAAAATAGCCTAAAACCTGCTAAAAATCGGTCCGACCGCCAATGATGTTTTATAGTTAATTGTGCTCCTTAATGGTGGGAATGTTGTCAAAAAATTTCAGCATTCTATCTTTTATAGGCGCTGAGTAAATCCCATTTCCCCCATAGCGTTACGGACTGACTGACGGACTGACGGACGGACAAAGTGAATTATAGAGTAGTTTCGCTACTAAAAAGATGAAATCATAAAGTTGACAAAATTTGACACATTCTTGGACAAACAAAAATCTTAAGATCTTAAAACTTGAAATTTTCAGAAGAATTGGCTGCTTTATGCATTTTATTCAATAAGAAGTTTTTCTACATTTTTGGTGTGTCTGTAGCTCTAACCATAAATTTGGGGATGTTAAAATCATCCTATTAAATCAAATCTAGAATTACGTTATATTTTGACGACATTAATAATTACATGAGTTTAAAAAAGACTTTTATAAATAGTGTCATTCTTGTTATAAACTGTTGTTTTAAAGAGACAAAAAAATTGAGAAAGTGATCAAAGGGTGAGCAAAAAAATGCGTAGATTTTGAAAATTCAAATTGCGCGGCTTGTGTCAGTGGTAGAAAAAAAGGTATGCATACCGTTAGAACCGCTATGAAGTCTACTTTCAGGAAATATAAAAATATTCCTGTACTACGCATAGTTTAGGAGCTACCTGTGAAATGTCCTAACTTCCTTAAAACATGCGAGTAAATTTTGGAACATTTTACCACCTAGCTCCTAAACTATTTGTAGAACAGGAACCGTTCTTGTATTTCCAACAAATAGAGTTCGTAACGGTTCTAACAGTATGCGTAACATTTTTGTACTACAAACACAAGCCATGCAATTTGAATTTTAAAAACGTACGCATTTCTTTTTGCACATTCTATCCTCTAATATTTACTGATGTACTCGCAAGTCAAGTTTTAAGTCAGGTGGGACAATTTACCAACTAGCTCCTAAACTATGCATAGCACAGGAATCGTTTTTATATTACCTTAAAGTAGACTTGATAGCGGTTCTAATGCGTACCCTTTTTCTACCATTAACACAGGCCGCGCAATTTGAATTTTAATAATATATGCATTTTTTTTGCTCATCCTTAACAGTAGTAATTTTTAAATAAAAGGTGTTAACCCACTGTGCGCACAAAAAACCTCCCCCCTTCTCTTATTTTTAAAATTAAATATGATGGTTAGTTTTACGTTTGTTTGCAGGGGTACAGTACAGATTAGCCCCACAGGGTTAGGACCCCCCAGAAAAAATAACCTTCTTCTTTATTTATAATTCACTTTAAAAACAAACGGTGTTGGGGGGATGGTACTTGTGCTCAACTGGTACATTGAGGGAAAGCACCAAAATAAAATTATATTCTTACCCTTTTACTTCTGTGAAACACTGTGCATTCTGTGATCTTTTTATGCGTTTTCACACTCCAGAATAATTTAAATATTCCTACACATTATTCAGATTTCATTCTTTTATGCATTTTTAAAAGCCAACCTTATATTCTTCTAGGGCTAGTCAGTAAGTCCGTACATATGAGTTAGCTATGGCCGATAATTTAGGTATGGGGAATTGTACTATTGATTTAAAAATTTCATGATGATTCCTTTAACATTATGGTACAATTTTTAAAAAGAACGTACATTAAAAAAAACTGCAACACAATTATAGTTTTGTAATCTTTATTTTGAATAAATAATTCTCAAGACGAATAAGCATAACGTCAAAAGCAAAGCATATCCATTTATATCTAAATCTTAAAATGAAACTTCTTTAATTCAAAGGATCCTGAATTAAAGCAATTTGGTGACAGACTTATCTCGTATTTTGTCTTCACTTTTATATATTAACCGCTTAAAATATTTATTTGCTTATGGATGTTTGTTCGAAGTTTGTCGATTAACTGAATTACTAAACAATATGCATGTTAAAAATGAAATAAGTTCCTGGTCTAACTTGTTGTACCCTGTCGTCCAAAATTGGCTTCTCTGGATTTCCTGAACATTCAACATTCTTACAGAAAGTCATAATAATTAAAGTCATAAATCTATCAAAACAGATATAAAGAGAGTAAATGTGCTGCAATCGATGCTTCCCTCAAAGTTTATAAATTCTTACTGTAGTTGGTTAGATTAACATTTTGGTTTTCAGGTTAGAAAAGGGTAGGACAGTAAAAAGTAACACATTTTATCTACAAAACGGGTAATTTTGTTTATCAAGAATGTGGAATAAACCTATAGGATTGAAAAATAAGAAAGACTATGGTATATTATCTCAGGTTAAATTAAAGTACATCTGAGATAGGTAAACGTATCTAAAATTTTGATATGACGAGTAGACATTTACAGAGATCAAAAGGTCCAAACGGCCATACTAACAGACAATTACCTGAGATATGAATATGAGTTCTGCCCACGCCCCTGTTGTTCTTCGCCTCACAGGTATACTCGCCAAAATCAACCTCGCCCATCGAATAGATCACCAGTCTAAGTTAAGGTTGGAATTTAAACATTTAATATATAAAAGTTGCAAGGATCAATAAGTCCATTAGTTCAGTAGTTTGATTTTTAAAAAAATTTTTAAAGTTCACGAAATATTTACATTTTTAACACTCTAATGGACAGATTAACGGATATACCCTATTTATATTATATGACCTACAAAACTTCTGGTTCATTAACAGGCAAAGAAATGTAATTTATAGAGAAGCTGCGATCCTAATTGTATAGAATTATTATGTGTGCTTGTTACTTTTGGTAACATAAAAACTGTTCTAGTGCAAAGATCCAAAAATTAAATCTTAAGTTAGAGTTGTTCTTGCTGGATATAAAGATCTTGGAATCGTCCTTTTGTGTTGTGCTTATCCGGAAAGCCTACTGCAAGTTGTATTATAATATTTCTTGACATACCTCATAACGAAAAAAAACATGTAGACACTTTTAAACAAATAGAGGAAGATTACAAGTCTTATTTGCTGTGTTTATCTATATGATTATTTTCCTGTATTCTCTTTATTAGATATTTTGTTTCCACACCCTATAATATATCGGAATTCCAATTCACACCTACAAACATAGACACACACACATACACACACACACACACACATGGTTTAAATATTATGCAGAGCTTTATGAAAACATGTTGGAATAGTAATTATCCTGCTAAAGCAATATTTACTCAAATTATTACACAATTTTTTAGGTCCATATTTCAGCCACATTTTATGTAATTTAATAATATTTTTTCTCTCTTTTTATTTAATAAAATATTTTCAAATTTTTTTTCGTCCTGTATGGTATTTTGAGATCAAAAGGGATAAGACAATGGCCGATACATTGATGCACATTGATACACAAATCTACCCCTTCTGTAGATTACAATTAGTGGTTGAAACTTAATGAACCAACCAATACAAATACAACAAAAGTACCTAAAGTTGTTAAGCCAACTAAAGGAAAAACGTGATTATAAAACGTTGGAGACTATGATAAAATACAGCCCTATGTCCCCTCCCTCCCTGCAAATAAAGGTAGTAAATATTTTATCACTTGTTACAGATCCAGTGATGGTTTTTAACTATTTTTGGAATGTTACCTCCACCCTCTAATGAGAAGTCGCACCAAAGAATAAAAACTAATTTTTTTTACGTTTTTTTAAAAACTAAATTAAAAGTTGAGGGTCGACTTTCACCCTTCCTCAAGTGCCCCTTGAGGCCTTTAGGGGCGTAGTCGCTAATTTTACTGGGTGGAGATTCTTTTTATTTGGCACGTTTAAATGAAGAAATACACATTTTTATGCTCATAGGTGCAAAATATGCCTTAGAATTATGTATTACAAAACAACACAAAATTCTAAAATTCTATTTTAAATGTTTAAAATTTTCCTGTGATGTGTATCATTGCTGAAAAGTCCTTTAACTCCCGGTTCTGCCCTTATCTCCTAAAATAAATATTTTATTAATTTAGTTCATATTTTTGTAGATCTTATAATATAAATAGGCAAAGCTAAATTTATATTTTTAAAAACTCAATTTTCTTTACTTTCTCATATCATCATGCAGTAATATTATGTTTTTCTGTGTGCATGTAGCGACGAAACTATTTTGGGGGAGGGTACAACCAAAGTAAAAAATTTAAAATGTTAAATTTCTTTACTTTTTCATATCATCGTATACAAAAGTAACAGGATGTCTATCTGTGTGGGTTTATCGACGAAACTATTTGGGGGGAGGTTACCACCAACCTCCAAAGAGTATTTGTGGGGAGGGTACCACCGACCTCCAAAGAGTTATCACCCCAGAAAAAAAACGAACCCTTCCCCTTTAATTTTTTCTTTTTGAATGAATGAATGGTCGACCTCACCCCCAAAGTTAAACAGATTTCCAACAAATTCTAAAACTTCTGACGCTAAATGATGCTACAAAAAAAACTTACGTGTCTATTATTTTTTAGCCACCTGAGAGTGGCCTGTGGCTGTGCAGTTACTATGCATGACATCTCTACAGTGGTTCCAACTCCTCCCAATACCTGGGAGTACATTCAATAATTACAATTCTAATCCTATTAGCTTTTTTTGTTTAAAGATAAATATCTCAATATCTACCAAACTGGTTGGGTTCTCTATGTTAAGTAAGCTTCAAATATGTCCTGTGATGGTTTTAGGCTATTTTGTTTTTGAATTCACGTTTTAGAATGGTTTTAAGCTATTTTTCTAGACGCTCATTAGCTATTTGAATACAAAGCTCCTTAAAGTTTTTGACTATTTTCCTGCCCTTCCCCATCCCCTCCAATATAATGCTCCTAGATGCTTGGGTCGCAGCCACTATTAGATTAAAAAAGAAATTACAGCAGTAGAAGAACTTAAACTTCCTAAGGTTTTTAAGGAAAAGTTGTTTTTTGTTAAAGGGAGAAAATTAAGAAGTCAAATTTGTTAGAATCAAAAATTCGTTATCAATATAATGTTTTATGCCTTCTCTTCTATGTATAAGCTTAGCTATAAACATTCATATTATGTAGTACAGAATTTAGCCGCTATGTGTCCTATTCATATATTTACTTTAACATTAACATCAATCTAATTCTTTTTGATAAGTTAAATATTTGTTTTGTAAAAAAGACAACACATATTTTCATAGAGTTTAAATTTTAAACCAACATTTTAGGTATTTAAATTCTAAAAGGAAACTTTTATTTTA